>NW_008796110.1:4563741-4596146 GCF_000699145.1 Aptenodytes forsteri
GATGCCCCATCCCTGGAAACATTCCAGGTCAGGTTGGACGGGGCTCTGAGCAACCTGATCTAGTTGAAGATGTCCCTGCTTATTGCAGGGGGGTTGGACTAGATGACCTTTAAATGTCCCTTCCAACCCAAACTATTCTTTGATTCTATGATTCTAATAGATAATTCCAGAGCAAAATCCTGGTCCCATGGATTTCACTCGCAAAAATTACGTCAATTGCCTTTATTGTCAGAGAGACAAGTTAAAACAGCCTGAGCCCTGAGCTTCTGGCGTGCCTTTAGATATGCTTTTAACATCTCAATATGTATACTACTTTCCATCTTCACCAGCATCATGTAATAACTGAAGGTAAGCCAAGTTTTGCTATTCAGGTGTGAGACCCAAGGGACACCCAGCAACCTGGTATGTACTCAGACCTGCATATCGGGGCTGCCAGAGCTCCTTGTCAGCTGGTGCTTATGGAAGAAAACATGAGAAAGTGGAGGCAAGAGATAAATTGCAGGATTTTCAATGGGATTTGCACCTTCTTATACTGGATTTGATATCTAATACTTTGTATCCCCAGAATAAAAACTTGTTCACACAAGCTTTAGAGGATAAATGAGTTCCCAGAAGTGAAGGAGAGTAACAATACTGGTTATTTAAATGCACTTCTGCTTTATTTTACTTTAAAGACTAGAAAATATGAAACACTACCAGATTATTCACATATTCATCAAGGTTCTTACTTATCTGATGATTGCGAGGCTTGAATTGAAAAACAAGGCAAAAAAGGCTCAGCATGATCTTTTTTTTTTTTCTTGACAGGCATTGCAGAATGATTTCAAAATATGGCTTCCTGGTAGGAAGTCTACATCAATAATGTATTAGATAAAGAGATGTAATATTCTTGATTGTTTCCATGTCTGCTGTTTACAGCGGTGATATTTATACATGTACCACGCTCTATCTATAAGAAACATTGTGAAATGGAACCTTTCTTCTCAATAATAAGCAAATCAAAATCATATTAGGTTGTTATAAAACTTACATACACAATCCCTCTCCCCTAAAGATTAATATGCACTTTATCTATCTTTCCTCCAAAATCAACATTTACTGGGGACATTAAAAGATTATGACCCCATAATCCATGGCAAACAATTTTCCTGCAAGCCCCCTCTACTGTCAGATGCACTGTAATCCTTTTTTTACTCTATCAAATATAATCCTACTTCTACATCAGATATTAAAACACAGCTGCTGCTGCTGCTACTGCTAGGACACAACTTCCTTCCCCCACCCGTGCCACGTCTAACATGAAGAAACCTCCCTTCAGCTGTGGCACAGGTTAACTCTGCAGCCCATGTTGCATATCTATCAGTTGGAGCAGCTCCAAGCAAAACAGATCAAGGTGCTAACATGTTTATTTTCATTTTAATGAACCAGAGGTAGGTTTCTCTGTTATTACCATCCCAAACTACCTGGTTTGTCATTGTGCAGAGGAATCTATGTCTTACTGTACTATTTGTGTTTTGGATTTTCTTTTCTTGCTATAAATTACACTAAAGAGTGCATGATTGAAAACATATGCTCTACTGTAATTCAATATGAGGGGTTTGTTGTCATTCACAAACCACTTAAGTTGAATTCACTGTATTAGCAGGTCATCAAAACTCCCCACATTGCATTACCATCCAATATTCTGTTTTCTATCTTGAGTTATTCTTTATTAAAATATGAAGTGAATCATTGCACAGCAGGCACCTTGCCAGGCAAAAAGTTATTAAATCAAATGCAGGAGACATAGGTTTGGCTGAAACACAGTACTAGTGGTTGCCTCATTTCTGCTCTGATTAGTGGCAAGAATTGTCAGAACACCTGCCTTACCTTCTCCTGTGACTTACAGCCCAAAATGCTCTCAGCTGCTTAGTAAGGATTTATAAAGACATCTGCTTTTCAAAGACATCTAACTTTTTTTTTTTTGCTTGGGACCACCTGCAAGAGTCCTGTGCTGCATTAAATTTTACATACAGAAATGGCAGCCACCTTCAGTGCTGTCAAAAAGAATCAATTAAATATTCCATATCTGACTCAATACATGGCTATAATCAAGGGTTTTCTTACTATTTAACTACTAGGAATTTTAGATGAGGATCCCATTAGGTGCTCTGCCTGCTAAATTTCCTGCTGCAGAAGAGAAATGGCATGGAGTGTTTTTCTTTCTCAGGAAAATTTGATTACATTATCCAGAACTTGACATCATTGAAACAATTTGCTTTAATCAGAACAACCATTTCTGCCCTTACATTGTATCTGTTCCTCTTGACTTTAGACATTGCAGGCTGGAAAGTGCCTCATGCTTTACTAGTGGGCCTTGTGAATACTGAAAACCAGTCATTCAGTACTGCTGGCATGTATCATGTATAACAGATGCTAAACCTTAAGAGGGAAACCATGACCTGGGCAACAGTAGACTGACAGATGCAACATGGCAGCAGTAGAAGGATCTCTTTCTGTCCCTTGAAGTCAAAGGAGGTCCATCACTGAGAAATCCATGTTAGGAAAGGAAGCAAAAAGGCACCAGAGGGGTTTCTGAGACTGAGAGAGACGAAGACAGGATATGAAACCCTCTACATCAAGTAGATGTGGGAAGACTGCTGTAAAGAGCAGGGAATGAATGCAGACAAGACTCAGAGGTGATGGAAATAGAGGGAATGCAAGTTTTGATCATGGTTGGGAAGCGGTCTGTTCAGTGATGAATGGCATGAGAAGGTGGCTAGGGGTTGATTATTCACTCTCTCTTCCAGTATAGCAGCTAGGTGATATGAAGGAAACTGTGAAGAGGCAAGCTCAAAACAAATAAAAGGAGATTTTTTTTTCTCACGTGGTACAGTTAAGCTGTAAACCTCCTTGCTTAAGGATGTGGATGTTAAAAGTTTGTATTGATTCAAGGGAAGGCTTGATAGGTTTCTGGAGAACAAATCATCTGTTAAAAAGTATATAGAGAATAAAACTTAGAAGGTATCTGAGTCTGGTTAGAGATCAGAGAGTGCTTGGGGAACATACTGCATAGCTCCTCCTGCTCTTATAGTTTTTCCTAAGCATCCACTTTTGGCCAGTATCAGTGACAGGATACTGGATTTATAGGAACCTTTAGTCTGGTCCAACAGAGCCACTGTTCTGAATATGAATGTCATGGATGTTTGCCATGGATTCAGATGGATTAAGATTTCAGAAAATCTGAATTTCAGATTGGATTTCAGAAAACAAGCAAGAAGCAGACTAACGAAATTTAATTAATCTCAAAAAACAGACTCACAAAAGGTTTGCTTAGTTGACATGCCGGTCATTTCAGAAAGCAATCAAACTCAATATGGTTGATTTTAATGAGTTGTCTTCTGAAATCACTTCTGAAATGCTGACTTCTTCATGAACAATTCAAAAAAATCTACATCATGCAAGTGATACGAGGCCTATCTTGGCGGCTGTGATTGGCTGTGACAGGTTGAAAGTTAATTACAAAGCTTAACTGGATTTGATAAATTTCTGAGTTTCACCAGATGTTAATCCTCATGAAACATTGATGCGTAAATGAACTCTAGTACCGAGTCAGGCAGATGAAAGGACAATTACACCCCTCTGCTGCATGCACAGTCTCAGCAACTGCCTCTATTTAACAGTTTCATCTCAGGCATTTGTCTCAGGTGCTCATGGGTGTTCAGGAGCACTGCAGGTTAAACGGGGCGGCTCTCAGTGCTTGTTCCCATCCTCCTCGGACACCATCACCTGTAATGGAGAATGAGCCACATTTGCATTCCTGACTAGCGTGACATACTCGTATAAAGCTGATACCCATGTCACACTGCACAGGGCACACCCTGAAGTCACAGACAGGCAATGCAGAGATGCTGCAGTACTATTACAATGCTAAACCACCACCAGACAGCACCAGGGAACCTGGGCAATGAAGCTGCCATGGTATTGTGGTCCCCATAACTAGCCTCGTGCTGTGTTTTGCACAGTCCATTCTGCTCTTTTCAGCGGCTTTCTCTGTCCAGAAGGGAAGTGCAGAGTTGTCACGAATGAACTATAGGCAGAGCACCTTGGGTCGCGAGGAGAGCCTCCCTTACCGCAGAAGGCTGGAGGAGAAGCAGTCCCAACACCTCCCTCTGCATCAGGAGATGGAGTTCCTTGGGGAACTGGACTCTCAGGCCCAATTTATCTAATACTCAGCTAGTTTCAGCATGCGATGCTGTGGATGAAATTTAGGTCTACAACATGAATAATTATTCCAAATCATAAAACACACCCCTGTAAAAGGCAGTCTCTCCAAAGGCAAAATGGGAGTGATCATGTTGTGCAAATTTTTACAAAAAAACCTCGCTAGAAGCTTGCTTTGTGTTAATGTTGAGCATTGACTCAGGCTGTAGCTCTGCTTCTCTCATGATTTCATCTGGCAGATGAAAGATGCATAAACATCTGGTAAATTCCTCCTGCTCTCTCAGTTTGCCTTCTTCAGTGCTGTAACCCTGGTCCATCAGTGATGTTTAGACGATCCAGGGGGAAATTGGTGGTTTTTCCGGCAAGTTTTCTATATTAAACAGTCCCCTCTCCCATGCAGTATTTGCGAAATGAGTTCCTCTTCACTGTCACATTTAAGCAGATTGGGCTGAAATACAGTTTAAATACAATAGTGGAAGTAACCTCTTGCTTGTATATTTCTTTTTTTTTTCCCCAAGACCCAAAATTGTATATTTTGCACAGCTTTTATAGAGGGTGTGTCCACACAAAGGGGTTCAGACATCCTCAGATGTCTCTCCTGCCTTGCATAGGTCAGATATTCAAGCAGCTGTAGGATGGTGCTGAGGCAGGTTAGCTCGGCTCAGCTCCCAGGCATTTGGGCAAGAGCTCCATCAGTTCTGAGCAAGGGCAGAGCAAACCTGTGTCTACCAGCACCCACCATCCAGACAGACCCACTTTTAGCGTTTTTTATCAGTCTTCCAAAAACCAGTTTTTCCATTTGCTTAGTACACCCACTTGAGTGCAGTTGCACTCTGGATTCGGACTGTGTGCACTGTTGAGACAGGAATTCATGCTTCATATGTGCTTATTATCAGTCAGTAAAGGATTACTTATATCTAACTAAGGCCTGAAGATAAGACTGTAATACTATTAATGTTTCAGAAAAGATCTGGTTTACATTCAGACACTATAACACTGCAGTCAAAACTGGTCAATAAGGAGCTTTCATATTCTGAAACAAAATGTTGAAATAAATTTCTTTTTCCCATTCTAAAATCAAGGGGTTTCAGCAATTCACAAGAAAATCCAGAGAAAGAGAGAGAAGTACACAGCAAAACCAGCCATTATATATTTTAAAGATAGGCCTTGAACAGAACATGTGAATGTCACCAATAAAGGCTGTAACCTCAGGGTTATTTTGGGGTTGGGTGTGGAAGGTAAATTCCTTACCTATGGTTTGGACCTTGAAAGTTTCTCTGAAGACTTTTTCTTCAGTCAATTTTTTAACAAACCAACCTTTTTCAAGGAGTCTGTGAATACATAGCAATACATATATGCTGCAGGGCAGAGAAGGAAGATTTTTTCCCCTCACAGGTGGGGGTAAATCAGAAACCCAGAAAAGATGCAGGGCCAGGACTGCAGGACACAAAGTTAACAGGTAGCTGCTGTCTCCTGCTTTATCAGGCCACCAAGCATATATATCACTAGCTTCCATTTTAGATAGTTCAAATCTGGCAGGTTCATAACTTTAATTGATTTTTGCATTTACTTTAAATTGGATTCACCATTTTTTCTGTCTTTTAGAAAGACTGCTGTAATTACTGCCTTTTTTTCCCATCAGAAGTGTCTGCATTTCAGAGTTCAATATGTTGCAGTCTAGAAGCAAACGTGACTGATACATATATGATTTCTGATATTATCCGTACACAAAAGAATTTTAAGAGTCATTTATATGAAAAAAATGACGGTATTGCTAATCTAGGAGGGTCTTTTATTACGGGATATATTTATAATGTGTATGTAACAGTGTGACAATACCTACTTTTCCATTCCACCCCAACATCACTAGATGGCACTAAGAGCCCCAGCAATTCTTGGTCACAGGACACCGTTATTAAACCAAATGCCTTAGGCTTCATGATGTCAATGTTTCATTAAGATTTATGAGACTTTTTTACTGAAAGCAAAGCAGTTTTGAACACCCGTTTATCATACCATGTCACACGTGCTTTTCTGATGGATACTGATTTCTAATTTTCTCAAACATCAATATAGTAAATAAATAATTCATACGTTAAAAGGATATGGATCATCCTTGCACTTACTGAAAGCTGGCTGTGTTTTCAAGTGCTTCCCTTGGAGTCTTTGATTATAAGCTTGTTTTATATCAATATACATTGTGGTATGCAGTAACATGGTAGATTGATTAATAGAATAGCTTAACAGAGATGGGATCGAACTTAAACAGAAGCAAAGAGAATGCTGAGCACAGATCTAAACGGCATCTTTCAAATCTATTCCTGTACTCGGTGTGCCAGCTGCTAAGGACCCAGCGAGGGGACTCTGATCAGAATCCAGGTCCAGGTTTTTTATCTCCAATCCATCCACATGCATCCACCAGATGAGATGATGTGACCTTGGAAGCTTTTATCTGACTCTCTCCACAGTTGCAGAGTTCAGATAAGCTGAAACTAAGATACAGGCTCCTTTTTATCATCTTTTGATTTTACCAAGCAGGAAGTTCACTCATTTTTTTGCTCACCTCTAGCAAATTACTCCCCAGAATTTTGTTGACTTGATCTATGCAATTCATGCTGACTTTTTGTCTGTTAAATAGTAAGAAACACTGACTATTTGGAGAAAGTTTCACAAAACAGCTAGGGGCTAGTGTAAATAAAGGGTGATGGCAAACATTCGTCAATACTGAGTTTTAAATTATTTTTTGAAAGATCAACTAGTACGCAGAGAAACTTGTGAGTAACTAATAGGTGTGTCTGGGGAATATTCTTGCAGTTTAAACAGTCATGGGACTTTAGACCAGTAAAAAACATTCCCTTAAACCAGATGGTGCAAGGAGTGTTTGTTCCTCTACACGGTGGAAACATGAAGCATTTCCCAAGATCCTAACAAACTCCCTGATGCTCTCATGGCCTTGGTCTCTCCTGCTCTGTTCCTGTGTATTTTTTATGCTTCTGGCTCATTATATGCAAATATTTGAAATTTGATTGTTGTAGGAAGTGTTGTGCAGTTTCTGGTACACTGCAGGTGTGTTGGCCAGGTTTTTCTGGCCTTTCTGAAACTACTGTGATTGTTTGGGGACCTTTATGATTGCTGTCATTGAACGATTACCTGCAATTCCAAGGTACAAGCTTTGAAGATTCCTTTTAAGCCTCTGCTCCTACTTTCACCCACTGTAGATAATAATATAAAATTATTATAACTGCAACACTAGGAGTTGTTTTTGTTTATTATTATTATTATTAATAATAATAATAATAATAATAATAATAATAATAATAATAATAATAATAATAATAATAATAATAATAATAATAATAATAACTTCTCCCTCATACATGACACAAAACTCTCTTTTGCTAAAAACTCAAACTCACTATCCCCACATCCCCCAAACTGGGATGACTAAAATATGATTCAAAGATCACCAGAACATCTTGACTGTGCTGAATGGAAGGATATAAAATTCATAACGTAGGATTTCTTACTTTGAAAAGAAGTGACTTTATTTAAAAAGCAGCATCTTTATTATTATTTTATAAATCTTGGCTTTATTCCCAGTGGGTGTAAATGTGAAAGAGCACATCGCGTTGGTGCTCCAGCGTGGTAGTGTAACTGAGCTCGGAGTCCCCTCCCCATGGGCAGAATCGGACCCATCGGGTCACAGCTGCGGAGCAGCCTCAGAAACCTCGGTCGTAGTCTCCTGAGGGGGCAGAAGGGGTTGTGAGCAGAAGCTAGACAATGAGATACTTTAATAATTTAATAATACTTTAATAATACCCTCCAAGAAAACTGTTATCTATGGAGAAAACCCTGATTCCAAAGTAGAGTTTTTGGTGGAAAAGTTAACTTATTCCAAACCTCCTAGGTATCTAGTAGAAACTATATAAAATTATTTATGTTTATCATGTGAAAGTAATTGGCATTACCGAAGCAAGAAATTGACTTTGTGCTGGACGGCGCTGCTGAATATTATAGACCTACTACAGCAAATCTCATACTAAACTGTGAATATGACAGTGCCTATGAAGCTTTTAGCCTCTCTAAATCATGAAGGGTACATTTTGGAGGTAATTCTCAGCACTTTGGATAAATGACACTTACTTCCTTCTAGCCATACAGGATGAATTAATCAGCCCTTTCTCTGTTGTATCTTTCCTGCAGAGGGAACTACAGAGAAGTCTTTAAGTTTAAATTCAGTTCATGATAAACAGAGCTGCAATGCGTACTACATATACAGCCATGTACATAATTACAAGTATCACATTATTGGTGACAAGCGAAGCCTTCGTAAAACAAGAACGACCCGTTTACACATAGCTCTCACACGACTGTAAGATCTGCAAGAGGAAAAAGAAAAAAGAAAGTTTAGAGTTCCCACGAGGCAAAGTAATTACAAGGAAAAGTCCTAAAATGTAATTTCACTGCTTGCCCTGTAACATGCCAAACACCTGCCAGCTCCACAATGCTGGCTCCTGCAGGAGCTGAGTCAATTTGGCATTCTGAATTGTTCAGCGTATTTCAGGACAGCACCTTGCTGAGCCTGATACTCCGTATGAATAGACAAAATCAGCAGTGATTGCAATCTCTGAAGAGAAATATTGCCTTCCATTGTATCTAGTTCTTATCACCTGAAGTGGGTGTAATTTGAAAAGATGCAAGTGGGTGTAATCAGCTTGGAATGTGCATTGTGCAATTCTTGAACCGGACTTGCAGCACCGACCTTTAGTTAAATTACATTACTGAAGCCGTAAAAACTGTCTGAATTAAAAGAAAATGATATGTGCAGTCATATGAAAATCTTGAATCTTAAAGTTTCCTTTGGGAAAGCTTTTCCCTGTCAGCCTCTCTCTCCCGTAATTAAACTTTTGTGCAAACATTCAAAGCAACTTCTATTAGTGAGCTTACATTTATAACCGAAAAGCACCACAAACACAAACCACACATGAAACAAAAAGATTTTCCCAGATACTATGAGCTACTGTTTCTCTTCTCCTTGTATAATTCTTAAATCGTGCTCATAGCTTTTGCTAGCAAGTTGAGATTCCACTCTTACCCTCAAAGATGGAGGCTCGTGCTTTTATCAGGAAAATATAAGCAAATGCTTATTTGAATCTTACCATTTTTATTACAAGCCACAAATACTGCACATGCAGGCAAAGTCTGACCAGTGTATTTTGGAGGACTGTAGTAGTCCAATCCAAGTCCAGAGGTCAGCTAATGAAACTTTAGGAGATTTTTCCTTCTCCATGGATCCCTACTCCCAGTCTCCATATATGATTCAGCTAATCCCTAGGACCCATGTGCTGTTTATAACTGTACTTCCTTTTGTTACTGAACCAAATACAATACCATTAATGCCATGCTAAGGACTAGCAGCTACTCCTAGTAGTATTTTATTTGTACTTTTCTATAACACAGGTTTGTTCTGTTCATTAAGAAATTCTTTTCTGGTAGAATTTGGTGGAATTTTTCCCACTACCTTCAGCCAGACCAAGATACTATCCAGTATATTTTGTTTCCCTGCATATTTTAACAAAACTTTTGGTGAATTTGTTGTGTCACTGTAGTGATAAAATTCCCATGTGATTTCTTTGGGGACAGGACATTAGCACGCATGTTTGTTTATTTTGTATATATTAGGCTTTTTCCCCAGGACCAGACTTTCATAGGTGACAGCAGCCAATAAACACAGGCATTTGGTTCTTTTCTTTGTTGATGCTGAGTTTTCTTCTTATTTTTTTATCTGCTCATACCTTTGTATTTGGACATTTGTATCAGTTGGAATGTTATTTACAGTCCTGAGAAGCAGTAGCTTCTACTTCCATACCATCCAGTTCTCCCACTCAAAAAATGAGCAGCATATGTGTCCCTCTCTTCCTCTCCTGTTTTTACACGACTGAACAAGTCTGAACTTTTCACAATAAAGAGAAGCATTTAGAAAGAATATCATAACATTGCGTATTATTATGTGAGCCAAGCAGTAAGAGCTTCCTTCAGGCTGAATCAATTGCCTCAATGCAAGGGAGCAGTCTACGGTCTGGAGAAATGAGCTCAGTGAACAGGTAGCCATCTAGGCTAATCCTTAAAAAACCTCCCTTCCTTCTGAAATTAGAGTCCTTAATCGGGGCATCACTAAAGAGCTTCAACCTGTCTTAGCTTCATAGCCTTCTTCTAGAGTCATGATTGGAAAGAAGATGCTGGTGTCTTCATTATTCTTCTTTGTGAAGGGATTCATACTCCCTCCTGGGTCCTCAGATTCACAGCTCATCGTTTGGATTGTACCGGTTAGAAGCTGCCAGATCCAGTAGCACATTCGAGGCAAGGCTGCCACAACTTCATGGCCCCAGGTCCAGCCAGTAGTGAGGCTGAGCATGTACGCCCAATAGGCACACACACATGCACACAATACATATACATATACATGCATATATACATAGATATGTCTACACATGTACATGGTTGGCCACACAGACAGAAAAAAACAGCACTTAAGCAAGCACAGGTCCTGTTCCTCTCTCTGGCTGATCAGGATGAAAGCCCATTAGTGGAAAATACGTTTTTATATATATATATATATATATGCATACGACCAGTAGCTTCCCCTGGATCCCAGTCTCCCCTGCTTGCTGGCACTGGGACATAGGCACTCCCGGGCCTCTGCCCCAATCCAGTTGCTGGTACTCTGACCTGCACACACACGCACACGTGCACACACACATATGGACACTGCCCCCCCCAGTACACACACCCAGTGTGGGGATCAGGCGTAGGGCATTGCCAGACACAAACTGTTTACACATTTTATCCCCTTTCCCCTCTATTTTTCCACACTTGTTCCTCCTCAAATGACCTTGATCCCTCCCTTTGCCCCACCTTTGGTTCCTCCCCTAAACATACCATAATAAGTCTCTTACACATCCAAAATGCTCTTCCCAGCATACCATAATGGATCCCATACCTTTGGAGGCAGGAACTCCCCCCCTCAGTCTGTAAGGCGATCCAGGGAGAGTCTCCCAGGCAGCGGGGCTGGTTGCTCCCCTGTGGTAGCCCAGAGAGTGGGCGTGCTCGGCTGGCACTGATTAGGTTACTGGGTTCCTCTGCCTTACAATGCTCCCCTACTCCTTCATGTTTATGGAAATTAGCCTTAAATCACATAACCTAAAAGTCCCACTTCGCACAGAAATCATTACTCACTAGGCTAAAGTGAGTATCAGTCAATGGTCTTGCTCTCAGGCGAGTCTTGCTGTCGCCCAAGAGAAACCTGGGTCTTCTGGCAGCATGGTGATGCTAGATAAAACATCCACCTAACAACAGAGAGCCTGGGTTTAAATCCTGTGGCACCATCAGACCTTTACAGGTAAGTAGGACAGTCTCTGCTCTCATTAATGCTTTGTGTACTGGTAAGAGCACAAACCAGAGGCCAGGTCTCCTCCTTCCAGGTGCCTGAATCATCAGATCACCAACTCATTCTCACAATCCCCATCTGTCTAGCCCACTGCTTTGATGAACCCACAAGCTCCAGCACAACATGCACTGCCGTATACACAGCAAGTCTGGATGCTCTTCTGAGAGTTTAGGCTTGCAGCTTCCAACCCCCTTCAGCAGAAGAAGAGGCGGAACCCAAATTCTTTCCTCTTGAATGCTAATCCTTGAACATCTGCACAAAAAGAAGAAAAGTAGCACTGCAGCACACTCTCCAGCCATGTATTTGGGAGAGATCTATCCAGTCATTATAATATAAGTGCCTACTGGGCTGAGTCCCAGTCTGAGAAACACCACTTTACAAATCATTATGCGGCTTAATGTGAAATAGTTGCTAAGCTTTTGTCAAAACTTACAAGGAAAAAACTTCAAATACCTGGGCAATACTTTACATTGGAAACATGAATACCTGTGGACTTAAAGCATCTTGAGGGTTAGATGGCAATTTTTTAAGAGTGTCTACCTACGATGTAAATTTGGAACAAAGTGACTGAGACAGTCTACCCTTCCGTACCTGTAAAGCCCATCTGGCATCTACATTTATTGTGGGTCTACCTTGTAATCCTGATGGGTTGTCTGGACCTTATCTTTGCAGTCTAAATATAGGCTCCCAAGCACATGCAGAAATGCCCCACTCAGAGATGGCAGGCCTGTGAGCTTTCACACCCCTGTCCAGCACATGTGCAGACACGTCTCCAAAGAGCGCAGATAAAAGCATGTGCACCCAGCATCCATTCCAAGAGATAACCACAACTTCACACGGTGAGTCATGCAGTGAGTCACCACCTGAACAGGGACATCACCTGTGTTTCTAGAATTTCAGCAAAAGAAACTTGAAATATTTTTTGTTTTACTTTACTACAAGAGAAACACATTCCACGCTTCCAACTCTAATGCTCCCACCTTTTCTTCTCTAGCTTTGCAATCTCATGCAATAGCCCATTCTAAATTGTATCAATTCCTTAGAAAAAATATAAGAAGAATAGTCTTTTCTTACTTGGTTAATTTACAGATATGCTTTTTTTGGCTGTGGGGTTAACGAGCATGTGAAGAAAACAAGTTTTATTTTGGATAGCAAATCAATATTTCTGTCATCAAAACAAAAAAATCTGGGTGTCTCCTTGGAAAGACTAAATGATCCTAGAAGTTCTACTCCAATAGACTGACATTAAAAAAAAAATCCCCAACTACTGTGAGCACACTAACAGTTTATGTTATTTCTTCTAACCAAGGTTCCCAGGACTTTTTGCAGCCATTATTCAACAAAAGCTTCCTCAAAGCCTTGTGAGAAAGACAAGCATTACTCTCCCCACTTTCTGTATAAATAAACAAGCTCAAGCAAGGTTAAATGACACCAGGTAACACAGGAAAGCTTCAATCCTAAATTACTGCAGTATCGGCTCCACTGGAAGAAAGGGCTGATATCAGAAAATCCCAATACTATTTTATGGTCAAAATGTATGAAATTACCTGTCTGTGGATTCATCATTAACATACAGAACCATCTTTCTTTCTACAGACAGCAAACCTATGTAATTAACCTGAGGTTCATTTATCATGCACTTTGAAGAAACAGAAGGCAGAGAAGATGAACTTTCCTCTTTCCCATTAACCAAGCTGTCCTAAGGAAGATACGATGGGCAGCGTCACAGCCATGCCTAAGCACTCCGCACTAAGAGACAAGATTATTTCACCTGCAATTTAACAAGTTACTAGTAATTGATTGGAGGTTCTCACTGCAAACGTGATGTAAAATGTGTCAGCTCAGGATTCAGGCTAGGTTAATAAGAGAAAAAAACTTTTCCCTGGCATTTGCCAGGGAAGGAGTGAGCACCTTGGCAGTCACCTGCCTCGGCTGACATGCAGTAACTTATTAAAGTTCAGAAACCCACTAGTGTGCCTGAACCATTAGAAACAAAACAACATACCACCCTAATTAAAATGCAGCTATGGAAGCTGCCCTTCGGGAGCAATGGTATGTGCAATGTTGGCTCGATTCTGTTTCATACAGGAGGGAGAGTGATTATGCAGAGTCATGAGTTCACTTTATGGATGAAGGAATAATATTAATGATGAAGCTCTTGGAAACAGAGAAACATATGCAAAGCTTTCCTTGTAGGATAGGAGATTATACTGTCAGTGCTGAATAAAAGCTTGTTATGTACTAAAAGGGTTTATTTTTAGTGGGCATTTTTAATGTCTTTTTTCTGCATTAAGCTGTAGCCACTATAAAGTATTACAAGAACTTATATCACTTTTATTTTGTAATTGTGTTTTTCTTCAGAAAATAAGCATAGGTGTTGGGTTGCCAGCAGATGGGTCCCCTCTGTTCCACCCTATTTTGGAACTGTTTTGAGGCAGAGGTGAACAGGCAGCTGGATAGGGCACAGGACTGCCGGGGAGGAAGGGGAGAAGGCACAGCCCCCGAGCCACCTTGCCCAGGTGAGAGCTGTGGGAAGCCAGGCCACCAACTGCTCTTGCTGCTGTCGTGGGAGGGCAGGGCGTTGTGAGCTGGTAGTTGCTGCAGGACAAGTGGCCCTAACACACGCTGTAATCACCCCTCTGTCCCTCCATACCCCCCAGATGTTGCAGCAGCTGCAAGCCCCGCTTCCCTGGGCTCTTCCCTCAGCTATCCACCCCATCCTCAGAGCTTCTGCATATCTGTGGAATAAATGACCAATTCACCCTGGGATGGCAAAATTCAGTTTACTTGCACTGCAGAGGAGCCCAGGTCGAATGTGCATGAGTCTCCATGCACTGATGTTTCTTCTCAGCTGCTGCAACTGTGTTATCCTGGTTCTCAGACATTCCCACACTGAACTAGTCATCAGGATGAAAGAGGGCTTCGGTCTTCCCTGCATTTATCTTTGATTTCTAGAAAGTGAAAGAAACTTTATTTTGGAGCATGCTATAAATAAGTACCTAATAAACCAGAGGGCAAAGGCAAACACTACAGTGAAGGAGAAGTAATGGCTTCATTTCATGTTCTTTCTCCTGTATAAATCTACAGAAATTGTCCTATGTGAGCAGGAGGGGATCAGGCAGCTTTGGGGAGGCAGAACATGTTGAGGAATTGCAGCCTGACAACCGAAAGCCAGTCCTGAAGTAGTCTTGTGCTGCATAGCACCACACTTTTGCTTTCCATGCTAGCAGGATTGGGTACTAGAGAGGGAAGTGCAAGCAGGCTGCATCCTAGGGTGTTCCTCAGGGAATTATATGGCCAGCAGTGGGCAGGGGCCCAAGAAATCCATCACAAGCACTTTGCAAAACCTCCTCATTCAACTTACAATTTTTCTCCTTTTGGGGGATTTGCTACCACTGGAGGTGATGTTTTGCTCTGTAGTAGTGATTTTTTTAAGTAGAGTGTTACTGCAAAGTTCAATAATCATTCATCCAAGGCAATCTGTTTCATTCAGTGCTTGGGCTTTAACTGATAAACAATGTAATCTAAAACCCCAGAAACAGACTAAAATCAGCAGTTGTTGGAACTCCATTCTCTTGAGGAAAAAATTAATGTGATTAGCTACTACCTTGCTCCATTCATCTTCTTCCTCTTCCCTGTTGACTAATGCAGTACGGAGAAGGTATAGCATTAGCACTCACAGGCAAAATGCAAGAAGGTGAATATCCTGTAATGGATTTCAGAAGCATCCTTGAACTAGAAGCATGAAGAAGCAGATGAGACACTGAGAAGCACTCTGAATTAAAGGGACACTTTTAAAATCATCTCTATTCATGGCTAATATTGCGTGGACAATGCACTAAAAGGAAAATAGCCCAAAGAAATGTCTTATATGTGGAAACAGGCAGAAAGCCAGCCACAGAAACAAGGAAAGAACAGTCCTGTGAAGGCAACTGCCTTCTATTTAAAAACCTCTGCTTCTCCCAGAGGTTCCTGCATTGCTACTGAATATAATGGCAGTACAGCTGTGCCTGCTTTTCCTTGCATAAGGAGTTATTTTTAATTCAGACTAGGGGCAGCAATAACAGTGGCAGCCTGAGAATGTTTCCTAATGAAAGGGGAAGACCAGATATCTTGTGCTACAGCATTTGACTAAAACAAATCCGAAGATTAACCTCTCTTGACAAGAATCAAAAGTGTTCAATAAGGTCACGCTGCCTGAAATGACAGGATGTCAGGGTATTCTTTGCAAATAAAATATCTGAGGAATTTTTTGGCTTTTCCTTCCTGTGGATGATCTGCAATATGAATTTCACCCTGGTAGCTGCATTGGTGCCGACCACAATTTTATTCCTTGTCCATATTTGCAGCTAGTTTTTTGTCCAGCACCCACTTGCACACTGTGAACTTCAGCAAAGAATACTTTGTGTGTGTAGATCAGGCTGCGTGCAGACCAGGCTCTTCTGGGTGGTGCGTAGATCTTGTCAACAGTTTTCAAAAGGACATTCAGTCAGAGCAAGCAATTGCCAAGAATAGGGAATAATTAGTATGTCAGCCAGACCACTCTGGAAAAGCAGGTTTCCAAAACAAATCTGGCCTGATTTTCAGCATTAGGACATGGCTTTGCCCTAAGCCATGTTTGGAGCAGCCAGTCTGTTCCTTCTGGAAAATGCATGAGCCAGCGTTCTTCCCTGGGAAGAGACATAAAAGGTGATGCCACACTCAGCTCTTCCTCCCTGCAAGGCAGTCACATTCCCAGGTCTCTGTTTGCCTCCAAGACACAGAGAGGCTTTGTCTGGAAAGTGTCACCATAAAAAGCCAGACAGATTAGCTCACGGTTTTGCCCCCACTAGTCTCATGGCAGCTGGCAGAGACTATTATTTATTTCCATCTTAGAAATACGTATTTAGAAAGATGTCTCCTTGCCTTCGCACACCTGCTCACAGAAATGCACTGAGAGGGCAATTGCTCAGACCTTCAGAGGGTGTTTCCAGCTGGGCACTCCATACAGCTCCCTTTGCTCTTGGCCCATGAAGGACTGACTGAGGCATCCAGTCTGTATTAGCTGGTTAAATGAGTTTGCACACATTACAACAGTGGGTTCATTTTGCTCTGACTTTTGCCACAACTCCCCCTATGATCAAATAGGTAATGGAGCCTGTCTTTCTGTCCTAGAGACAGTTTTGCCTGGATACAGCCCCATATTCCCCTCCAACTCATGCCCTTTGACACAACGCAGAGATTTATTACTGTGAAAATATCTTTTCTGAAATTGAATCCCTTTGAGTACTAAGAGCCAAACTTTGCAAAGGGAAGGCAAATGAGAACATTTTAGCAGGTAATAAATGGACGATCGAGCTCATGTTTTTTCTCAGAAGGCATCCTTGGCTTGTGGTCGAATGATTTTGGATACTAATCTGCTAAAAATAATGTAGTGTCTTGCATTCCAATGACAGGATTGTTATTGTACAGATAATATTTCAGGCTGCATGACAGAATGTGGTTTAGTAGGTCATGCCCTTGAGGGATTTTTTTTTAACGGGAAATAACTTCTATAAAACCAAGAATGAGTTAGTAAGATACTAATTCCTCACGCTCTTCTGCAGTGAGAACACCCAAAGGCACACTGACGTCGACTGGTAATTTTTTATTCTGTGAGCATAATTTTGCATCATGCTTAAGCCTAAATTAGTTCACAGCATCTTCTTACACTTCATATTTTTGTAGGCATTAACTGTGTGATTAACTCTGGTGTTCCATGGGAAAGAATGTGCCTCCTGCCATAGGTCTCCATCACAGCATCTAGACTCTGTAGGAGTATCCTGATGACCAGTGACATGCTCCATTTATTGCTGTGTGATGCAACTGGTTCCACTGCAGAAAAGAGCAGGTTTGTGATAATCGTGAAAGTGCCACACATAAGAATTACCCAAGACCAAAAATGACAAAAGCATCATTAGCCCTGAAGGCTAAAGCTCACAGATGGAGAGACCTCTCTGATGCCATCTACAGAGGACACACAGGAGGGAATGAAATGGGCAGGCAGCTTCTGCAAGACTTCAGACCGGGCCAAGCAGTGTGGGGTTTGGCCAGAAATCCTTTGAATTTCTGGTGTAAAGCTAGTGAGCCCTCTTGTCTGACCCAGTGTGGTCCAACTGGCAACCTGTAGTCAAATCTGGCATATAGGACACTTCCATCTGGTCTCTTCCCTGGAGGAGATGGGGTAGCTATTCAAGTATGAATGACACTTGAAGAGAGAAATGCCTCCTCTGGAGGCTATGAATGAGCTGCCACAGTGCTGCTGCTGCCTCCGGCAGGCAGGGACAGGAGACAGACCTTCCAGCCATTGCTGCCTTCTCCCACTTCCCCCCCACTGCCTACAGCAACAGTGGATCTCCCAGAGACAGGCATGGGGTGCAACTGATACCACTGTTGGTGGCAAGAAGTTGAGGTAGCAACAGCTTCCAGGAGGTGAGAGTGGCCAGTAGAAAAAGAAGAGAAGGATGCCAAAAAATGGTGAGTCTTTTAAATGCCCTGAGTGAACACACCGCCTTATCCAAACTCTCAGTTCAGGGACTCGGGCCAGGGCAAGGTTTGAGATTTCTTCTCAAGTGGAAGGATATCCCTGGTGCTCAGACATTTCTCAGGTGTCCTCACAGAGCTGAAACCCATGCTTTGGTCTGAGGACTTGCTCTCTCCTTTGTCTGGACTCCACTGACCAGAAACTATCCTGGCTGTGGAGCACCATCCTGCCTCAGCCAGGCATTGCCTGGAGAAATGGACAACAGAAACAGGGAGAGCACCACCCCTAGAGCTGAAGCTACTGGGGTAGATAAAAGAGTCCTTGTACTGGGTGGGCCGAGCACAGAGGCAGTATGACACCAATGGATAAATGATAAGGCAGAAACACCGTGATGCTGCCGGCAGTACTGCAGCTACAGGGGACAGTACCAAGCCAGGAGCATCTCCTAGGCTCCTTTACAGAAAGCAGGCAGCTGAAAACGGGTCTTCCTGAAAATAGCCCTGGGCCCAGAAACTTCACCAACCACTGACAGCCATCTGAGGGCAAAAGGAAGAAAAACTCAAGGGTCGAAGGAACCCTTACTGGTAGGACTGCGCAATTCACTATTCACATATGCTGACTGTTCAATTCTTCCTAAGCTTTCCTCAGGTAATGAAGGTTTTCCTGTCCCCTTAGCAAAGCATTTGGTGCTTGTCAGTGATAATGTGCTTTCCATTAAACCTGGTTAGGGAGGCATTTGGCTTTCTCAGGTTTCAGGGTGAAGCTTGGCTCAGTTTCGGTTTATAAGTTTACAGAGGCTTTGAATCCTGCCCTCATTTCTGGGTTTCAAAGTCTAAGGCTGCTTCAGAATAATATGAGATAATGACATTTACTGGCAAGAAAAGTTACTCATATCCTTAAGCCCTTGTCTTCTTCTCCACACTCCTGGTTTTATTTTAGCAGATTAGCCAGTGGGTCATAAAGTGAGGGACAGAATGGCCCCATTCATTCAATTCCAAGCAATAAGCAAACCTATCCCTCCCTAAGTAATTCCTGTAAGGGTGTTTCATTTGACTTATTGACACCAAAGGGACATGGAAAACATGAAAGACTCACTTTCTGTGTTTCTCAGGATTATGGCTGAAGAACAATTATGGCTAGAGAGCTGTTTTTTCTAGCATCATGTGTGGTCAATGCATCTGGCCACTTCATAAATGCTGTTAGGGAACATTCCAGCATTTGTGGAAAAAAAATGTCAGTTTCGAGTGTTTATTTTCCAAAGAGATCATGTACTGGTGTTCTTTCATAATGACTATTTCTATTGTACCAGCTGACTGATGGAGCATTAATCAGCTTATCTGATGGTCTCTGTGTGCTAGAGCGACATTTTCTCACGCTATTGCTATTGATCCATTACCGTCCCATTAGCTTACAGAATTGACTTATAGAGCATTTTAGACATAGGAAAAGAGTTACTACACAGAAGTGCCCTCTATTTTCATTAATACACCAGAGCTAAATTCTCCAGGGTTGGCTTGACACCACTGATATACAAGAAACTGTAACCTGTCTGCCACTTAGTCTTGTAGGTACGCGATACATCTGCGTCTCCCCGTGGAATTAGTGCTGACCTGAAATGGGATGTCCATTGCTGGCAATAATGTCTCTCTGCTAAATATTAACAGAGTAACCTTCCATAGGATTACAAAAAGATAATGCAGGATCTAAGTACAGTATATTCTAACTTTAACAATATTTACATTTCTCAGCAAGGCACTTTCATTATTGACATCAGTTGCCTCTGTCCACTGTCAGTTCCTGCTCCAGTAATCACAAGGATAAAGACGGTCTAGTCGAGAATTTTTTTACATAGTCTATTTTGGACAAAAATATGCTACTTTTGGTTTCAGTGGACACGTAGCTCAGCTTCTTTTTCACTCTTGTATCTGCAACCTGAACATACTATCACTGAAGACAGATGAAAAAGTTCCACTGATGTCCCAGGAAGATGATCAATCCCCATAGCTCACATTTGACAACAAGGACCTAAATAAACACCAAATCTTTCACAGGCAGGTCTGGCTTTGGGAAGAGGCGAAGTAGATAATTGCAGAAAATCTATGCTGGCTCAGCAGCAGCGGCAAAGTGGCTCTTACATGGCCCTGTTTGCTCTGACAGGTTCAGAGTGTAGAGACCAAGCAAGCTCCACAGCCCCAGTAGTACACAGGTATCTGCTGCTGCCTGCACCCCTGCCCTTGCTCTGTGCCTGCCTCTGCACCTTGTGGGGAGAGCAGACACGCTAGCAGGAGGCTTCCCAAGCACCGAGGTGAGAGCAAAGAGGAAACCCAGTGGTGGGAAGCACTGCCTTGTCTCACCTTTTCCCTGGTCAGTGGCATGGTATCGCCTGAGTAGGGCTGGGCACAGGAGATGGGAGGGAAAAGAGGGGCTGGCACTTACTGGATCCAGGCATGGAGGTAGCAGATCCATGACTGCCCCTGCTGAGAAGGGGATTTGCTCAGCCTCAGGGCTCCAAGCTGGTCATGGAAGATGACACTTTAGTGAGCAGCTTTGCTGCTGCCATGAAATTGATTTTTTATGACCCAGTATGAGGACAAAATAATATATTTAATCTTCTTCAACTATGGGGCAGAAAAACACATTTGCCTGCTTTGCTGAGGTCACTGAGCCTACCTCGCTCCCTGGGGCTGGAATGGATGAAACAGCTTTGTGCAATGCAGTGTGATGGACTGCCAAAGAGACCCCTCTGACAAGACCAAGGGGAAGGCAGCTCTGTCATGACTGCCCCAGGTGCATGCAGCACATTTGACTCATCCTTTTTCTGCATCTTAGGCAGTCATTTATACCAATGCAGTTAGCTGCTAGCAAGCCAATTTACGTTCATTTCAGACATGAGAAAAATAACCAGTGCATCGTGCACAGCAGTGGTGAATCCAACCCAAAAGAGAAAACCTGAGATGCAACCGACACCTCTGTTAATAGACTCTACTTAAACTCCACATTCTCTCTCTCAGCCAGATATGCGTATCAGAGTATATCTTAGGAAGACATTACAGTTTGGCTTTTAATTTAGACATAAGCTGTCAATATAAAATTCACCAGAACCTTAGTGAGCATGGTCTATATTTCAGGAGTCGCAGGTCCTTTGTGGGCTTCTGAGATAAGGCTCAGTTTCTCTTAAAATGAGTAGTGCTAACAAACAGGCTTTATTCTTGACTGTCTCCTAGCTCCTAGGTCTTGCATCTGTTACCGACAGTTCTGAATACGACCCTCTTTTATAGTAAAAATGACTATAGATGGTTCCCAGATATGGACTGTCAGAAGCATGGGCAATGCACCTCTCCTTTTTTGACTGTGTAGGGATCTTCCAGATTTGTAAAACTGCTGCAAAAATGAGTCTAAAAAGAGGTAGTCTGAAAAAATAGGCCTGGGACAAATTTGAATGAAAATGGATCTTAATACCATTGCTTTGGGGAACAGATAAAGAAAATAAAATGGATTTTGTAAACTGATTATACTTTGTCCTTAGCTTTGGCAGTGTCTCTCCATAATCTGCTTAATTCTTTATACTCTTGGAGAAACATCTTTTCCTTTATGGAGATCATTCATATTAAATGAATAATTGCTTTGTACTGTTACTTCAGTTTTTATTTAAAACATAATTCATAGGCAAATTCTGCATTCCCTCTAGATTTTATGAATTATAAGCCATATATTAAATCTATGTTACTTAAACCAACAAATTTTCTCTTTCAAAAGCTAGGAGCTCTTCAGCACCATAAGAAGTCAGTAATATCTAAGCAGGCAGATGATAATTACCCTGCTTCTTTATCGTGCCTGTGAATCTAATGCACATTAATTGGAGCTTTATGTGAAACTCTGAGTAAAACCTCATTCTTCAAGGTGCTGAACAGCTTGCCTAACACCTGGAGGTGGTAAGCGCCACTTCAAGGTGCCAAGCTGCTGTAAGAATTGGGGCTGCCTGTTATAACCCAAGGCTTCTCCAGCTGCTTAACAGAATTTGATACATCCGTTATAAATTCTGTCTCCGAGTGAGAAATCCCTTTATCTGTCTAATCTTTGTGTTTCACTCTTGGCTATCCAGACTTAACAGAGAACTGTGAGTGTTGTCTGACTTCTAGGGATGAAAGCTGAGTTTGTAACCATCTTCCTACATCTTATTTAAAAATTAATATATATAAATGTATTAATGTAGTGTAATAATAAGAGTGTATATAGTAATTGCATGCCATATAGCAAAGTATTAGACCAAAATCTCGCACTCTAAATTCTTTATCTAGCTCAATTCTTTTACGACTTGGCTAAACCTGGAAGTAGGGTTTATTTTTCTTTTGACCAGTAGTTCTCTGTACTCCTGTATTTGCCGTTGCTGTTCCACACCCTCATCTACTGGATAACCAAGAACAAGCAAGAATTATCTGAGATACAATTTCATGATTGTAATGATTGCATCCAGGACTCAGTTCCTTATTTTTTAGCTTTTATTGCCCTATCTCATGTAATTTCTTGTCTTTCTGACAAGGGCACAGAAGACATTTTGTGTCCAACATGCATGATAAATACTTGTCAAAAGGTTGTATGCCCAGACAATCAAAACTTCAGCTAAGTTTTTAACTCTGGTAGTGTTATTGTAAGCCTCTTGTCTTTAAAATACTACCAATTCAATCCATTGTACAGTCTCCCTGACCAAGAGCCTTCTGCTGCAGTGTTTCAATTTCCTAAGGATGCCACTACACATCATCTGCATTTCTGCTCCCACAGAAGTTCAATTTCCTAATTGCATACATAAACCATTGTATTCTTTAGGTACACTGCTCAAGACTGAAGTTCTCAAGATAGGATGTAGGATGCCAGGGCTAGTTCTTGCATTATTACAAAAGAAGACCTAATTTTCACAGCTATTTTAATGGTGCAGTTTTTTGAAGTAGCATTCTGCTTATTTTTATCATTGTATGGTACTTGAAGAAACCAGAAGTTATGGATTTTCTATTCAAAAAAGGAGAAATTAAATTACTTTTGAAGCCTCCTCTCAAAAATTAGGAGCTAGAGAGTACAATCCATTATTTAATTCTATTACGATTTTCTGCTCGTATCAGTGTTGTGCATCAGAATGTATTACCAGCAACTAGCTGAAATTTGTTGTAGCCATTTCACTTGCTGCAATGAGTATTTTTTTCATAGATACACAGTAGATTGCTTTTCTGGATTCCACTGGACAAGATCTGTGGCCTGTTTGAATTGTGTACAGTATCATACAGAAGCAAGTGTTACAGAATGATTCCAGATTTACGAGCTTTATCTCTGATGTGTTAGAAGTTGTCCAGGCTTTTGCCTCAGCAACACAGAAATTATTTGTTTGAGGAGTGTGACCATATTGTCATGAGTTACTGTCGTGGTTTAATCTCAGTCGGCAACTAACCACCACGCAGCCGCTCGCTCACTCCCCCCCACCCGCTGGGATGGGGGAGAGAATTGGAAGAGCACAAGTGAGAAAAACTCGTGGGTTGAGATAAAAAACAGTTTAATAATTGAAATAAAATGATAATAATAATAATACACAAAGCAAGTGATGCACAGTACAATTGCTCACCACCCACCGACCGATGCCCAGCCAGTCCCCGAGCAGCGGCCCCCCCGGCCAGCTTTCCCCCAGTTTATGTACTGAGCATGACGTCACATGGTATGGAATGTCCCTTTGGCCAGTTTGGGTCAGCTGTCCTGGCTGTGCCCCCTCCCAGCTTCTTGTGCACCTCCAGCCTTCTCAGTCGGTAGAACATGGGAAGCTGAAAAGTCCTTGGCTAGTGTAAGCACTACCTAGCAACAACTAAAACATCGGCGTGTTATCAACTTTGTTCTCATCCTAAATCCAAAACACTGTACCAGCTACTAGAAAGGAAATTAACTCTATCCCTGCCGAAACCAGGACAGTTACTGAGCATTGATTCTTTTTGAAATACGCAGTACATTGCTCAATAGTAAAGGAGGGTTACATTTTGCTCACCAGGAACAATAAATTAAAAGAACATTTTCCCCACAGTTGTCATGCTATGACTGTTATCAAAACTGATTCTAAGTAGTTGTTCTGCTATGAAAATTTGTACCTATCACAAACTGATGCAAATACACAGAACACAGACTGGAGATACACAGCTGAATGTGCGATACAAAACACAGGAATGTCTGCGGGTGCCTGCACTGAAGTGTTGAAAATTCACAGTGAAGTTCTTGCTCCTGGAAAGTTGTTCATTTATGTCTCCCTCAGAGCCATATGTGCTCTGAATCTTTATGAAAAAAAGAGAATGATAAATGCCCTAGTGGGTCTCCTTAAAATAAAGGTCTTTTTCTATAAATCACCCCCTTCTAAGCTGACTTACTTTTCTATCTTAATGCTTGGAATGTATTATAGTTTTTAAAATGAAAAGGTAACATCTGTTCACATACCACATAACCATTTAAACTTTTTAATAAATAAAAAGGATAATAAATGACAAGAAATAGGAACAAAGATCTCTAATTGTTATAAAAAGCTGATTTTAACATTAATTTACAAAAATATTACATAATTATGCTTTCTTTCTAGAACAATGTAGCCCCTCCAGATGACACATTTATTGCTATGACTCTCTTAGCTGTTTAAGCAATCTATTAGGTGAAAGCTCAATGACTAACTGCTTATGCGATTCAGTGGCAGAATGTAAACCTTTCAAAAAAGTGCAATTTAGCTAACCTAGAATAGTCTTGTCTTTTTTTTTTTTTTTTTGCATTCAAATGGATGATTAGTTTTAGAGCAAATGAAATGCCTAATGTGAGAAGTTGCATTCTGAGGCCCTGCTGGGGACAGGCAACTCAAGGATGGCTGTAGCTTCACTTCCACTGGACAGATACCTTTGGTTAGGGCATTCCCCAGGGCTGGGGATGGCCTGAGTTCAAAGTGCCATTCTGCTTCGGGGCAACTGAACAAACATCATCCAGAGGAGTGCTCTAAATTTTCTGAGCCCAGGGACAGTGGGGCTTTGGTCTTTGATTTTCCAGTCACTTGCCCTTACTCAGTTCAACTCAACATGAATAACATTGAATATTCACTGGGGACTTACTGTCTTGCTTGCACTATGCTTGTCTGAGACCAGAGGCCGGGGAGGGATACTCCTGGGATGTGCTTGTGGACTACATTGCTGCATCCCCACTCAGGATATCTGTGTGGACAACAGGCAACGCTAGGCAGTATCACAGCTTCAAGGGCAACTCAAAGTGAGCAGAAAGACCAGAACTTTAGGTGTAGGTGGGGGATATATGTGGGAGGCCATAACCATTCAACTAAGGTAACAGGATGAATGTGCCCTGAATAGATGAGGATTACAGGAGGATAAGAAACCGTAAAGACACCTAAAGGTAATGAAACAACTAAAGATAACTGTGCCATCGTGTTGGGGTTAATAAGAGGACAGCAAGTAAAGCAGGATAAGTGAGAGGGGAGAGTGTGGGAAGAAAGAAAAGCTTAGACTTGCTTTGTTTTACAGGTACCAGAAGGAAATAATGCAGTATTCCTTTCTTTTCTCTATGGTTGTGAATGGGAGAGGGGAGTGAGAAGATAAGTTTCAAGCATGCTCATCAACAGAGTGAGAAGTCAGGAAAGCAACTCTTGTTTTGTTCTTTACTGGTTCTGGTGGGAGGAAGGGAGCTGGTGAGAGAGAGCAGATTCTATTTGCATGTCAGTTGGAGGAGCGGTGAGCAGAGTGGGAGGACAGTAGAACCTTTTATAGGTTTCTGAGATGAAGAGAGCTGTGAAAATTTGAAATCTTGTTTCACTTCATTTGATCATTAGCATGCGGGGCACAGAAGAAAATGAAAATCTTCCATTTCATTGGCTGAGAGGCTTTCAGAAAGAAATGTAGTATTTATTAATGTTGTCATGTCCTTGTGTTTATTGTACTTACCATATTTATTTTTGCATTAGTATTCAATTGGAGTGTATTGCACAGCTTGTATTGTGGTTAATGTTTAATAAGCTGATTCTAAAGGAAGGAATGGAAATAGGATGTTTTTATGAGGGGGAGGAAGAAATTAGTGAAAGGAAATTCCTTTTTTCCTCTTTTTCTTTTTTTTTTTTTTGGAAAGGGGTTTGAAGATATTAAAGCAGTGGCTTTTGTATGTGTTCTCTATGAGAAGTTTCTCCTCACATCTCATTTAGTCCAGCCCATTTAGTCTGTGGTGAAGAATACATGAAACATCCTATTGTAGGACCAGTCAGTCAAACCATCAGTGCCCATACTGTCTCTTACAGTGGTAATACAAGATGCTATTTGGAGAAAGCAGACGAGACCACTACCTGGAGTCCCTTCCCCTTAGAGTTCCCCAGCATCCACAAGTCTTGGTTAAAAGATGCCAGAAGGTAACATACATCGCTGCCTGTTCCCTTTAAGCAATTTGTCTACTCCCTTTCAAGCCTGTGATAGTATCTCCCTTTTGTCTATTTTAAACAAGTTTCACCAAGTGCTCTCTAGTCCTAGCATTGCAAGATTTAGTGAATTTCACTTTTGCATTGACCTTTTCCACCACCTTCATAATTTTCTAAATCTTACTCCTTTTTCCTTTCAGCCTTCTCATTTCGCTATTGAACAGCTCCAGTCTTTTTAATCTTTCCTAATAAGGCTGCCATGACATCCCCTCAGTCATTTTAGTTGCCTTTCTCTGTGCCTTGTCTAACTCCGCTGTGCTCTTCTTGAGGACCCAGAAATTTTAAGTTCACAAGATGAGGGTTTTAGTGGCAAAATGATGTTCCCTGTCTTATTCTCAACACCTTTCCTGATGACAATCTACATTTTGCTGGCTTTTTTTGGCTGCCCAAAATCATTGGCCAATCATTTTGGCCAATGATTTTGGTAAACTGACCACGATTTTTCCAAGATCACTTTCCTGAGCTGAAACTGCCAATTCTGAGTTGTGCCTGTAGGCGCACTTCAGATTATTTTTCTCTATATGCATTGCTTTTCATTTAGATAGAGTGAAAGTAATTCGATGCCTTTTTGTCCACTCAGTTTTGTAAACTCCTTCTGGAGTTCCTCACTGTCTACTAGAAGAGCTTGGTGTCATCTTCAAACTTGAGGATTTTGCTGTATTTCCCTTTCCAGATGGTGAAGATGCTGAATAAATCTGATCCCAGCACCAGTCCCTACACGACTCCACTGCTGATATTTCTCCACCCTGGAAAGCACTAGTCTTTATTTCCCATCCTTTATCCATCCTCCAGTCAATTAAAGGTCATTTCCTGCAATCCTGTGGGAGTGTAAAGGGGTTTTTTGTAACCTTTGGCATGTAATCTGATCAAAGGCTTTTTGGAAATTCAAATATACTATCCCCTTTGTCCACGCTATAGAACTCCAGCAGGCCAGGGAGGCAGGACACACCTTCACCCCAGCCATGTGACACTTTTTCAATAGACCGTTTATTCATGTATTCAGTAATCTCTTTCTTTATTATAGACCTTTTCTACCATTTTCCCATGAGTGAGACTCACTGTTCAGTAGCTCCCACGTTCCCCACACCAGCACTTGCTGTAGATGGCCAACAGGTCTGCAATTTTATGTCTCATTTCCTTCTGAACTCTTGGGTGAATGCCATCTGGTCCTGGTGACTTATTAACATTTATGTCTTCTGTTTGGTCTAAATACTTTTGGTATGCCTACTTCAAACCAATCGTCCTCATCTGACCTCTCTGCTATAAAGGATGTATAGGTTTATGAGAGTCTTCTCAAGACTGAAGCAAAGAACCTATGGAGTTTCTCTGCTGTGGTTCTTTTGTCTCCAGTTGCCCCTTATTTCCAGTCCTCAGGCAGTCCCACTATTTTCCACCCAGGCTTCCTGCTCGTCTGGATAGGGCTGCTTGACCTCCAGGAGCAAGAAGCATGCAGGACCTTCTGGGGTGTTCTCTCCTCTTCTCCCTTGTAAATGTTCAAGTTGTGGAAAACATCAGTATTATCACCTTGGCTGGGGTCAAAGCTAACATACATGTTTAGCTGCAGTGCTTAATGAGGACATGCATAACGAAAAAGATCATAGCATCATAATGAATGATAACTTTTCAAATGTTCAATAAATAATACTATTTATCTGTATCTCTTGCTCAACTTAAACTATAGGCTATCATTAAGAATGTGTTTGTACTGTTTCAGATTAGATGTCCATTCAGCCTAGCATCCTGACACTGACAGACAAGCATAGCAACAAGGCATACTCCTCCAGTTGCTAACAATTTGTGGTTCAGAGAAATGGTGAACAATTATTCACTATTCATCTTCGCTATGACACTCATGATTTTATAGGCATCTATCATATTGTATCTCAGGGGAATGTTCCTGGCTGAATAGCCTTGTCTGGTAAGCAAATCCTTTCCTTTCTGTTCCATACATTTGATCATTGGAACAGGTTGCCCAGAGAGGTGGTGGATGCCCCATCCCTGGAAACATTCAAGGCCAGGTCAGATGGGGCTCTGAGCAAGCTGATTTAGTTGAAGATGTCCCTGCTTATTGCAGGGAGGTTGGACTAGATGACCTTTAGAGGTCCCTTCCAACCCAAACCATTCTATGATTCTATGGTTCTGTGATCATCCTTATCCTTCTCTGGACATTCATCTAGAGATTTTTTGATTCCTTACGTATTATCAAGTCCTTTAAGTGATTTTAATTGTTTTGTGCAATTTGGGATATTTTTTGTCTGGAGTATAATGTGCAAAATAGGGCACCCTGCAAACTTGTTCATTTTCTTCCCCAGAGCTCCAAGTAGGTAACAGACTCTGGCACGGGCATTTGCCACTCTTTCTAATCATGTATACCTGTCCACACTCCACATTCTAAAAGCATCCCATATTTTCATCTGGGATTTCTGGGAATAAAAATGTGCATGCACACTATGCAGAGTGCCCATCATGGCTGTTCACACACAGTTAAGCCTTACAGCTGAACTAACTTACTTACTTAGATGCTCACCATCTGTCAGGAAACAAACCTGTCAGAAAACTAACTCTGTAAATGAAACGGGAGCAGTTTTTCACCGGGTTAACAAACTGAATCAGCATATCATGTGGTGTGAGGCGTGCTACAGCAAGAGTTATGTGGCTGCAAGCATGGGAAGAAAGGGCAGGAGCAGACTTCTGGGAAGCACTGAGCCATGAGGATGGCCAGACTGCACCTGACCTGCACACTGACTCACTACGGGTGGGCCAGATGCAGTCACAGATGGGTTGCACAGTTGAGCTGGATGTGTGCTGCAACCTGGTGCATTCTGGACAAGTTGACTTACTGCACACTTGCACAGCAACTGTATTGGGTGTCCATGCCCTGCTGTTGGCAGCGGGGGGCTGCAGGGGTGGCCTCTGTGAGAAAAGATCAGGGGCTGCCCCTGTGTTGGACAGAGACAGTTCCAGCTGGCTCCAAAATGGACCCACCACAGGACACAGCTGAGCCTGTCAGCCAAGCTGGTGGCACCTCTGCAAAAATGTATTTCAGAAAGGGTTAAAGACACTGCACAGCAGCTGTGAGACAGAGGAGTGATAAAATGTGAGAGAAACAGCCCTGGAGACACCAAGATCAGAGAAGAAGGGGAGGGAGGAGGTGCTCCAGGTGCCGGAGCAGAGATTCCCCTGCAGCCCATGGAGAAAACCAAGGTGACGCAGGCTGTCCCCCTGCAGCCCATGGAAGATCATGGTGGAGCAGATATCCACACTGCAGCCCATGGAGGATGACATGCAACAGTAGGTGGATGTGCCCTGAAGAAACCTGCAGCTCATGGAGAGCCCATGCAGGAGCAGGTTTCCTGGAAGGAGCTGTGGCCCATGGGGGACCCACGATGGAGCAGTCTGTTCCTGAAGGACTGTACCCCATGGGAAGGACCATTGCTGGAGCAGCAGGAAAGTGTGAGGAGGAAGAAGCGGCAGAGAGGAGCTGTTATGGACTGACCGCAACTCTCCGTTCCCCATCCCCCTGCGCCACTTGGGGGAGGAGGAGGTAGAAGAGTCGGGAATAACGGAGTGAACTTGAGCCTGGGAAGAAGGCATGGGGTGGGGTGAAGGTGTTTTCGTTTTGTCTTTGTTTCTCACTATCCTACTCTTCTTTTTTCTAATTGGCAATAAATTTAATTAATCTTCTCCAAGTCGAGTCTGTTTTGCCCATGACGGTGACTAGCAAGTGATCTCCCTGTCTTTATGTCTACCCATGAGCTTTTTCACCTTATTTTCTCCTCCTGTCCTGTTGAGGCGGGGGAGCGAGAGAGCAGCTGGGTGGGTGTCTGGCAGCCAGCCAAGGTGAACCAACATACTCTGTAACACATGGAATATCTTAACTGCAAGTAACTCATAGCACATGTAAAGTAGAAGTACAAAGTACTCATTTCTCAGGCCTGCCCAGTGTCTGAGAACCTCAGTCAGAGCAGCAGCATCCAGTCACATTGTGAGACATCTGGAAATCCTGGCAAAAATGTGGTGATGGCGTAAAAAGCACAGAAAAACCCAGCAAATTATTACAATAAACGATAGAGTTGGCCAGGCTGTACCAAATTATAAACCAGAAAATGTAACAGATGATTTATAAGGGAAGCGGATGTGAGATGTCATCCCCAGTCATGGACATGGGAACCACCGGCCCCGTGTACAGCCTCTCTCTTCCCCCTCCTTATGTTCACAGCTGCAGTCAGCCTCATCTGCTGGGGCACCTGCCCTGCGGCAGCACTGCACAGGATTCCCTGGGGAGAGCCGAGAACGGGCTGGCAGGTTTGTAGGGGCCTGGGTGCCCTGGTTAGTGACGGAAGCCCTGGGATGCAGTATACCCATGTCGCTGCACGTTAATGCAAGCCTCCCTCTGCCTGCGTTCAGAGGAGAGTGTACCAGACACAGCCCATGTGGCCCTGATAGCACGCAGTAGGAATCTTTGAGAAAGTGGTGATTTTTTGGACCTTACAGAGCTGTTTATTCAAGTGATAACTTTATTTTTATATAGTTTGCAGAAATCTTGGACTTGGTCCAAGTCATACTTGGCATTTTTCCAGCAGGAGGGATTGTTGTTGTAGTTTTACTTTCATTGTAGTCATGGGTATGGCAGGGGCTTGCTAGTTGTAAGTCTTTGCATTTCACTCTCTTTCTAGCTTTCTGTTTGTACAGCTGTAATCAGAACATTAAAGAGCTCCTTGAAAAGCTGCAGTTGGGTACTGACATTGTCTTCATGATTCTGCAGAGTTTGTTCTCAGGTTCAGCTACCACAGGACATATGTTTAGAAATACATGACCATACAACTACCACAAAGCATCACTCCAAATAGACGAATGAATGAATGATTAAGCTCTGTAAAACCACTGTGTTTAGGAGAAAAGAGCTAATAACAGTAATACAAAATTGCAGATGCTGAATCTGCCTAGTTCAGGTCAAATGCCAACAAACCTTACAGCCATCCAGAGATGCTGTCGTGCTCGCTGAAGTCAACAGAAAGATTTGCACACATTTCAGTATGAGCTGGATCAGTCAGCCATTTCAAAGACAGCAGGTAATTAACACACAGTGCAAAAGAATGAATTTGCAGTAAATTGTCTTGTACCATTGTTTAAAAAAAATACACTGTGCTTTTGAAATTTGTAATTATTCCTTCTCTTTTTATTCATTTGAGCAGCTGAGTGCACAATAGTTACTGTAAGATTATCTGGATGGCTGATTGCTTTATTACTAACACGGAAAATCTGTACAACTCCAGCATGCTGATGATCACGCCCTCTCTGGAAACATGCTTGAAATTAGCTTCCTCCCTCCTAATAGAAACATTGAAAAAACTAAGGTAGTAAAGCCAAGCATTCACAAGCCTGTAAGATGTCTCAGTTAGGGCTCTTCATGCTATCTCAGTTTGTTCTTCCTTGTGCGCCTGGCTGAACACAGTGACTTAAGGGACAGGGGGCAATGGCGACAAGTTCCTGCCTGGCACAGCAGGCGCGTCTCCTCTGTGACTACCCCACCTTCCCAGGTGCCCTTGCATGGTAGGTATGAGGCTCTGCAAGTGAAACCGAACAATAATGAGGACAATGGTTCATCTAGCATGGAGGTGTTGCCGAGGTTAAGTTGGCCTACGCCCTCTGTCAAAACTGCTTCCATAAAGAAAAAAAGATGGGTCATTGTCATAGGAGACTCCCTTCTGAGGGGAACAGAAGGCCCAATACACAGACTGGACCCACTTCTTAGGGAAGTCTGCTGCCTCCCTGGGGCC
>NW_008796110.1:4600681-4611907 GCF_000699145.1 Aptenodytes forsteri
TGGCAGTGCTAGGTTAATGGTTGGACTTGATGATCTTAAAGGTCTTTTCCAACCTAAACGATTCTATGATTCGATGATTCTATGTTATGATATCATATTTAATTGTAAATTAATTACAAGATAATCCAACTTCACAAAGGGAATGGGTGACACACTGGGACTAATCTGGAGCCTGTAAGGGTGGAGACTGTAGGCTGCTTCCTTTAAAGTCATAAGTAGACATGCAGTGGGTAAGCCAGGGAAAAGCAGGATGGCAAGTGATGACCTTAAGACTAGTTGAGTGCTTTTCTGGGGGACTGAATGCTAACCTTCCCTCAGCTACAGACTGCTACTGTGATTCTAGACTTTTTTTTTACGTTTAACCTGTTGTCTTGGCCAATAAGTGATCCTCATACTTTGAAAATGTAGGGCCCTGATTTTTTTTTTTTTGAACAGTAGAAATTGGCATATATTTTGTGTTGATAATTTTGGCTTTCATTTCTTTGCCTCTGCCTACAGAATGAGAATAATGATACCACATAATGTAACAGTTGCATTGTGGAGATAACTATAATAATGGTTTTGAATTACTTAGCTTTTTCTATTAACAGCACTCCTGAAACCTCTGTAAAGAAAATGAGATTTCTTTTTAATCCAAATCACTGGATGAGGTGGGAAACTGCTGAAAAATGGCAGTATAGTTTCATACTATTAAAGACAATCACAATGTCTGTGCATCAGAGGAGCAAATTAAAATTGCACAGAGATCCCTAATTCTGTCATCCTCTAGGTTCTCAACATGTGAATTTAAAATCTTTTCTCTATTTTAATGCACCAATTTTTAACATAGTTTTTAACATTTAACTTTCATTTCCAGTGCCCACTTAATCACTTGAACTTCTGGAAAAGCAGATAGCAATAATAAGATGCTATGCTAAGAAGTGAAGAGTCACAAATGTTACAATAAGTTTGGAAGCTGTTTTCTGATACCAAGATATATATGTTAGTTATTATAATCTCCTTCCTTCCAATTTCTTTTGTCTGCTGCTCTTCTGCCGTTCAGATTATTAATCTACCTCCCTAATTCCTTCCTAGCTTCCAAAGGCCCTCAATGAACTTACGCACAGTAGTATTCTGTTTTGCTGCATTACAGAAAAAGTCATGCTTCACCTCCAGAACTGAGAATGGTTTGCTGCATGTCCTAGTTTCGTCTGGGATAGAGTTAATTTTCTTCCTAGTAGCTGGTACAGTGCTGTGTTTTGGATTCAGTATGAGAATAATGTTGATAACACACCGATGTTTTAGTTGTTGCTAGGTAATGCTTACACTAGCCAAGGACTTTTCAGCTTCCCATGCTCTACTGACTGAGAAGGCTGGAGGTGCACAAGAAGCTGGGAGGGGGCACAGCCAGGACAGCTGACCCAAACTGGCCAAAGGGACATTCCATACCATGTGACGTCATGCTCAGTACATAAACTGGGGAAAGCTGGCCGGGGGGGCCGCTGCTCGGGGACTGGCTGGGCATCGGTTGGCAGGTGGTGAGCAATTGCATTGTGCACCACTTGCTTTGTATAATCTTCTTCTTATTATTACTGCTATTGGTAGTAGTAGTAGTATTTCATTTTATTTCAATTATTAAACTGTTTTTATCTCAACCCACGAGTTTCCTCATTTTTACTCTTCCGATTCTCTCTCCTATCCCACTGGGGCGGGGGGAGTGAGCGAGTGGCTGTGTGGTGCTCAGTTGCCAACTGAGGTTAAACCACGACAACATGATTCAAGAAGTATTCCACTGATCCCAAAATGAACACAAATGTTATTTGGAGATTTAAAATGCAGTCAAGCTTTGGCAAGCATAGCAAATGATTCTTTCCCAACTCTAATGAACTTCTATGTCAGATTCTTCTCTCATTTAGCCATGTTTCTCAACAAATTCAACCATAATGGGCTCTGAGCATCTAAAATTTTAAAAATAAGACACTGAAAACCAAGTACCATTAAAAATGCTGTATAATCTTAACAGCTAAAACTAGCAGCCATGCATGAAGTCACAAGGGACCGCACGAGAGGCTAAAGGAGCTCTTCCTGTTAGGATCCATAGAGGTAGAGGATGCAGGGTCCTGCTAAGCTTCTGTCCCCACAACATGCTGCAGGGGAGAATCCCTACCAAAATTCTGCACCTGCACACTTACTGATCTGCTGATATGCTTGCACCTATCTTCCCACCTGCCACATTGCACTAAAAGCATCTATCTGAAAGGCTTTACTCTGTAGGAGACAGGTAGTGGAGTTTTACACTAGCAACCTTTGCTTTGGACTTCCTTTAGGACTGGTAACTCATGAAACCATAATGTTGTTCTAACATAATGAGACACAAAATATTCTTGACAAAGCAGCATTTTTCTATAATATTGCTATTCCCTTCATCCTGAGCAGCTAGCCAAAAATGGTGGAGTTGTTGGCTACTCTATCTAGAAGCAAAAGTGGTTGGCAGTGTGTTTCTTTGTTAATGTTCTCTTTATTTTCAAACAGGTACCAAGCTCATCTTTGCATTGAGGAAGAAGAAATAAATAAAAATAGATTATTCATTCATTTCAAGTTTTCCTTCAGTCTACACGCACCCCCAGAAGCCCATTCATTTGTCTCTAGCTGAGGTCATGCCCTAGAGCTAGGTCAGCCTTTGGCCTCATTGTTCCACCATAGTCCTCCTTCTCTTGAACGGCCTCAGCTCCAACAATCTGTCTTCTATTAACAGGACCCAGATGAAGCCCTTCTGCTTTATGCAGTCAAATTTTTGCATTCCAGTAACTAAAACCGATGACAGACATCCTGGTTTTGACTGAGAGTTGACAGAGATGAATCTGGCACATCACATAAATTAGCATAAGCTATCTAAAAAGTTTCAAAACCTGATGTGCCAAGCTTGCATTTGTCTTACAGTAAATGTAGAAACCATGGCACTAAAAATAAACTTTGCTAGGATGGAGATTTCACTTTTCTCATAGTCATTAGATCACAAAGACACCGTGGCTCCCAAATAACTAATTACCCTTAAGTTGCAGCAGCACAGAAATAATCATTTTTAAAAGCCAGTCAAGTAAATAAAATTAATTTTCCAGAGTAATTAGCCAAGCAGCTATGACTGAGATGAGTGATTCAAATAGAAATTGAATTATGCAGAGCTTGTTTATGCTTATATGAGAAAAAAAAAAAGATTCAGTCCATCCTTGGAAGCCTGTGGCTTTTGTTGACATACCTATCAAGACAACTTCAAGAGTAAAGGCTTTCTCGCAGGCAAATAAACAAATCTATTTCTGAGTAATTATTATCACACTTCAGGTAGTGAATGTTGTAAGCATGATGGTGCATGCGAAGTGACTGACTGCTAGAGACGTGGAATTAGCCTTTAGAAATGCTCTGCCTGAAGTGCTGTTTGTTTTTGAAATCAATTAAGGAGCAGTAATTAAAAGCAAGATCAGGATTTTTTTTTCTGTAGGTATCCAAGAAGGCGAAATGGTGTCAGAAAACATCCCCTTTTACTCTGCATGTGAAGTGGTTCCAGTGCCAGTATTTGTCATCCCTTGAGAAAATGGTCAGCTCCGTTCTAGCAGTGCAGTATGGAGCACCCCTTCTAGTGACCCTTCTGCCACTACAGAAGGATACAGAACAGAAAGAAAAAAATGTCCTTTTCAAGTATAACAGTGGAAACGTTTTCTTGGATGTTGCAAAATTTGGACAGCCATTTGCACAGTTCATCTCAGTTATTTTAGGCTCCTAACTGAAGTGTCTAATTTGTTGCTTTACAGCCAGTTGGGACAGAGATATACCTTTAGAGAGTGATTCAGCTAAGCCAGCTACAAGTGCCTATCTCTATTCATCGATTACAGAAAGTTTGTTGGACAATTCAGTTAAGGGACCAAAGTTTTTTGAACATGTTTATGATTTTCAGAGGTGTCGTACGGCCGATGGAACTTCATATTGTACACAGCAGAGTGCCTTGTAAGTCCAGCCAGCCCACAGGTAACTGGGGATTATCTGTGTTATAATCAGATATAATTAGATTATATCTGATTAATATATAATCAGATAACCACACCTCCGCTTGTTATTATTTTGCATAGTAGTACATTTCCAGGGTATAGGACAGCCTATTCTTGGTCCTGAAGCAATTTTACAAACAAATATTATATTATAATATAAAAATAATCTGTAAAACAGATTGACTGTAACTATGCTATTCTACACTATTTCATCCAGTCTCACAGTGTTAAGTATTATTCTTCTAGATGCCACAACTCTGTATGTGTTACAGTACTTTTGCATAGCAAGTCATATACACAGAAATCACAGATGCAGGTAGAATACTTAAATGTTGCTTTAAACTAAAGACAGAAACTGCTGTGTTAAATTAGTTATCTCAACTATACTCCAGCATCCTGCATTGTACTGAACATTTAGAAAGTGGCTTGATACTTTCTGACCATCTGTACAGGGCCAAATGCACCACTGGTACAAGAAGGTCCAACTCCATTTGTTTCATGAAGGTCCAGCTCCATTTGCTTCATAAGCATTCTGTTTATTTGCCTGCAAAATAGTAAATATAGTCAAGGGTTTTCAAAAAGTTAAGAGACCACCAGCAGAGCAGAGCATGAACCTGTATTATCTTATACCCCTATTATATATGACAACTTGAATATTTTCCGCAATACAGTCATGACACTCCATGATATGTTTATAACTTACTGTGAATAAAAGCTGCCACTAAAAAGTCTGTCTTTGCCCGTAGTTGCTGTTCAATATCATCTTGGACACCACAATATCTCCCTCTATTTTAAGGGAGAAATGGAAGTGCTGAGGTACTTCTGTGCAAATAGGGTCTTCGTTATTCTGAACTTTGTATTATTTTCCTCCCGTGGGCTGTGTGACACAGAAACCTTTTGCACACCTTGAGATTTACTTGTTCACCATGGCTCTCTTACCAAGACTAAAGCCTTAACCACTGTAGTAACTAAGCAAATAATAAGAAATAGTAGGCAACACTGTAGTTACAGTAAATCAATGCATGTACACAGAACATCACATCAACCTTGGTGTGAAACAAGAGCGGACCACAAGCTAAAACTTTCTGTGGTGTCTGTACATGGAGGAACATAAAGAGAACACACAGGCTCATCCAAAGAGCAATGGGGAGATGGACAAATTAACCAGTGACTCACACAGGGCTGCTCTGTGGCTGTGGCTGTTATGAATGAACATACTGGAAGGGCAAGGGCAAGGCAGAATTGATTGCCTGGTCCTTCCCAGCACATTGATGGAAGTGAGCGTGTCTAATAAAAGCATCTCATCTGCCATCCAGTTTTGTGTCTCTTGGGAAATCAAATTAGGCAACAAGCTGTCAAAAATCACTATGGCTCAGAAACAGTGCTAAGAAAATATGACTACATATAGAAACAGGAATTGGTATGGTAATGCCATTTCAAAAGTGCAGTTAAACTCCGCTTCATTTTCTGAATCTGTTGCTCATCTGAATGGAGTAAAGCTCACGGTGACTGAAAGAGGTTGTAATATAGTCTGCTGAAATAAGTCCTACAAAATAAGTTAGGTGGATTTCATCCAGCTCCCAAGAGAGACACGTCTTCATCACAAAATCATCACTGCTCCTGCCACTAACCGGCATCTGTGCTGGCCGTTGCAACAGGAGGGCTGAAAGCGCTGCCAGAGGACAGAGAATGAAATCTTTACTGCTCCTTAGGGATTGTCATTTGGGACAGGCATGAGACACACTCGCAGGAGCAGAGAGCAGTGAGCGTCTACGTGTACTGCCTGAGAGCCTGCAGCTCCCCCGTAAGTCCAACTTATGGCCACTTTTCTATCCTTATACAGCTTTCATCACTCAATTACTTGAGCAGTGTGTTTGTCTCACGTTTTGTGAAGTACCAAAGTGTTCCCTCCCTTTTTCTTTCAAATGGATAAAGAACTGAGGTGAACGTGCTAAATGACTTACCAACACATATAAAAAAGTTATTCTCGCTCCCACCACAGTCACTAGGCACAAAGCCAGTTTCTTGAGGCTTGTTTCAGGAATGGTTGACTTTCACCTGGGGTGAGCAGAGGTCTTCAACTTCCAGGCCTGTTGATGTGGTATATTTTATAGGTTTGCTATTTTGCATGTATTATTTTCTAGGAAAGAATAAGACAGAATATAAATTGCTTAGTATATTCTAGGTATGTAGGCAGGAACCCTATTCTATTGCTTAAATACGACAATACCAAGTATGTAATACACTCATTATTTGTGATCAGTGTTTTGTTCACCCACTTTTTATTCTTTTGAGATTTCATTCAAGATGACTACAGCCAGTTTAATCAGCCATTAAATTGGTATTTCTGCCCTTACTAGGAAAATGCAAGTGATCACTAATTCAAGTGATCTAATATACTGAAGAGAAAATAATAAACTGCTGTCCTCAGAAATAACTAGAGATGGACTTGTGTAGGTTGTCTCTGAGAAGCAGTCTTTGCCAAGGTCACTCCTCAGCAGCTTAGAGTAGTCCTTGTTCAAACTAGGTGTTACTAGGCCTTACTTACAATCAAAATTTAAATGCTCCCATATGATGCAGCAAAATGTGGATAAAGAAGTGCAGTGTATAATAAATACATAATTAAACAGCTCTGTAGGTGCTTAGGCAATTTACTAGATTTACCATATTTCTTACTATTCCTGAGAAAAAAAAAATAGCACTTTAAGGCAAGAATTAGAGAAATAATTCTTAATTTGCCACATTTCATCTACTTGTCAGGGTAAAATTCCTACAGAGACTTAGATCAGCACGAACTTTTAGCTCTCAAAAGCAAAATGACTCAAATGTTTCCTATTGTAAAAGTATCATTGCAAAAGAAATTATATTGAGGTTGGGTACAAAGGTGCACAGTGTTTCTATCTTTGTGAAGTTCTCCACCTTTTTACCTGTTTGCTTTATTTTGACCACTGTGTTTCAAAAATAGTCTGCTTTAAAAATATAAGGAGTGTTTTACATACAATCTTGAAAAAACAGTTTGTGAATTAAATGCACTTATTCCAGTGAGTCTACAAGCCTTTGTTCCCACAGGAAAAATATTATGCATTCAAGTAAATATCAAAAAAAGTCTCAAATCTTGTCCTGGAGCTAACAAATCATGTGACGACTTTATAATATTTCTTTTTATCCATGTCCTCATCTTTATTTTATGAGTATCAACCTTGTGTTCTGAAAAACAGGTTTCATTTCCACAGGTGCTTGTGAAGTACACAGTTGCCAGCAGTTAAATATTTAATAAGAAATGTCAAGGCTACAGTGTTAAATGCTGTAACCTGTTACCACCATATTAATATTTCTTTCTTCAAGAAACAATTTTAAAAAAACTAATTAGATATCTTTCTTTTCTCAAAGCCTTAGCTGGAAGATCTTAAAGCTACAGTAGCATTTGAACTAATTTATTTTTTAATCTGTAGTTTAAAGTGAAAATCGAGGCAGTTATCTCACACAAGGTCTGTGTTTACATCACAAAAATCATCAGAGCTCACAGTTTCAGTTCAGCCCAGACTTGGAATCAGAACAGCTTACAAGCTCTACATCGTGGCTGAAGTACTTTGGCAAAACAATGTGGAAAAATCTGTACCTGTACAGACTCATACCTCGAGCCACTGCAGTTAAGGTCGAATTGATACTGCTTCATAGTTAGCCTTATGAGCTAACAGGGAAAATAATATGGTATTTACCGATTATGTCTTGCAACAGAGTGTTATCTCCGAGTATAGGTGTGGTTGTGAGTACCCCTACTGAACTCACAGGTCTGTGGCAGTAAAAAGGGAGAAGTAGGAAGCAGTAAGTATATTAGTTTGTGATAAGACCCTCTATTATTGCTCAGCTTATTCAAAACTAGTCCCTCTACACAATGGAAGTGACTACAGTGGAAATATACTGTACCATACATACATGTGCGCAGCCCACTCAGACTCAGGAAGCTCTGTGGGCACGTTTGGTGGTTTTCTTGTATATGAAGAAAACAAAATTACTTTTAGTTTTTAGCAGCTACTGCAGCACTAGCTGTCTGTCTGTCTTCTTTCAGCAACGAAGCCTAATTTTTTTTGTTTTGTTTATTGGTACCCGATTTACAGGATTACATTTTGTTCCTTGCTTTGTGCTGCATGAGAGCTCCCAAAGCACTGGGATGAAAAGATAGCACCGTGTCCTTATAGGAAGCACAGTTCTACTTCTGAGAAAGTTTCCTACATACTTGTCATTAAGTATGTATGGCAGATAGCCGCAGCGGTGTCTCTTCATGCACCATACCTTTTTCTTTCTGATCCTATGGCAGATGCCCATCTTGGCCAGCCAGGCTGAGGGGGAGGTCATGCTGTACTACTACAGGCTTTAATGAAGGAACAATTAATGCACAGCCATGAATTCTGAATCCGTAATTGTGAAGTTTTACATAGGCTTTACCAAGGTATGAAGCTGAGATGAGAATGCTTCTTGTTTTCTTCCTTAGCTATGAGCACCCTGGCCCTCCGATTTCAAACTATCTTGCAGCCTTGGGGAAAGGATCCGTGTTGTCTGAACCCAGTGGTGCTACTGGCACGTGTTGGACAGTATCTCACTCTGCTAGTGAGTCCAATGAAGTCAGAGAAAGACTGTCATCTTTTCAACCCTGCCTATTCTATCCATGTAATCTTCTTTCAGACTCACGCAGTTCATACATATTTGCATGTGCATGGAGCCTGATGTATCCCAGACGCATTGGAGCTATTGTGCACATGCAGACTGAACCTTCAACTCATGTGCTGCAAAATCAGTGTCCAAAATGTGTCTTACTTCCAGTGCACGTGTAAATCAGTTGCACAGTGGGCCCCACATGCTATAAACCTCTCATGCTGTGCCTATATGCTATAGCACACGTACGCACTTGACAAGTGACAGTATGTACTGGATTTGTGGACATGCAGGCACTCAGACAATCAGGAATCCTTGACAAGTGACAAAAAAGCAGTAGTTCAGAAGGTGATTCATGAAAGCAGCAGCCTACTGCTAAAATGGGTGAAGTACGAGTGTGCACACCTGGCAGAGCAGCACTACAGACTGGTTTCGCAATGTGGTCACGATGACAGTTCAGTTGTAATGCCAGACCACAGTGTAACTGGGGTGTGATGACCATTTACACTACAAATAAACTGATTTAGGTTCTTAGATTATTTCAGAGAGCTTGGAAACTATTCAGACAGTGTATTAACTAAACTGTGAATAGAAAGTCTGAGGGAATATATTGGACTGGAAACCCACGTCAGAAATGATGAACATAGATGTAACTAATCTTATACTGGTATCTCTGACAGCTCTGGGTGGGGTGGGGTTCTCCACTCTGTGCCAAATTGACCTGTACCCAACTTTACTTGTATAAAATGCCTTTTCAGCTGTGTTTTTCTGACTGGCTGGGTACTCAATGGAGTGAAGCAGAAGACTCGAGAAAGTTAACTCCTCCTCTTGCTCTTGCATCCAGTATTTCTTTTTTGTCTACTGGAGAAGTGTTAGGTTATAAGACTGAAAAATCCCATCCAAGAGCAAGAATAGTTACCAATTGAGTTCCCAAGTACTACAACATACAGAGAAATGAGAACTGTTAAAGCAAGCCAAGACAAATAGTAGCAGAAGACCAAAGATACATAAATTTCAGATTGAGTCAAAACCACCCAGAGGTTTTGTATAAATAAACATTTGGAATTTCATTTTAAAATAGCCCATTAAATGTGAAATATTCCAATACAGTAGACGAAAGTCTATCCACAAAGGGAGTGAATCTGCTCACTTTGAAGTCAATGAGAGTAAAATTGGGGCCCCAGTATTTTTGAAAGAAAATCAGGGAATAAGATCATCCTTAAAGCAAGAAACTTGCGTGTGGGTTAGCCTAAGAATGCTGTAACAGACAGAAAGAGGAGCCTGAGCTCTGAGATAGGCTCAGACACCAGCCTTTCATCTGCTGCCCAGTCGCTCTGTGTTTTCCATCTATGGCATAGTAGTTGTTATCCCGTAACATAACTGGATGTTTGACTAAGCGGGAAATAAAGTTTAATCACTATATAACAGATAATTTGGTCTTAGATACAACTCTGCCAGCAACTCTTGCTCACATTTGTTAAAATTTCATTTCATGTGCCTCACACAGTCATGTCCATACAAGGTGTTGGCCAATATAGGCAATGGGAAGTTTGCCATGACTTCAAAGGAGTCAGGATTTCCCCCATATTCATCACATGGCAGTATATTTGGCATGATAGCAAAAATAAGGATATTTTAAAACTCATTTATTATGTGCAAAGAGTATTAGATAAGGTAAATCCATCCAATGCTTCATCTTTGCCAACACATATTTATCCTTACACAAGGCACACCCTTTTGCTTAGTTTACTTTCTAAAATACACATGCTTCTCAATTTTAGTCCAGTGAGTGGTAAATTACCACTGTCTTACAGTTTCATAAGTGGGCAGATTAAGACTATCTGCTTGAAATCCTGCTCCACTGAAATCAATAGGAAAACTTCCATGGATCTTGCATAGCGCCAGGATTTCGTGCTCCCTCAGAGGCAGTATCTGAACACACTGTGTCTACCGGATGTGACTGCTGAATGGAAGACAGTCAGGCTTTTTATTACCTTCAGCAAATGTTTACATTCTACAAATGTGGAAAGAGCCATTATACTTTTCTTTAGGAATCCGGAACTGGTATTTGCCTTAATAGACAGGTCAATCTAATGGTCCCTTTAGCTCAGTATTTGACAGTGGCTAGTACTATATACTTGGGGAAAAAAGGTTAGGAAAAGTCATGAGTGCAACACAACAGGGTTTTTTCATGGTATGTCCTACCCTGATATCCTGTTTATTTGCAATAAAGAAACTTCCAGAGGTCTTGGTTTCAGCTAGAAAATTGTGTTTAATGTTAATCAAATAGAATTTCAGAAAATATAATTTTAATGGAATCATAGAAATGTTGGTTAGAAGGGACTTATGGAGGTTGACTGGTCCATCCTCCCACTCAAAGCAGGACTATAGCCAACATTAAACCAGGTCAGCTAGATTTTGTCTAGTCAGGACAGGGGAGACCTTATTGCAGTCTATCAGTACTTAAAGGGGGCTTATTAAAAAGATGGCGGCAAACTTTTTAGCAGGGCCTGTTGTGACAGGACGAGGGGGAATGGCTTTAAACTAAAGGGGG
>NW_008796110.1:4612194-4625229 GCF_000699145.1 Aptenodytes forsteri
GAGGTGGTGGATGCCCCATCCCTGGAAACATTCAAGGTCAGGTCAGATGGGGCTCTGAGCAACCTGATCTAGTTGAAGATGTCCCTGCTTATTGCAGGGGGGTTGGACTAGATGACCTTTAGAGGTCCCTTCCAACCCAAACTATTCTATGATTCTATGATTCTATGACTGGCAAACCTGCAAGGACAGAGATTCCAGAGTCTCTCTGGGGGACCAGTTTCTCTGCTGCACCATTCTCCCAGAAATAAAGTTATTCCTAATGTCCAAACAGAACCTCCCAATTGCAATTTTGTGGCTGTCACTCCTTGTCAAGCTATCTGCCACTACTGAGAAAAGTTCAGATCTGTTGTCTTTGTAACTGTCCTTCAAGCAGTTGTAAGCTGCTATCAGATCACTCCTGAGATTCCTCTTCTTCAGAGTGAACAAGCTTAAATCTCATAAGCTCTGGCTTAAGAGAGAAGCTAAGCCTAACCATCTAGCTGATAAGCTATGGCTTATCAGTCAAGTGTCTCAGGCCCTTGACAGTGTTGTGGGTCCTATCCAGTCCTCCACACCCTTCTTCAGTTGGTGACCCTTAACCTGCACATAACATCCCAGGGACAGCCTCACCAGTGCTGAATAAAGGGGATAAGAGCTCCCACTGATCTACTGACCAGTGTCCTCCTGATAGAGCCCAGTATGCAGTTTGTCTTATTCACCATGAGAGCACAGTTACAGAAGCATGGGATAATTTAGATTGGAAAGGTCTGCTCTAGATCACCTGGTCCAACCTAATGCGCAAAGCAGGGCTGGCTTCAAAGTTAGATTAAGATGCTCAGGGCTTTCTCCAACCAGGCTTTGAGTATTTCCAAGGATGGAGATTCCACAGCCTCTGCTGGCAATCTCTCCCACTGTGCTTAATCTCTCCCACTGTGGGCTTCGTGTCTGTCTATCTGGTTGACATCTTCCCTGCTGCAGGTTTTGAATGTGGAATCTTGTCCACTCGCTGTGCAATTCTGAGGAAACTAGCTCTGTCTTATCTTTAAACCCTCCCTCCCTCATTAGACAGTTTAAAACAGCAGTTGGATTACTCTCTTGGCTTTCTCTTCAGGCTGAACAAACTCCCTCAGGCTTTGTACATCACATGCTCCTACCCCCTCACCATGTTAGTAGCTCATATTCAGCTTAGCATCCACTGCCACCCTCACCACCAGCCCTTGTCATTAGTGCTGCTACTCAGCCAGTTAACGCTCAGTGCATGGGGTTATCCTGCTCCAGGTGCAGAACTTTGCACCTCCCCTCTTACAACTTTATGAGGTTTCTGTTGGCCCAATCATCAATTTCCAAAGGTCTTTCTGGACTGAAGCTCTACTCTTTGGCAGGCCACGCATTACCCAAATTTAGCTGATTGTTAGTAGTTTTCATTACATTTAATAATTCTAATTCTGTATTTTTCTATATTTGACATTGTGCATCATGAAAGGGATATTGTAGCTTTTCCCACAATATTTTAGTGTGGGAATGCCAAACCACCATGAATAACATGAATAGCAAGTAGCCTTTCTGGAAAAATCTGGTGTGGCTTTTAAGTCACTACCATCTCCATAGCTGTCTTCTACTGTCCTTTTTCTGTAGATCCCCAAGCCAACAGCAGAATCAGTACATAGCTCATGTTGCCACGTTAGGCTAAGTTTGAGACAGAGGCAATGCCATCACATGGAAGTGGATATGAAACAGTCACATACTCCCCCTGTGAGCTGAGCTGTAAGGGCAGGAAGTCCCTTGACTGTGAGACTAGCGTGTGAAAAGTGAAAAGTGAAAAGAACAGGCAGGGAAGGTGGTGTTTTCATTGCCTGAAGACAGAATTAGATGATCATCTAAGGCACAAAAGAAGATATTTTATGTTAACTAAGACTCTTAACAGAATAGGCTGGACTGTGCAATAGTAAACCTCATGATATTGATATGTTTTGTGGTTCTGAGCAAACCACTAACATTTCCATGTCAGTTTTTTGCCTCTAAAATGGAATACTACTTATTAGTATTTCAAGAATATATTGGAAGAACTAATCAGTTGTTATGTACTGTGAAGAACAGCATTAGTAATAGCAGCGGTATGTAACCACATCACCATGGGCACTACTTCCCTGTCTTATGTTCAGGTGTGACCTTTATCATTTATATGCCTATGTATAGTCAGCCTGCCAGAGTCCCATTCATATCTGTGTAATTTTATACAACAGCTTGTAAAAATAGATATGCACTCTCTTGCAGTACTAGGCTCTGATCAGGAATACAGGCTCATTAGAGCAGCATGAAGAAATACAGATTTTTTTCCCAGTAGAAGATTTTAATATTTCAAAATTTGGAATGAAACCAAGGAGTGTTGAGTCTTTTCATGGCATGATGCCTCAGCTCTGGGGCAGCCTGTCAGCCTCGCCCCCTGCATGTCTGGGGAATTGGGATTGCCAAGAAGCCACAAGCCGGAGGGTCCTTCCTTCCCAGCTCTCAGCACTCTGTCAGCCCCAAAGTGAAGGAGTCTGGAAGCCCAAGATCCCCTAGAACCAGCCAGAAGGCCTCTTGAGAAGACAGACAGGCAAACTGGCAGGCTCAGTTGTCTTGGAAACCTGCCTGGATTCCATTGGAAATTGGTCAAAAATGGAAATTCTCTTGTGGAACATTTTTATTTCAATGAATGGCATATCCTGATGAGAAAATGTTTCATCAAAAATTTTCTAGCCAGATTGTTCACTGCTGGAAGTAGATAAAGCTATTTTATGGATTTTTTTTTTTGTACTCCCGCATGGTTTGGTAGGATCAGATTAATGAGCAAAGCACTCTGAACATGCAATGGCATTTGGTTCTGAGGTTTTACTCCAGGAACCCCTCTCTCTGGCTGAAATCTAAGTTCCAGCTCCATCATTCAGGCCTCAGTTAGAGAAACTGTATCAAGAGAAGCACGCTGCTACCAAAAGATAATCAATTGCTCTCTACAGCTAGATTTCTTACATGCCCATAAGCGTTCTTAAGTTCAGACCAGCCCTTGCACAATTAATTGAACTAGAGGCCTGCCTCTGACTAAAGATACACATTAATACCAGATTAGTCTTAAATACAGGAAGATTTCCTACGGAAATGCTTCTGTAAGCAGTTTGTGTTCACTTAGACAGCTTGTAATAGTGCTACAAGAAATAAAATCTAATTCACCAAAAGCAGCTTCAAAAAGTGTAGGATTTTCTGGTTATTTCAATTTAAAAACGGTAATATGTAAATAACAGTCATTCTGTGACTATAAATGTGTTTTGTGGTTAGGTGGGCAGGTATTGCATAATTGCTGTGAAATCAATGAAGATTCTATTAATGCAGGAGAAATGTTACTCCAAATACCATGAATACCAAATGTCTTTCCTCCAACAATCATCAGAGGCCCTATCATGCTAAAGAAGAATAAAGTTATTTAGGTGACCTAACCAAGGCAACAGGTCATGTAGATAGGAGACAAGCAGTGGATGTCATATACCTTGATGTTAAGTGGGGTTGTGGACTCTGCCTTTCATGAGATTTTCAGGAGCAATCTTGGCATACAAGATTTAGAGAAAACTGCTATGACATGGGTGCAACACTGACAGAAAAAAACTGCACTTGGCTGTATAATGCCAAAATCCCTTTGTGCTGTGCTACCCACAGTGGTCTGTCCCGGTTCTAGTACAGAACACTACTCCCATTAACAGGCCAGATGATGGAGTATCTAATTGTTAAATAAACAGACAAAACCAATCTGCAAAAGCCTGTGAGGACTTTAGAGACCAGGATTAACTTGAAGCAGATCTTGACACATAGCAGAAATGGTATAAAAAAGACAGGCTACAGTTTAGAGTTAGAAAAATCAGCTGTATAAATACAGGACTGGAAACTCCCTGCAGGGTAGCAGCTGTACAGAAGAGGATGTAGGGGTCATACACAGCCACAGCAGAACATCAGTCAACAAGATTGCTGTGGCAAAAATGGAAGAAAACATGAGTAAGAGTACTGTGTGCCATAGACAATTTTATGTTGGTAATGCCTAAATAGGAGAGTTGTGTTGAGGTTTGGGCACCATGTTTAAAGAAATTGTAATCCAGAGGAGGAGACTGAAAGTCTGGAAAACATGATCTGTGACCAAGGATTAGAGAAAGTGTGACTGTTTTGTTCAGGGAAGGCTGAGAGAAAAAAGAAAAAAAGTCTTCAAACATAAAAGGCTAATAGCAAAGGTAAAGGAAATACATGGTTCTCTGTCATCACTGTAGACAGAGGAAGAAATGAGCTTGCACTACAGAAAGGAAGGTTTAGGTTAGACACTAGGATCATAAGCATAGGTAGGTGATAGTACAGATCACTTACGGAAACTGGATGGAGATAATACAAATACGAAGCAACAGTTGTAAGGAAAGGTTTATGTATTACTGATTCTGATGGGAAGATGGATTAGGTGACCACTAAAGGTCCCTTTCAGCTTCTTCCTAATATTCTGCAACAACTATGTGTGACTTTATCTGATCAACCAGCAACAGTTTTGGCATATTCTAAAAGGAAAGGATTTAGGGATAATTTAAACCAGAGTACTGAGAGAAACATCTTCAGTGAATTTTTAACAGAAATACAGTACTTTAAGAAGAAAAGTACATCTACAGGATGCTTTGTAACAGAAATCTGTTACAGTAACACTTCTGTCTAGTGTAAATCAGTGACTTTAGCTTCAATATGTCCTGTCTAGAAACTAACTGTGCAACAGCATAACAGACTCTCACTCCTCCAGTATTTTCCTTTCCTATCATTTCATGCTGTTTCCGTTTGCAGGATAAAAGACTGATTGCAAGTAATAACAGTCTAGAATTTGAGTCTTGCCTAGATTTTTTTTTTTTTTGAAGTACTAAATAGATTTTCCTTTTGATGAGCTATATTGTTAAAATAAAAAAGGGGAAAAAAATCAAAGAAAAAAACACATCAGGCAAACACAAATGGTAGATAACAAAATTGCTGTCTTATGTTTTGGGAGTGTTGCTAGAAAGGGCTGTTAGTACTTTGTTTAAGAAGTGCAAGCCATTTTGTGCACTTGCACGGGCAGGCACATGTACAATCACACATCCTTTGTCACTAGTGAAATTTCCTACAGAGACACAGGCTTGAAAGACAGGGCATGGACTTGACAGAGAAAGAAGTTCATACTTGTTTGAAGAAGCTGGCTTTCCTCACAAAGGTGGGCCCCTCCACATTTTTAGTGGTGGGGATCTAGGAGATTTTGCTATCTGCAGTTATATCATATCGGAATAGATGTTTTTAAAATTCACTGAAAGCCATATTGTTCTTTTGTCAGAAAATCTACGGTATTAGGCTTGTACAGTATTGAACCCAGCAGCATGAGAAACAGTTAAAAGTGCTGATGTATAAGGAGTGAGAGTTCTGCTGCAAACAGGAGGTGTCAGTTCTGACAACGTATCTTGCTTAAAAAGACTGTTGTTAAAATCGTCTGCTTCTCACACCATACTATTCTGACTATTGAGGTAAGCCTCCTTTAAAGATACCTGAGTTTCAGTGGCCATGTGCTGTGGTTTAACCCGGCAGGCAGCTAAACACCACACAGCCGTTTGCTCATTCCCTCCCCCCAGTGGGATGGAGGAGAGAATCAGAAAAAAAAAGTAAAATTTGTGGGTTGAGATAAAGACAGTTTAATAAGACAGAAAAAGAAAGGAAAATAGTAATAATAATAATGATAAAAGAATATACAAAACAAGTGATGGACAATGCAATTGCTCATCACCCACCGACTGATGCCCAGACCTCAGCGGTCAACTCCCACAGCTAACTCCCCCCAGTTAATATACCGAGTATGACATCACATGGTATGGAATGTCCCTTTGGCCATTTGGGGTCAGCTGTCCTGGCTGTGCCCCCTCCCGGCTTCTTGTGCACCTCCAGCCTTCTCAGTCAGTAGAGCATGGGAAGCTGAAAAGTCCTTGCCTGGTGTAAGCACTATTTAGCAACAACTAAAACATTGGTGTGTTATCAACATTGTTCTCATCCTAAATCCAAAACACAGCACTGTACCAGCTACTAGGAAGAAAATTAACTCTATCCCAGCTGAAACCAGGACACCATGTCAGCTCTGTGGTAGGAGGAAGTAATCAATGAGAAATATTTTTTCCCTCCTAAACTGCTGAGCTCAGAAAACCACCATGCTTGTGACCAGATGAACAGAAACTCCCCACTGCATTTGTTTTACTGCTCAGCAAGGCTGAACCTCTGCCCCAGCTGGACTGTGAAGGGCTTCTGAGACAGGAGTTGGTTAGCTGCAGGCAAAGCCAGAGTCTGATTGCAATTCACTATGAGTGTTACTGTGCTACTTTGAGACTCTCAGCAATAGCAGTGAGATCCATAGAGGCATAATACCAGTGGGAAGATGACAAGTGAACAGTATCAGAGGGCATGTGGGTTAACCGAGGAGCTGACACCTTCCAAGTCATTCCAGAAGTTCTCACAGTTCTGGTTCTTTTCCCCACAGCTGCAAAGTAATGCCATCTAACTTCAGTGTCCAAACTGCCACAGCTTCAGTATTTTAGTCTCAGAGTACTATATCTCCTGGTCCTTGAAGAGATCATTTTTACAGTGTGATCTTATGGCTGGTGAGCCATAAGCTCTGCTGCATCACCAGGTGTCTGCTCCTGGAGTTTCCACAGTTGCCAGGGATCCTTTCATTGGAGCTGAGCTGCTTGTACTAACTGGGCAACGATGCAGCCTAGTCTGGTCTCTGAATAAATCCCCTTGGCCTAAAACCAGCTGCATTTAGATCTGCTTCACACAAAGTGTGTTTGCTGTCCAAGTTCTCTTTTTCACTCTCAAAGTCAGTCAGATACCCCCGTTACCAGTTCTGTAACACCCTGCGGTAAGAGCTAGAATCCCCTCTTCAGGGTTGTGCCTATCAATCTACAGCTAAGGATGCAATTTCTTTTCTGTGGTCTAGCCAAGCACGACAGTAGGGATGGGGTGATCACCAATGTCTCTGCACTTTTTATCTTAGTCATCACTTGAGGCTTAGGAGGATGGAGTCCGGTCATTCCATGCTGGTGACAACTGTGTGAGCTGGCAGAATCCATAATTATACAGGCTGCTTTCTATTTCTGGATACATAGGATTTAATGGTTTTTATTATAGTAGCACATAAGGGCCCAACCGAGTACAGGCTCTACCCTCCAGATACTTGCTGAGCTGCCCTGTCTTTTTGCCCCATCACCCTGAGAGTTTCTTCACAAGATGGGGTTCTTTCCTTTCCACTAGCAAAGCACAGATATGACAACTACTGACAATGGTTTATATGTTGGTAAGACAGGAAGAGTTGTTATCTTGATTAAGCTCTAAGGTGTGGGTGGACATGGAGAGATTGTCCATCAATTCCTCTCTCATCATTTGAGTTGTGTTGTGAAAAACAGAGCACATTGCTTATGCAGTTACACAGGTGGGAAGAAAGAATTGATGATGCAGGCTGGAGGCTTGTGGCTTCTAGCAACAAGAGGAAGGCTCCGGCTCCATCTGCAGATCTGCACCTACGAAATAGACTGAGTGCCCCAGTAGCAGCTGAGGGGCTGGGAGCTCGGTCTGGCAAAGCAGTTGCACCAGCTAAGCCTGACCCCACAAAGACACCAAGGAGAATTGGCAAGTGATAGTAGGGGCAGACTCCCTGCTGTGGGGAAGGAAGACCCCATGGGCTGACCTCACCTGCTGGCAAAGGGCATTTCCTTCTTGCTGGGGCTTGCACCTCAGATATTGAAGAAAGACTGTTGAAACTTGTGGGGCCTTAGACTATTATCCTCTGCTGCTCTTCCACATGGGCAACAATGATATTGCCAGGGGAAGCCATGAACATATCAGGCATAACTATATGGCTCTGGTGGTAAGGGTCAAGGACATAGGGGCCCAGGTGGTTTTCTGCTTGATGCTGCCAGAGAGAGGAAAGGAAGGGCTTGAGGAGGAGTGGACAGATACTGCAGATCGCCAGCTGGCATCACGCAACTGGCATCAATAACAGGGATGTGGGTTTTATGCTTATAGGACCCTATCTGAGGGTCAACAACTGCTAGGAAGAAACAGGATCCACCTGACAAAGTGGGGCAAAAGCAACTCTGCCAAATGGCTGGCCAACATGGTGAGGAGAGCTTTAAACTAGGAATGACAAGGGAGGGAGATGATGACTTACAATCAAGTAAGGAAGTGGTGGACCGGTTTGGCAAGGAAATGGTGCAGGGTGATATGTAATCAACAGAACAGGGTGAAAGAGGTTGACTTAAGCAAATGCACATCAATAAGGAAGTGCCAACAGTATGGCATTATGGGGAAAGCTCTCATACTTTTTCTGGGTAATCAGCACGACTGGGTGCCCATCTGAAGTGCCTGTACGTTAATGCACGCAGCATGGAGAACCAACAGGAGTTAGAGGTCTGAATGCAGTTGCAGGGCTTGAATATCTCATTGGGATCACAGTGACGTCGTGGGATAGCTCACACAATGGGGGTGGTGCAATGGATGGATACAGGCGATTTAGCAAGGACAGGCTGGGAGGGAGGGGAGGAATTGCTCTTTTTGTGAGAGAGCAGAAGGGATGCATGGAGCTTTGCCTTGGGAAAGGTATGAGCTGGTTGAGAGCTTATGGGTCAGGAACAGTATCTTGCTGAAATGAAGCATTAATAAACTTGGAAGCAAGCTTTATATGCTTCCTATGAGAAAGAGTTGTAGTTGGAGGAGCTTCATTGTATGGAAAAGAAGAGCTCTCATGCTACCGCAAGATGTTCAGAGTGGTGCTCGTGACTTTTCACAGTGCAACTCATGAACAAGACCATCTGTAGTGTGTCTGTCTCAGGGCATCTACAGTTTCCAGCTGATGATGCTTGTCCTTGATCTGAATGGGTACAATCTCAGTTGGAAGTGTTTCTCAGATGGTCCTCATCTAAAACTGGAGCACCGATTTTTAGGACTTCTAAAGCTCTTTGGGAGACTGCTTAGATTCAATAATGTCATATATGGGAACCATTAGATCTCCACATCCACAGACTGGAGGTTTTGCAAAAGATAGATTGCCATTTTGCTCTTTATCACTGTGCACAGATTTCGTGTGGGTCTCCAGCTCATTACACATTGCTTATAAGACCTCAAGCCAGCAATATTTCACTGCATCTGCACTAATACCTATGTACCAGATGTTAAGACAAATATTTATGAGTCCCATATGGCAAAAGAAAATTACCACCTTCCACTTCTTCTGTCTAAATGACAGAATATCCTGTCCTCATTGGCACTAAATTGTCTGATTTCACAAAAAACATTATATTTCATAAGGAATTAATAGGACATCATATACAAGGAACAGCCCTTGTAACATTTAAGGTACTTTAACAAACAAGATAAGAAAGCTTCCTCTAACCTATCCTGCATATATAATTTACAGAAGACTTTGGTCTCTGCTGTTGTCAGTCTACAAGAGTTAAACAATACTAGATGCACCACAGGGAGGAAAATGAAATAAGAAACCCTGTGGTCAAAATGTGACATTATTTTAGCAATTGCAATTATACTGACTCCAGTGGAATTTTGCTCACTTACATACAGATTTCCTTTTATAATCATATGCACTTAACTCGAAATAAAAATAGACCTAAATAAAGGAAAAAAACCAAAACCCAAATCTGAAAGTTTGGGAATGCTTGGACCTGGAGTTTATTTTGACATTACAGAAAAGGAAGGTATCTGTGAAATATTGATCAGGGTCAGTGCATCAGTGACAAGAAAGGTTTGGAGGTGTTCAAATCCATCCTCCGGACTTGGATTTTTGGATTACTTCCATATCCATCCTTTCTATCCATTGTTACTCAGATTTCTCATATCAGAGACCTGATATTTTGGCTGCTTGCAAATTAACTTCTGACAGCAACAGGGCAAGAAATCACAAAAAATGAGAAAGAATCTATTTTAAATACCTACCATATCATAGGGCAAACACTAAATAATAAATTCTCTTTCAGATACGCATCTATACTGTTTATGTAAAACTTGATGACATCAGCCAGAAAGATAACAAAATGCTGTTTTAAGGAAGACTTTTCCATACATGTTCTTGCCTGTTTGGAAGAGGCAGGAGAGGAGAGAGGAGTGGACTTCATGTTGTGCTTATACATTCTAGTTTCTATTTATAGTTAAGCGACTCACAACCTGGTGAAAATCACATTTTCCTATTGCTTCAAGGCAAACTACCTGGAGCACTCTAAGTAACTTCTCTTGTCTTCTTTTTTTTTCTTTTTTTGTTCTGTATAACATTTAAAAGATGGCTTAGGCTTTGCATCTTATTTAAAACAGCACTGTAATACTGATCCTATCAAATGCAAAGGTAAGTGTTTCCTATGATTGTACTACTGCGTTGAGAAATGTAACTTTTATGCCACTGATTTCCCAAGCTTCGGAGAGCTAGGTCTCTGCCAGCAGTCTGAGGCTGGCTCATTGAAAACTCCACGGAAAGATCAGCTAAGGCAGAAGTAGTAGTTTATAGCATACAAACGTGAAGTTTAGACTTACAGAAAAAAGTACTTTTAAAAAGCCACCAGGAAATGCTTTGATACCAGAACTGAGAATCAAGACTGATGACTGCCAAGCAGAACATCTATTGCCGGAGGCAATAATCAACAGCCTAAAGATAAAGCACCTGAAAGGGTTTGCTTCTGTATTTTACCTTGTTTTCATTTATCCCCATTAGCCCTAGGATGCTAAATAAGGCAGGTATCACATTTAGCTTTCCTGTAATTACATGAAGGAAATGTTTGCATTTTCTTAAAAAATAAACATAGTGCAGTGCTATAGTTTCACTTAGTAAAAATTAGTAGTTAAGAGAGAGACAAGAAAGCAAGTTCAGGTCAAATGCTAGAGACAGTAGCAAAGAAACTTGTCGAAGATGTGAGTAAGGCCAACAAGGTCATCTTTGTTCAGGCCCAATGTACCCAAATTCTTAAGACACCTTGGCTTCTGATGTTTGCAAAATAAATAGTTACAGTATATGCTTTTCTTACAGTTTAACAGTTTAACGATAAAAACAAGCTATTTTATTGTTTTAAATAAATATAAGCATTTTGGATTTAAAAATTGTAAATTTAGAACATCTTACATTGTGATGAAACATTTAGAATGTATGTGGCTATGAAACACACTCTGTTTCATACTGAATTTCTTAATCTAGAGAAGCAAAAATGGTCAATTAATCACAGACCATAATAAAAAGGAATATAAACTCTTCTAGGTACAGATATTATTTGTACTTCTTATGGAAGACCTCCACTTAATGGCCATAGCCATTTCATTATAAGGCAAATTACAAAAAAGGAAATTAGAAAAAAGGAAAAACTATAAGGCAAATTAGAAAAAAAAGGGAAAAGAGAAACTTGGAGACTTCTTGGGACACTGTGGGTTCTGACCCTCCCCCTCTGTTCTGGGCTCCTGCCAGCTGCCACATTTCAGGGAACCGTGACTCCCCACCCTGCGTGCGTTGTGGCACTCTTTCAGCCACTGCAATAATCAATGGGGTTTAATCGCGGCCATTCTCAAGCTTTATTTCTTTGACTTTGATACAGATGTATTCTGAGGTGTTGGTTATTGTGCACACAGTATTGTTTCTCCTTCTAATAATTTGATACTGCTACTTATATAATCTTTTTAAAATGTTTGTTTCTATTGCAAACATTTGCTTATCAAAGGAGCCAGCCTCCTTTAGCATACTGACCTTCGTAATCTGTTACGTAGACAGTGTCACCTAATAAGTAATCAGGGGAATGTGGTGAAATTTCATGTATTAAGCACTGAAATAACTGTCAAACTAAGATATATCTAGATCACCATTTAGAATTAAAAGCTTGAAAGTTTTTCTTTTCTTGAGCGATGCTCCCACTGGGTATTTCTTTGCTCATTTTGAGATTAACAGTATGCCTGCAACTTCAATGTGTTGTTGGAATTTACTAAAGAAATTACCTGATGTTCAAATAACCATCCCGCACCAAGGAGCAGTTGGTATCAAAGTATGTTACTTTAAACCCATTAAAAGAAAGATCTGCTGACCAGATGTGGTTAAAATAAGACATGGAAACTTCCTTTCATCTACCTGACTTTGATGATATGTGATATGCCCTGTATTTTAGCTGTGGCTTTGTTCTCTGCTAAGAGAAGCGTCACACGGATTTTGTAAAAATGCTCTCTTTGTGGTTTGACAATAATGGAATTGACTGAATCTGGCTGGCTGCTGCCCCAGCACTTTCTATACCCACCCCAGCAATAGTCCAGCTGAGGGAGTTAGACCAACAGAAATCTTCCTCCACACAGTAAAAAGGTTAGAGTCCTGCCAGCTTATCTCCCTACGTACACCGACTCATGGTGGGGTTAGAGGAATACCAGTGCCCAAATACACACACCCCCCCAAAAAAAAAAAAAAAAAAAAAAAAGGAAAAAGAAACAGCAGCCACAGAGCACGACCAAAAATAAAGAAGAGAAAGGGATTACCTTTTCTTCTTACATAGTAACACAGATCAGCTCTGTCCTACCGATCAAAAAGTATTTTTTTAAAAAAAGGTTGTTTGGGTGTTTTTTAAAGCAGAAAATGCCTTTTCTGTTTGGTAACAGAAGATAACTTCTGGCGTGTTGGGGGGGGGGGGGGGGGTTGGGGGAGAGATGTTTAAAACATAAAACAAGCATAAACATTTCGCAGTCTCCCAGTCCCTCCCGGCCCGGGGCAGCAGGCTGACTTTTGGGCACACCTAGCACCCTCAGCCCTTCACCTGTGGATGCGTGGCTGTGGATGTACACACGTAAGGGATTTTCTGAATATCAACCTTCATTAAATTACCCAACAAGTTGTACTCCGGAACAGCCCTTCCTATGCGACGCGCCTGCGCCATGCCAGCTAGCATTGATCTGTACCCAGCCTCTTCACGGCGCCCGAGAGCACGGGCCGGAGGGCACCCGGCAGGCGCAGGGGAGGCCCCGCTGCCCCCCGGGACG
>NW_008796110.1:4626189-4679688 GCF_000699145.1 Aptenodytes forsteri
GGGGGGGGCGGCTCCCGGCGAGGCTGGACGCCGCGGTCCAGTTAAGTAAGTGAATCGTTCGCAGTGTAGGCAGCCCCTTGCTGCTGAAACAAAGACCTGGCCGAAAGGAAATGGTGCTGCTTCGCAGCGTTTCTGTTCTTTTCTCCTTCGTTGTTGAGTAGCGGATCATGGACGCTGTTGGCAGGTGGGTTTTAAGGCTCAACTCCCGTTTAACTAAAACACTAAATACACCGTTACAGGGAACAGTCGTGAACTGATAAGGAAGGAGAATGTGCTGTGCATCCAGGTTTGCAAAGAGATACCTGTCGAAGCAGTCTGTGTTCGTTTGGTTTCTAGCCTCTTGAGTTGCTGAAGTAGGAAAAAATATATTAATTCTATGAATTTTTTTTTTTTGGTAGGTAAGTGCTACCATATCTTAAGTTATGTTTTTGCCTGAGCTGCTGAGGGGCTGTGTAACTTGCCTGATTTCTTGATCTTTCCATTTTTTCACATTTAAAAGAGATTAAATGATAACGTAGTAACTCCAGACTTTTGTAAAGATCTCTGCATATGCCAGGTGTTCTTTGTAATATTATGTGTGCCCCGCAATGCTGCGCAGGCTTAGAGCCTGTGGTGGTTCTTTGCTGGTGAACCTAGCTGGCTGGTCCTCTTCTTTTAACAAAGTATTTATTTAATACTAACAGGACTATTATTTAGAAAAAAAAACCCGAAATGGCTGGTTAATGACTGTGCACAAGTCTTTTTTTTTTTTTTTAAAGCCTGCGAAACTAGTCAAGGTATGAATGTCTTCATTAGCACATATTCCCCCCCCAGGGATTCTTTTAAGTATGAAGAAATCTTTTTCATCTGTTGGTTTGCATAGTTGTCTCTCTGGCAAAACAAGTTTTGTCACTTGCTTTAAGCCTGCAGGTAGGCTCTTCACAAGCTGATAGCTTGGTATTATTGTGTAATAACATCTAATCGCTTAGGGATGGAGGAGGCATCTGGTTTGCTGTAGGCCATTGCTCCTTCCAACAGTCCTGACCACTTCACCCAGTAAGAGTGCAGAGTGTAAGTAGTTACAGAAGTCGCCTCACGGTACCCACAACTTACTGCCTAGCCTCTCTAGGTGCAGCCCAAGTGCTTCGGGGAATACGTGCTCTATGTGTAATGAGAATTTTCTCAGTGCTTTTAGAGAAGAGTGATAATACAGAAAGAGTTTGAGAATTTCATGAAACTTCAGCAAGCTAATATTTAAAAAGTGAGCTGTTAACTACTGAATGTTTAGTTTCTGGTTTTGTTCAGAATACTAGCATAATATATGGTAAAGGGTATTTTTTCTGTAAGATCACAAGATGGATCAGTACTATGTAAGTTGCAAAAAATACCAATTTGCTTACAGATTATTTCATAGCCTAAAGCTTAGGTGTCCATAAGATGAATCCACAGCAAACACAGAGAACTTGTTCCTTAAGATTTAAATTGTTCAAAGAGAAGTTGTTATTCAAATAGAACTTAGGTTCTGGTTTTTGAACCTACAGTCCCAGTCTACAGTCCCAGTGAAGTCAGAGGGTAGACATGTAAGTGTAAGGGCTGCAAGTCTTACCACTTATATTGGCGATCAGTATCTCCATGAGCCCTAATATAAGTGATATATATGTTCGGTTTTGAGTTTTTCACTACAATCTGCTGAGAAAGTATAGAATTTAAGGCATAGTTATTGTAAACCTGTGTGTTTTCTCTGCCAGTGGCCAGCTACGTGACCCTGTGACAATAATTTTGCTGTCAACAGTACTAGAATTATTGTAATTATTTCACGGTTTAGAAGGATCCCTCTGGGAAGTATCACATTGATCTGAAACCAAGACTGTCCATAAATTCTCAGGATTACTTCAGGAAAAATGCATTCTGCAATAGTGTCAGAAATCTTAGAGTCTTACAATGAGACTTCTTGAGATTGCTGAGCAAATCTAACAGCCTGATGCTGCTGTGCTTTGCCTCCTGACACTCCTAAAAGTTGTCTGCTAATCTGGCAGAAATTATATTAATTCTTTTTTACTAGGTTAGCTTTCCTTAGTGAGCAAAATCATATGGCCTGGGCTGGAGAAATGGTGAGTGGGGCTGGAGCCACCTGGCAGGTAAGCTCACCTATCTCATAAATTTTCATGCTTCCTAGTACTATCCAGGCCTTGAGGCCCAGTGACAACACAAAAGACCTGTGATGAGGAAATAACTTTAAACTGGTATTGCTGCTTGAAACCTCATTTCTTAGCACCAGAATTTTCAACTCAGATGGATGTTAAAGTGTCTTTAACCTATAAATGGGCGCTCCTGGCTTCCTACTTCACTGTCTAAAATGCTGCATCTAACCATGAATCCAAGCATAGCCTCCATGCTTTTCTTAATGGTATATGTGTGCCAAGAGGACTTTAGGATTTTTTTTTTCCTTAAAAAAATATTTTTCTGGATAGTTTGTTGTGGGGATTTAACGGCATGGACTCTGGCAAGCATCAGCCAAAGACCTTCATTGCTCTTTGTTAGCATCTTTTATAACAAACAGAAGCATACACGCGCTACCTGCAGCTTGCAGAGCCTTGTGTTCATGCACATCTACGCTCCAGCAGACTGGCCCATTCTTCCTCCTCCTTCGCATCTATGCTCCAGCAGACTGGCCCGTTCTTCCTCCTCCTTCCTTCATTGCGAAATGCCTTCGTGGCCTTTATCTGGTTTTCTCCTTCCAGCTGCAGCACATTCCTTTTCCTCCTTTCAGCTGCAGCATATTGCTTCCTCCGTTATCTTCTGTTTAGGTGCCTTCTCATGCCAGGTGGTACAATGTTTGCCCATTAAAATCAAACTCAGGAGATTCCCATCCCCACAGTTTGTAGTTCTAATTTTGCCCTTTACTTTGTTTGCATCTGCCTGCATCTTGATATTATCCACAAATTTAAAAAGCTTATCCCTATTCAGTAGTCCAAGTCACTGATGACAATATTAAGTATTATTTTACCCAGGCTTCCTGAAATCCAGTCACACTTAAGTTTTCACAGGGAATCATCAATAGTTACTCTTTTGGAATTGTTTCAACTATTTTTGCTCCCCATATACAGTACCATATTTCTATGATACAAAAATAGTTTATTTCTTCATTTGCAGACAGAGCTACAACTTAGCTTTTTCCAGCTCTTGTTGCAGCTCAGTGCCAAGAGGATACGGAAGAGACTTTGTGGGAGAGGGGAGAAGCTTTGGAAGACTATCAGGACAGAGGGAGCCGCTGGAGTAAACTCTGCCCTGCATTTAGTGTGCACTGCTGTTGAGTCAGTTTTAATGGCAGAAAGTTGCACAATGTGTTTATATGTACAAAAGCATGGTAGTTCTTATGAGAGTCCAGTTAAAATCATAATTAACATCAGAATAGATGACACTTACAGCCTCCTCTCTATTCGTAAGACTTGCTTTCTTCTTGTGACTGGTTGACTTCCTTCCCTTCTTCCACCCTCTCTCCAGTTTTCTTTTATCTGAGGAGAAAGTAACCATCTCCTAGTAGCAAAGACTTCTTTTCTTGATCTGTTTTGGTATCACCAGTTAGTTGAGTCGTCATTTCACAAACATTTAAGCTGGTATAAGCTAGTACTACCGCTGCTAGAAAGCTGCTGACCTGCTCCCAGACACTTATTTCTGCTTTTGGATCAGCCCAGATATTCTTGCAAGTACCAGGTGAGGTGGTTGAGGGAACTGCCGTGGCTGGCTGTTTGCTTGCTGGTCAGCTGAACATCAGTGACACCTGAATGGTTTTGGAACTGCATTTGAGTCAGTTCAGACAGAAGTTTATTACAGGAAATTGTGTAACAGTTAGTGACTTTCTCTTACAACAGCATGAACCAGAGAGGCACAGCATCAGGAGCTGTTAGAGCATACAGTGATTGCATATCAGCATCTTCGTGTCAGCTCTCTATAGAGTCTCAGTGGTAAGCTCACTGTGGTAAGCACCCTTCTGTCACAGAGGGGTGCTGTTCCTCAATTTAGTTTACGTGTACTTAATGTGGCAAATTTCTCCATAGGTGATGACATGCAGTAACTTGCTATCCCACATAACTTTAATTTTTCCCACCTTTGATGATCCTTAGATTTTAAAATATCAAAGGATAGAAGATGGCTGTGTTGGATTTTAGTTAGTGGGGTGTGTACCAATTGTTAACTAAATATTAAAGTATACAAAGTATATATATACATAAAAATATAAAAGAATACATTGCTCCTAGAATTTTTTTTTTGCTGTGAAATTAATTATTCTCTGATACGGCTTATGTGTTTGGTACTGGTTGCTGGAAGACTGCATCCAGCCAGGAGGTAGATTATGGATCTTTGTTATAATCTCTTCATGCTCAGAAACCAGTCTAGCGACTGCAGTTTTTGTTGCTGTCTCTTTGTGTCTTCAGTAGGAAGAAATGAGTCACTCTAGAGCTATTAAGGATCATGCAACTGACTGATTTCCTCTCCGTTTCTGAGCATCTTCCACCTCATCGCTCCCAAATGATGGCCTGTCCAGTGCTAATATCCAGTAGCAATGACTTGCCGATACCACAGGAGCACTGCGATTCTGAGTGCATCATACAGCATGGAGGTTATTAGTCACCGACAGCAGTCTCATATCTGCAATGTGATCCCACTCTGCAGTGTCCTGTAGGCACAGCGTGGCCTCTCTGCATCTTGGGCCTGCTGTGCTTCTGCTACCCCTTCTCCCCCAGAGCTGACGCATGGTGCTTTCTCTGCAGGGTGCTTCCCTCAGCCAGTGGCACTCTCTTTCTATCCTGCAAAAGGCCGAAGCCAAGTGCTGCCTCACATGGGAGATGAGTGGCTGAGAAGGCACTGTGTGGTGGAGCAGGGGTTTCTGTATCCCTTAGAGCAAAAGGAGGGAGACATACCTACAATGCTCTGAGCAGTGGTTGTCACCTGGGAGTACTTTCCCCAGAGGCACATCCCAGCTTCCTGGTGAGATCAGCTTGCTACTGAGCAGAGGTTAAAACTCCTCTCCAACATGCAGCCTCAGATCATGCTGAGCTTTTGTTGAAGAAGCTTAAATGCTTGGTAATATCACAGTATTTTTTTTGGCAGCAGCGTGTGGTGATGTCCTTTCCTACTATCAGTACCCTTGATCCTCTCTGCCAGTACCCTTGATCCTCTCTGCCTTGTAAAGCATATCAGAGCTCTGTGCCTCACTGTGACTGTGGTGTCGGCGTGCAGCTCTGTGATGAGGTCAATGTGGTGGTCTGTGCAGTAAATGAATCTCACTCATAAGATGATGATCTCATTCTGACATCTTAAAGCTGCTATCTAGAGTCTGGTTGTGCTTGGGGAGAAGAATAGTGCAGAGGAGCGGATTGGTCTTCCTGCAGTAAACCTGGACCTATAGAGGAAGTATCTGTAATGCTCCTTTCCTGTTCTGCTTGCTTGATGACTTTATTTAAAATGGGCCCTAGTGTGAAGTGACGCACTGTAACCATAGCCTCAGATTTCTGCCATGGTCGTGTGTGGTTATATCAAGTCATAGTAATTATATGTATGTTAATTGTTCTTCAGATCCATAGCCTTTTTGTATGGTAGTTCTATTGAGAATTGCTGTATGCGGCGGGATAAGATGCATGGTAGTGATGCATTATTCTGATAACAGGTGTGGTATTTTTTTATTGATACAAAGATGTGAAAGCTGTTGTACATTTGAAACGTCTAGTGGATTCTGGCAACACCTTGTTTCAAGTGAGACCTGGTGATCTTGCAGATAAATGCATTGCAAAGCTTTATTTACTCCTTCCTGTTGTGAAATGGAGTAACAGACTTTGCTGTCTTACGAAATCAAGGTGGTAATTTGTTTCTTAAAAAAACATGACAGAAAACAAATCAGTGGTTTTTAACTTTTGAACGGGTGGTAGTTGTAGCAGTGCTTCAGTTACAAAATAGTTTGTTCATCATTTGACAGAAGAAAATGTTAAACCTCACTCTCTTAAATCTCTGTTGTGAGATTTATGTACTTCTCTGTGATGAAATTGGAAAGCAAGTGGGTGAATGAGCTTCATCAATTTGTCCTTGAGGATTTTATCTGTCTGAATTTCTCTACGTGATTTTATCCAATCCTATGAAATACAGGGCTAAGATTCTCTTTAATAGGTACATCAGCAGCAATGGTACAGTTTGCTTTATCACATATAAATAGTATGGATTTTAAGGACAGTAAATTAAACCCCATTTTTAAATATATGGACCAGTAAATTTTGTATAATATTTTGGAAGAGTCTTCAAAGTATGGATTGGGTGCTTATGAGGTTTGGGTTTTTTGGGGGGTTTATTTTTCTTTTTTTTTTTTCTGTTTTAATTGCAAAAGGAATGTGGATTGAGTTTCATTCTCAGTGGGAAGAATGCCTTAGTACTTTTATCTCAGGCTTCTCAGGATTCAGGAGAATTTTTGTGTTTGAGACTGACTAGTTTCTGTGTTGCCTAAGGTGAAAGTACTGGATTGATGCCAATAGCAAAAGCTTGCATGGTCAGTGAATTGACACCTCATTTGGGAAACATTTGTTTTGCACATCAGGTATCAAAACACTCTGGCATAATCCTTCTTCTCATGTATATTTCCTTTCTTAGAAGTGAAACCACGTAGCAGTATTTGCAACACAGGACATGCAATGGTAGCTGAATTACCTATTTTTAATTTTGGAATAAGTTTGGGTTTCATTTGCTAAATTTGTCTAGGTTTCATTTGCAGTTGATAGAAGTAAAATAAAATCTCGTTCTAACAAGCAAGCACTTCAGTTCTAATTCAGTGTTGTCAGAATACAAAGCTGAATCTTACATGTAGATGGAAGAATACAATTCAGGTGATATCATTTTTGTAAAAAGTTAATAATTATACTTCATGGTAGTATTTGTCTCAAAGGAGAGAAAAAAATACGTATCCATGAGTCTGTAAGTTGTACTGTGTGGACAGACCTTTTGCCTGTATGGAGTTCTGCCATAACCACAAGGAATTAATATGAATGTAGGAGTGCCTGTAGGGAACAACTAGTTGGGTCACAGCCTGTGTCATCAGAAGACACAAATGGTGCATGATTATACAATAAAATTGAACTACAGTAGTTATTTTTTTTAAAGATGTAATTCTTTTCTATGTGTGCCCTTCACCAGTTTCAAATTAAATGAATTTTGTAAACATGGTGGAAAAACTCTGCGTAGTCTAGCAGAAGGGTAAGCAATAATCTGGGTAAGGAAATGCATCTTGTATTTGAATAAAATTATTATATTAGAAGCCTAGATTCCTATTCAGATTTAGACTTGGAATGATTTTGACTGTCTCAGCTGTTTGGTCTGTGGCGTGTAATTCAGGTTGGCACAACTACTGGTTTAAAACCAGAGCTCATATAAGAATAGCTAATGCTGTCCCTGACATATCTAATTCACTGTGTAATCTGGAGTAGAAAACCACCACCGCTCTGAACTGCTTGAAAACAGCAGACTGAAATATCTATTAACAGATAGGCTGGATTAAACAAAGTGTTGTTTCACTGATTGCATTTTACCAGGTATGAAAAGGTAAAATGGCTTTTTTTTAAGCTGTTCTCTCACAGGAAAAAAATGCATCTGCTAATCATTGAGGAAGGCAGTTTGTGCTGCAAAAAATAAACACTGTCCTAATCTACTCATGACTCAGAAATAAAAATAAAAGCTCAAGCTTTTTTTTTTCCCCCTTTGGTACTAAGTAATTTTGAATGCTTATCTAATTCTAGTACAGTGTACTTGGTTTGCTATTCATATTAACAGATGGTAAATACAGATAAAAACAGGTATAACATTATTTGACCATTTTTGAAAGTATAAAAACTTTTAAATCCTGCTTGGGGGGAAAAATGTCCTTCTGAATTTAATTCAAAGCATCTCAGGCTGACACAGATTTAGTATTACATATCTGGGTACAGATTTGCATATAATAGTGTAGAAATATGGGGTTAATACTGAAGGGGACACTAACTCGCACCTTGTAGACTACCTAGGTTAAGAAAACCTGTCTCGTATTTTTCCAGACTTTTTTGATGATTTGCAGCGTTCTTTTGTATTTCTTGTTTATCCTTGTAGCTGGAAAGTTTTTTTTTCTTCAACATTATAGCTACAAATAGAAAAGCAGCAACCAGTGGATATTGAGAACAGTCCATCTCAGCATCTTTTAAAACAATTTTTAAATTACACCTTGGAGGTAAGAGGCAAAGGTATCCGTTCCTTACTTCTCTCTTTGCTTTCACAGTTCCTTGCAAAGCAAACCTGATTCTTTTAGCCCTTAGCTGTTTTATTTAGGTCACGTAATTGTTATCTAGATTCTTCGATTTGGGGATTACGCTTTAAGATAGACTTAGAAAAAACTACATATGGGTCTCGGTTAAAAGTCTAGATAGCACATAGAGCAGAGTATTTTTTGTTTGTTTAGGCAGAGCAGAATAATTGGTGTTGTTTCACACACAGCAGTCCTATTGATACAGTTCACAATGAGCAGTTATACTTTTGCAGCAGTACCACATTGTTGACCCCAATATTAGAGAGCTGCTATAATCTCTCAGATCCTTTTCTTCATTACTGCTGCACGTTTTTCTGCGCTTGATGTCTGTTTTGAAGTGTATTACATTCTGTTTTATTAAATATCATTGTTGATTTTGGGACCTTTTTCTAATCAACTGAGGTCAGAATTCAAAATTATCTTGACCTTCTAAATTCTTGCCTCTCATCTTTGCTTGTTTTTGTGTGCCCGTTTCATAAGCGTAATCTACACATGCTATCAAATTGCTAATGAAAATACTATTATCCTGGGAATGAAGTAGACTAATCAGCATGTTTCATTATTATCCATAAAAACATTTATTACAATCGTATTTGAAAAACCCTTATAAACAGAAGTACATAGTGAGTGGTCAAAGCTTTCACGCGCAATAGGGAGGGCAGAGGCTGTGCCCGAGTGACATGTGCCCTACATTGTGTGTTCCACGGCACCATCTCTGGGCAAGAGGGTTGAGCAAGGCTGATAAAGAATTGACCAAATTGAATTGCGTTCAGCTCGGGACTGAAATCTGGACTTCATTCAGTGTTGCGTCAGTGTAGCAGTATTAATAAGAACTGTTTGCGTGTATTTTATCGATGACTTTACTCACCTCAATAGAATTTCCTCTTGCATCTTGATTCTAGGAAGAAAACTTGCTTGATGACCATCATATCTAATACATGAATGCAGAAAGAACTCAATCTTGGTGTGTTAGAAACTTTGTATAATCTAATAGAACATGATGATGATTTGCTTGGCAGGATTATAGGCTTGTAGTTTTCCTAAATGAAGTTATAATATAAGCTCCCTGCGTGAAGTACCCGGCAGGGTTTCCTCAAGAGGCACAGGTCACTTTTAAAAGCAAATATCTGCTGCTTTAATGATTGAAGTTAGTTTTAGTATGTATCAAAATATATGCAGTAGTGATGTAGACGTATGTACTAAATTTGTCAGATTTGTGTTGAGTCTGAGTAACTTGTGTTAATCAACACAAGGTAACGAGTGGAGCAGAGTGGGGAATGGCCCTTTTCTCTCTTCCTCTTTTTTACTGTAAGCTGCTGTTTTCTGTTTTTTCTTCTACTTCTGTTATGTTGCCCTTTATATAGCATTTTGGGCTGTCATGGGGGTTGCTTGGAATGGCTTTGGCACTGGAAATTGCAACATCTGGAAATTGCCCCAGCCTTGAGACAAAATACAATGCACAAGGATGGGTGGAGTAGAAAAAAGCAACCAGTAACCTCAGCTCCCAACTGTCTTTCCACATATCTACTCCCTAGTAGTTTGCATCCAGAATATATAACTTTTTCTGGACGGATAGACGTGCAACTCCATGCAGGGAACTGGACAACGACATGCCAGCATTCAAAAAGGATCTATAACCTGTAACTTACTGTCTTTTCTGGTTCAGTGAGCTGTCTACCTTTTCCTTCCTATTCTTGAGGGGTTGATCAACCCATGTGCTGGGCTGTGCTGAAAGAGCAATTTCTGAACTTGCTAATATGGCAGCACCAGCTTCCTGCTTGTCTGCTGGTTTTCTCTTTTGTCGTTGAGTCCATCATGTTCTGTCAGTTCAGAGAGAACTTTCTACATCAGTTTAACAAAGCATTGCTTTCTTCTTTGTTTTCTACTATTCAGTATTTCACAGCTTTACATACTGGAATTTTACCATCACACTGGACCAGCGTTGCTGGCTGGCTGAGCTCGGCTGAAGGTGAGCATCACCCAAGCCTTGTAAGAAAAATATCTGCCAGCTACTGACAAGAGGCCTGACTCTACCAGGCTGTAGACCACAACCTCTTTGTAGTTTTGTGCTCTTTATTCAGGATGTAGATATGGCTTACTATAGTTGGGAGGTCACTGGTCTGAACGTCTTGCCACTGATTGTTCTCCTGAATTGGCGATGGCAGGCAGCGGGGTTCAGAAAGCTGTTCGACGGATGTGGTTGTTGCTGAGAGAAGACGTGTCTGCACCTTTAGCACTGAGTGAGATCATAGGAAAAGGAGAGCGTGCTCCTCCAGCCTCATGAAGAGTTGCACAAGATTCCTTTGACAAATAGGAATATCGGAAGTTTAATAGAATAGCTGAAATTCAACGTGATAATCATCTTGTGAACGAATGCACGTGCCACATGCAGGTACTTGACTATGCTGATTGTAACTAGAATTTGTTCTGACTTTACAACCTTTAGTGCTGTCCATGATAGATGTAAACCTGCAATTTGCTACACCTCTCCTTCCAATAGGCCACCCTGGGGAATAAAAACTTCCTTTCTCTTGATATAGAGGAAAAGCAGCATCTGAAGGCACTGGTTTTAGGTTCTTCTGTGGATAGCTTCTTGTTTCAAGGCACTTGATGCTGCATGTGAGGGGTTTTTTGGTTTCTTTGCGCTGCCCAAGTTTTAGACCTTGACTGATAGATAAACCTCTGAAGTTCTGCACTAAGAAAACAATCTGAAGAAAAAGAAAATCCGTGTTTCACAGTCATACAATATAATGCTTCCCAAAACCAGCCATTTTACTTTGTGGCTTGTAGATGTTGATTGCTTCTGTTGCCTGTTTGGTGGTGCTTTCCTTGGCCTTTGTGTCTGTATAGGGTTCTGCTGTACTCATCAGGGGGCTGCCTGTAGACCCTGCTAAAGGCTCCACCTCCTGCCTCAGTTTCTGACTTATAAGTGATAAATGTGAGCCTTGTTGTACTGCCTGACAGAGATAAATTATGTTAACGTAGTAATAAAGTGGTTATTTATATTACTGGACATTCATAAGTCACAAAGATACTCAGGTTGTAATTCTGCTGCCCCTGCTTGATGGAATCTTATGTCAAAGAGGAGAAAAAGTGTTTGGGGTTTTTTTAGCCCATTCATAAAGCAGTCAAAGGAATGTTGTTGCTGTTGGTTTTGTGCATCTGAGTCTGAGCAAGCTCAGTTGTGGTCCTGTGTTCTTTGTTTGTTTTTAAATGATCCTAAAATACACACTATTAGAAATTGCAAATCCATTTTTATATCAGTTCTGTAATTCTAATTATGAGGTCTAATATTAAAGATGTGGAGTAATGGTCTATAAGCATTCATAAGGCCTCATGGGCTGTCCTATTTTATTCCTGTTCTGTCTTGAATTAAAAAAAAATATTTTAAGATAATACTGTATAGGAAAAGGACTTGGCGTTCGTAAGTTATTCTCTTGGCAGCTGGAAAATGCTGTGCAATGTTTATCTGTGCTGTAGCATTCCTGTATTTATTCTCTAGATCAAAACCCACAATTTTTTGATATGCTGTAATTCAGGAAAAGAATCTCTAAATCACTTTTAAAATTGCTTTCAAGTTGTGGCATAACGTACTCGTTTTTACTTTTTTCTAAATCACATTTCACACTCTACACAACAGATAAGATGCATTTTTTTATTCGTTGATTGCAACAAATAATGATCACTGAGATGATGGATGGGGGTATTGGGATAAAGACATTCTGCAGTCAAGGTTGAATCGTGATCATTTCCCTTAGTTTCTGCTTTTTGGTTTTGTTCATATTCTTGCTTTCATGCTTTGAAGTCATTATATGTATTTGTTTATAGTAAAACCACAAGAGGAAACTTTTTTTCAGTGCTGACTTAAAACAAGCTCATGGTTGTTCAAACTACAGACTGTTTATTTTAATGTTGATATATTTTCAGGGGTGAAGAGGGGAGAGAAAGGAGCTTAGAATAATTCTGTTCACAGACTTTGAAATAAAATGAGCTTATCTGCCCTGGCAGATTCTTTTTGCCTTTTTATAAGACAGAGAAATACTAGCCTTTCACTGAAAGAAGGTATTATATATGGATATAATATAAGTGGCTATAAACATAATGGATATATTATGTCCCTAACACGCTATGAGATTTCCCTCCTAGTATAACCTTAGCATTCAAAAACATTTGTCTGCTTTTCCAACTTTGTTGATATTTATTTTCAAATTCTTACGGAGTAGAAATAAATATTTCTATACTTGTATTTGGTTTTTCCTGTTTTATTTGCTGACCATTTTCTTGGAAACTCTAAGCAATAGAGCACAATATTATGTCCCTAACACGCTATGAGATTTCCCTCCTAGTATAACCTTAGCATTCAAAAACATTTGTCTGCTTTTCCAACTTTGTTGATATTTATTTTCAAATTCTTACGGAGTAGAAATAAATATTTCTATACTTGTATTTGGTTTTTCCTGTTTTATTTGCTGACCATTTTCTTGGAAACTCTAAGCAATAGAGCACAACAACTGTGTCTTTGGCAAAGAGGATCTGGACACGAATCACTGACCTTACAGATGCTGAGTTAAGTGAAGGCAAAAGGTTGTTTGTGTAATATCATTTTTTCCTCCCTAGCATAGACCATGAGAACTCCGGGGGGGGGGGGGGGGGGTTGTTTCCTGAATTCTAATAACAATAGTTTTTCAAATGATTTCTAAAAACAATGTGTTTTGGTGGTTTTCGAAATCATGGCATAGGACTGCAGAGTATTGGGTATGCTGTAGCTTTTGTGATGGGGGTGTGGGACGGCTACTTGGATTAGGATGATAGTTTATTACATGTTTTCAAATTCGGCCTTAGTGTAGATGATCCAACAAGATCCCTGAATGCCAATAGTTTTTCTTTTGCCATATTAAATGTAAGTAGTTATGCAGCAAAATGCAAATTCAGAAACAGATTTTTTTTTTTTTTTAATCCGGAAGGGAATTACTGATTACAGACTGTTAGTTGTCTGAATGCCTCATGTATTTTTGAAAGTAACTGAGGGCTCTTTCTTACTTATGATGATAAGAATAGAAGAAATGAGATAAAACAGTTCAGGTAGCATACTGTTTTCAAGCAAATTCTAATTTCAGTTCACTTAAATATTTTTTTTTTTACATGCTTAATCTACTTAAATGTTGTAAAACAAATTACCGTGTTTCCAATAGATACGTAGTATTTCATTAGTAAAGATTACAATGTTTGCCGAACCTGATTTGCATAGATACCATGTCAGTGCTGGGGGTGCCAAGTGGCTGTATGTGGTCATCTTTGCACGGCTTGAACTGGGAGTAGGGGGACACTCGAGGCAGAAGATGTCCAGGCTCAGTGCAGCGTGAGCCCACCATGGCTGAGCATGACCATGGTGCAGAGCCAGCAGCAGCCGTGGCTCTGCAGGCAGAGGGCAAGAGATTTGGTACAGCCCAGGAACAAGGGGTTGGTTGAGGAGGAGGTGGTAGCCTTTGAGCAGAGTCTGTGGAGGTGGTGGCCCGTTTTGACTTAACATGGTGGCAAGCTCTTCTCAAGAAGAAACTTTTGGGTGCTTACGTGGTGTTTGCTCATAGGCAGTGGTGTTCAGTTTATTCTGAAACGGTCTCAGTTCTAGGGTTGGTGCTTCTGTCACCATTGACCATCACGTGAATGTTCTGGATGCTGCTATGAGTGACAAATGTGTTATTACATTTCTGTAATGCATAGATTAAAGTATTAGAATAACCTTATTTCAGTTCCATTGAATGCAGTTTATGCAGTATCCTAAAGGCCAAAATGCTAAAATACTTTCTCTCCAAAGCATAGTTTGCTATGTTTTGTTGCCAAATAACAACTTGCGTCCGAAAGTTGCTAGGACTTTGAAGCAATGCAGATGGAGTTGTTGACTTCTACCATATAGCTTTAGGAAATCAAAGACTGCTTAGATACAGCGCTGATAGATACTTACATCACAGATTGAAGGGTTGAAAGTTGAACGGAATTTATAGTGGATTTGATGAAATTAAATTAATGGGTTTTTCAGAACACTTGTTTCATGGAGTAACAAATGAAAGCAATACATCAGAAATCCATCTTAAATCTTCTTCCCTTTACTGTGTTAAGAATTAGGTATTCAGGACAATCATCATTAATGTTATCGGCTAGAAAATCTATGGGGTTTTTTACTGTTAACTCATCACAAAAATGCTTTTTACAATGATGTGCTTTTCTTTTTCCCTAGGTGGCTATTTTTAGTGCAGTAGTGTCATTAGCTGGCTGAAGACCAAACATGAGAATAGCAGGTAAGTATACTCAATAAAATCAGACTTTTGTCACTTGTGAAACAAGTGCTACAGACAGCATTAACAAGTTGTGACAGTAAGGTTTTAGAATAAACTTAACTGGCAAAACAGGCATTGCTGTTCCATTTAATTGATGTTTAATGAAACTCATTCTGGAATTTGGGATGGTCTAAGAGCGAGCAGCTGGTTAAAAAGCTTCAGCTGATCTGCAGTGACTGGTTAACGTGCCATGACTTGACATGCTTTGGCTGCTAATTTTGTAAGATGATGAAGGAATGAGGAAATGGCCAATTGATGTCCTAAGCGATTTCTTCCCTGTCTCACACCCTAACCAAAAGTGCTATGCACTATTCTAATATAGTGTCTGAAACTTGCTGAATGGTTACTGGGAGTTTGAAAGCTATAAAAGCCTTTTCATAGAGCTAAGTTACTGTAGTACAGGGTTTGAGAAACAGGTTTTACTTGACAGAAGGTGTAGTGGTTGTAAAAATAAGATCTTTGCCAATGTAACACTACAAGAAAATATTATTTTAGACATTTCCTTGCAGTAGAATAGCCTGTGTGGCAATTGAACAGTCTTGAGTTTCTGACGCATTGCACTTTTATCAATAGTTGCAGTGTTATGTTGCAGAAGGAGCAACTGTTGGCTCTTCTAGGAGAGAATGACACCTTCTTTTCCAAGAGAGTTGCACATTAACTTTATTAATGCCTGAAATTAGTCCTGATTTTTGTCACTACTTCTAAAGTTGTTTTATTAACCTCAGTATGTGTAACTGGGAGCAACCTGCTGAAGTAAATCTGATAAAGAACTGCAAAATGCTGCAATTTTTAGAAGATGGCTAAATCCCCTGGAAAATGACTTTCCAAACCTCTTTTTTTCTTCCATCTAACTACTTTTGTTGCTAAAACCCACAGACAAAGAAGATACGGCAGGGGGGTTCCTATAGAATTTTTAACCTGTAGCAAACAGGCTGGTTTTGGTTCAAGTGCTAAAAGAATTTTCTAGGTTTCTTACCCCTCCCTTAGAGGGATTGCTCACAGTTCAGATGAAAGGCTCAGGATACAGAGTGGAGGGGATGGTTAGTGCTCAGACTGAGTTCTCGTTCATCTCACCTACTATCTGCTGAAACAACGTGCTCTCCAAGTGCCACTTGCTAGATGACACATTCCAAAATCTGGTACCATCTTGTCTTTTTAAGCAGTGTTGCTTTGAAAACCTTTTCTCCACTTCTTAACGTATGTTCAGATCATCTGTTTTCTCTAGCGCTTACATGTGCGTCACTTCCCTTCAAGTGCAATAATCTCTGGAGTTCCAGCATAATATTTTTAAATTAAGTTTGCATCTGTGTTTTCTTACATAGCATGTATGTGCTCTCACACTCATAAAGGGAAAGTGGGAGAGGAAGACCGAACTACAAGCAAACAAAAAAGTTGTATCTGTTTCTCCATCTTTCTTTTCTTTTTCTACCCCCTTATCTTTTTAGCCTTTTGGAAGGATTGATTAACATCTCTTATCCTTCTGAAGGCTGAGTAGTCTGTCTATTTTAAGGTTTTCTGAACAGCCCATCACAGCAGCAGTCTGAGATCTGCAGGAGTACATGAGTTTGGGTTTTTTTCTGAAGGATTTATTTGGCTGGCAGTCTGAGAAACAAGCATGCTGTAAGGTTGCTTCCTCCAAACCATTTGACATACTGGGGTGAGACAGGAAGGCAGGATGTTGATCAGATGCCTCCTCACCTAACTTCTACTTTCAGGCAGTTAGTATTTTACAATAAGCTAAGAGTAGAGTATTCTGTAAAAAATTTATTGAAAATTATGCTAAAAAATGGCAGGGTTCATTGCAGTACCACATACACCCAAGCTTCCATTTCAGATGTAAATTGCTGTGGCTGTGTGCTTCTAGCTCGTCTCCCGGGAGGTAGTTTGACCACTCAGCACTGGAGAAAGTTAGGCTTGTAGAACTTCAAGCTACCTGAGGCTTCAAGATGTTAAAAGGGAGAGGGCAGAGGTACTGCTTTTTATTACTTTTTAAATTAGCTCTTTTGAGTTTTTAAACTAGCTTTTTGAAGGTCAGTAATTTAAATTTGTTGAAAAGGAGATGAGGAGGTGCTTTTTTGTTTCGGTTGGGGTTTTTTGGGTGTTTTTAATGTAATGCTCAGACCTGACTGACCAAAGCAGCCAAGCTACAGTATATGAACAGATCCCTAATCACTCAGTCTTGGCCATACATTAAAATAGAGGTAGCTCAATTTGGGAAGGGGGGGAGAGGAGTATTTGTGAACAGTGAGGAAAGGGGTACACATGGCTAAGAACAGGGAAGTGGAGTGGGGGTAGGTGGGAATTTCCCCTTTGGACAGCAGCCAGTTAGATCAGCTTAGTTCATCTTGTTAAGCTGGATTTCCACGAAAAAGTCTGGTTTCTCCTGGCTTCTGAGCTGAGTTGGTGTACTGTGGTGTCAGACAAGCATGAAGCTGGAGAAAGTTGAGAGCAGGGTATGTATTTGGTATAGTAACCTGATGGACTGGCTCAGTTGTGTCCTACATTACAATGTCCATTTCTTGCAGATTACTTCTGTTTAGTGAGACCACAAATGATCATCCTGTTGGAGTTCCCCTTAATGTAATCTGATAACATTTCTCATGTAGTTAATTTTGGTAAACTTAATGTTTTCATTTGCAGATAATTTTTTTGAAACTATTCTCTGCTTCTGAATAGGTGCTGCAAAGTTGGTAGTAGTCGTAGCAATATTTTTATTGACGTTCTATGTCATATCTCAAGTGTTTGAAATAAAAATGGATACAAACTTAGGACACATATTTGGTAAGTGATGACTTTGTTTTCTTTGGACATCTATTAATATTTACTGGAGCCATAATCAAGAATATCATATTAATTTTGCTTTAAGCTTGACTTAAGCTTTTACACTTAAGAATTCTGTATTTATTTTTAATGTGTGTACTTGTTATTTTTTATATATATTATACATATATAATGTGTGTATTAAATTGTTTTCTGTATGAAATATTTAACCTACTCTCTTAATCAGTTTTATTCTTTTGCCTGCCAAGTATGCATAATTTTACCTGCTTTTTCTGTTTATTTGTACTTAAGGTCTTAGTCTGGAGTTGTAAACTAGGCAACTTGAATGATTTTTCTGGAAATCTGCACTCTGCCTTTCTGCTGCTTAAGCAATTCAAAATTTATGTTTTGGGTGGGCTTTTTTGCTTGCACAAGTACACTACCATGTACAATAGAATGTGCAGTAATCAAAACATTTCAGATGTGCTACACAGAAAAGGATTAGCAGCTGAGGTGACTTTGAATTCAGAGTCTGTATTTTGGACTAACTTTATCTTTAAAGGGGCTTTTCATTAAAAAAAACACCCCACAATTTTAGGTACATGGGTAGGGTTCATATTATTTAACTCCCGATTACTACAGTGTGAGCCGACATCTGAACCAGTCATTAGAGGCATCTTTAATAATCGTTGAAGAGACGCAGGTGTCATTATTACAGATGTATTGTAGATAGGTGCATGATGAGGTCACTTGTGTCTCTTCCTATCCCAAGAAAGGGAGTCATGAATGGTTGGGTTCAGATGCACCTGAGTTGCAGGCTTCCAGTGTTAGGTGAAAGGAACCCCATCCTGATGAAGCTGTAAGAAGGGAATTCATTTCACTTTAGTGCTCACGCCTCCACAAATCCCTGGTGGTTTTGTATGTCCATGGATCTTTGTGTTAATCAGAGAGTCATAAATTAAGGCAGTGCTTCTAAATGTGGTTCCTGATCACTTTCTTTCTCCTGCCATGTAAAGATTAATGTTTTATATTGGAACATAATGTTCAGATGTATTTGATACTTCATTTCAACCAACCTGTTTTTATAGGGGTACAGAAGGGTTTTAAATTTATAGGATAATTTATAGCAGATGACACTTTAATAGTAACATCTTGCAAAACTTTCTTTTTGTATTTTAGCTAGATCAGCACTGGATGCAGCTGCACGCTGTGAGTATTCATATGCATGTGTTACTGCTGTGACTTGCTTTCGCTAATAACAGCAAGACCGTTGAATTTTCATAGTTAAGAAAGTCTTAATTACGCTTTAAATGCAGTCAGAAACTAATTTTCCTCTGTTCCTGATTTTTCCTAAATTTCGGCTAAAGTCTGTTTTTTGCCAGCATTTCACTTGTAGTTTTGTCTTGTGGCTTTTGATGACAGTGCCAGAGCAAGCAGCAGGGTGAGAACAAGAAGTGGAATAACGTGGTACTGCAGGAACGTAAATTATTTTCAGCTGCTATGAAACTGCAGATGAGATACTGTTTGCCTTTGCTCTTTTCCTTGAATTCCTTCAGAAAACTGATACTTCTCTGTTAGCCTACCTGTGGTGTTGTCTCTAAAATCCTGTTTTATTTCCTTTTGAAAGCTACAAAACCTCCAAGATACAAATGTGGGATCTCTAAAGCTTGTCCTGAAAAGCATTTTGCATTCAAAATGGCAAGTGGAGCAGCAAATGTAGTGGGACCTAAAATTTGTGTAGAAGATAATGTGTAAGTATTTTTACATGTTGTTTCTAAGTATCTCTTTCAAATGCTGTCTTGGATCACTTTGCACACAAAATCAGTAGTTTAAATGATTCTTCACCAGTTTCATTTTGCCAGTGCTTTGACCACATGAAAAAAATCATATTGCATTGTAACTTAATCTCTGATGAAGCACACTTAATACTCTGCAGTAAATGCAGAAATGTACACTATTTTAATACATGCAAGATAGCTTACACTTTATTTCAGGTTTACAGACTTAAGGACTAGTTAGACTTTGTCAAGTCAGATGCAAACTTGCCTCCAAGTAACTTGTTCTCATGCCTCTAATAGTAATTCAGTGAACGATTGTATTTTTAAGTAGTTACTCTTGATACTTCGAACTGAATGAGATCAGCTAAAACTGCTGTGGAATTGTCTTTTGCAAGTCATCTTTTAAACTATCTATTTCTGTAGTACCAATGTCAGAACATATTTTCCACTTTTCTTTAAAGGATGACTTCAAAAGGGAAAAATAGGATTTTAAAGATCAGTAGTTACTTAATTGTGCTGATGGTAACTAAAGTTAATAAACTTAAAATGGCTGTGAAATGAGGAAGGGAACTGCTTGAAACACAGTTTTGTTTTGAGTTTAAGTCCTGTATTTCTAATAACATATTTTTAACACAGAATTATCAATAATACTGTGCCTAGAGTATTTAACTGAATATCTTTCAGTAATCCCCATAATGGGAATATTAATATTTATTTTTAGACTCTCTGTTTCTTTGCTCTTAGATTGTTCCTGCTGATTGTCACCCAGAGTTTGCAGTGTCATATAACATAATCTATCCACTCAATTTTGCATGTCAGAAAAGACATGATGTTAGCATTGTGGGAAGGAGTTGTTTTTAATATCAGTCACACTTACAAGCCTTTGCCTTCCATTTGCATTTAAACTACTCCAGTTTAGCTGTTTCTCAGCCCACGCTATGTTAGTACAGAGTGGTTCAGATAGTGTGTACAGCAGCTAATGCTAATGAATTCTTGAGCAAATGGCAACTTCACTGTGAACAACATAACCCCATGTAATATAGTAAATAGGATAATTAATCTATAAGAGAATAAAACGTATTGGTTTACATTTTCCATCACCTTACTCTCTAAAGTAACTCTGTAAGATTAGTGTTATATGATCTGAAAGAGAAGACTATTTTTAGCACGAACTCTAGCAATTAAGATGTAGCGAAGTTGCAATGGGAGCTTTTTTCCCAGACAACTAAACACATGCGGCTTCTTTGCGTTATTAGTAGAAACACGGGCACCATTCAAATTTCAAGCCGTTCTTCTGTGAGGTTGACTTAGCTCAAGCTTGCTTGCTTGTGTAGGAGTGCGTTTGCAGCAGAGCATCACGATGTAGTTGGGGAGCACGTGCAAAGTGAGCATGAGCTCACCGCTGGCACGTACTAACTAAAAGCTGCTAGGTTTTGCTTTCCATTCTTACCGTTGATTCACTTCATGACCTTGGACGGTCTTACCTAATCTCTCTGCGTGGTATTTTTGTTGGTGTTACAAAACTTGCTACCTTCTCATTCTGGTTGCTAGGAAGCTTAATATCTGTGAAGACTTAGGGTGATTCATTGATTAAAAGTTGTGGGAGTGCAAGTAATATTTTAACTTCAGGATTGTAGGCTTTTGGGGTTTGTTGGTTTTTTTTTTTAAATGTCTCGCTTACTGGTTAACTAAGAAGAGATTGTTGTCCTGTCAAAAAAAAAAAAATCCTCTACTGGATATTTCACTGAAGAAAGTGATGAAAAGAAAGTAGCTGCTGGCAAGAAATCCTCTATTCTTTTAATACTAGTGTGCACCTTAGTGCACAGCTATTGCTTATTATCTTAAGTCCAGTTTTCCTTGGCAAAAATCTTTCTGAATTCCTTCTGAGGAAGGAATTAATGTCTTTTACAATATTCTCCAAAAAATTTGATTAATTTTGTTTTCTCCTGCTTTGCTCACAAGATGTTTGATTTCTCTTTCAAAAACTCCCATGGCTTGTTGGTTAAATTGTTGGAAGAATTCTAAAACTGGGGAACGGCTGCCCTCCTGTGAGAAAACTGTCACATTACAGCCTGTAGTTTTGTGACTTAGTGCACAAGCTATCTCAAGTGTGTAAAGTAGAATCTCAGAGCTCTGAAATAACTTATTTCCTCTGCAGTAGCTCTTTTTTTAGTGATATTTTGTGAACTCACTCTTGCAAAATGCTTTTTTCTGATTACTTTGTATTATTCTTCATACTTCCGAGACAAGGAAGCAGGGACAAGTTTTCATAATTCATCAATGATATTTACCACGTAGGTTTTTTGCTGTGTATTAAACATAAGAATGTCACTTGGTTTATGAGAGCACTAAACATGCTGATATAATTCCAAATGCATTTAATTTCTCAATTTTTCTTTATAATTATATAGATATTTTGGTGTGAAATAGGAATTCTGCTGTATAGAAGTTCAATTATAGCCTTGTTCTCCTATGTTGGAAGGACATAATCCAAATTAGAAAAAAAAGTACTGTAGTCATCATCAAAATAGTAAATATTGTAGATGCTACTTCACAGGCTTTTTAGAAGAAGGGGCGATATCGCTATACTTTACCAGCAACTTCTCCATGCCGTTTTACTTCTATTAAGAAGCCAGTTGCATGATTGTGCTGCAGTAACCTTATAGCAGAATGTCGCACTACAGACGTTTAATAACTAGTAATTCTTGTATTTATATTTTCAGGATTTTTTTGTTGTCTGAAATCTGTTATAACTTGTTATGTATATGTGGATTTTCAGTGTCTAGTCACGCCAGTACTGGATATTTTTTGACTGGTATTTATTTACAGATAATTTTGTAGTTAAAATAAAAGAAAGTTCTTATTCTTTTTGGTAAATTAAATGTCCACTAAATTTTATATGGGCAAAGGAATGTGTTCAGAACGTCACTGCCTTATTTTCATTTACGTTTTCAGTCTTTATTTGCCATATGTTTTTATTGTTTAGAACGGATGCTCTGACATGATATGAAAATGATGTGATCAGAGAAGAAATGATCCTCCAGTGGCTGTAATACTTTTGGAGTTCCCTACTAACCAGAACTGAATTCTGCATTTCAGCAGAATTTCAAGTCTTCTGTGTTAGAAGTTATTGAATTAGGGTTTTAATTTTAATAAGAATTTTTGGCAGATGGTATAACTTAGAGGACTAACAGAAGAATATGGACTCTTTCATCTCTGATTACTAGTTCTTTAAAACCTAAGTCACTGTGCCAAGAGTTACCATTAACCGGTAGTCTTTCACAGCCTCTGAACTAGCTAATACTGAGTCTGTTCCTGATAGTTGTCTATTAAATTTGACATTCCTCTAAATTTTGGCTTCTGTCTTCATCCTGGGTGCAAGAGATAGCATCAGAGAGGAAGATTTGTCATACTTCTGTGATAGACCATTTCTTGTTTCTAGCCTATCACTAATAATTTAGCATGATGAAGCAGATGTTGCAGTTGTGTGCGTAAGGATGTAGTCCTTCCAAAACATTGCTTAGAACAGACATTCAGACATGACCTGAAAAGCATACGATTGCAGAAGAGATGTGAAGAAAGTTTTGAACATAACAGGATTGTACACATCTGCAGCCCCTTCCTAGAGCAAGCTAGGGAGGTTAAAAGAAATCCTGATCAGGATGGAATTAAAGCATCTGTTAGTGCATTTGTAATTAATGATATGTGCACCTGTATGCTTATGCTGAGGTGCTTTCTTGAATCTCAGCTGAAGACTTCTTAATTATCTTAATTTATGTAATTGTTGCAACCCTTACTCCTACTTCTCCATGTGAACGCTAACACTCCTACCCCCAAAATCAAAATGTTAATGCTGGGATATTTGGGGCCTGGAGGCAGAACAGAGGTCTTTATACAGTGCCAGTGAAAAGGGATGAGGAGGTCTGGAAGCTTCCTCTCACCGGAGTGGTACACCCGACTTAATTATCTTAATTTATGTAATTGTTGCAACCCTTACTCCTATTTCTCCTTGTGTATGTTAACTCTTTTACTCCTAGCTTCAAAATGTTAATGCTGGGATATTTGGGGCCTGGAGGCAGAACAGAGGTCTTTATACAGTGCCAGTGAAAAGGGATGAGGAGGTCTGGAAGCTTCCTCTCACCGGAGTGGTACACCCACCATGGCCCAAGGCAGCACAGCATCCTAGCTAACAGTCTTGACATTCCCATTAGCTCTTCTTTACAGCTCTGAAGGGCTTCCATTTCACAATGCATCTCTTTTTTCCGGCTCCTTTGCCACTCTGAGTTTGGCAAAGTAATTGCTGTAATAGATTTTGATGGTTGTGTTGGGATGTGTAACTGTACTCCAAGATTATATTCAACTTTTGTTTAAAGTCCCATCAGTGTATTAACTATTTTTCTTGAATTTAGGTTTCCTATTATAGGTACAAGTAGCTAACTGCTTTGACTTTGTTTCTTAGTGTGATGCTGCAATATTAATTTTAAATGCCTCTGTTCAGTTAGCTTTTAAACTCATTAACACATTTTTGTTCATCATGTGCTTACAAAAAAGCTTAAAATGTTTACATGACTGTGCTAAGCTCCTCAAATTATTATTTGTTTCAGGCTCTTTAACTGCAAGGAATTTTCTTAAATACATTAATAGCACTTTATTTTTTGTGACACTTTTAATAAACACGCATGCTTTGAAACCAAGATGATTAAGCGATCAAATGAAATGGATACAACTGGGGATATTTGATCTATTGTTCTCAATTCAGTGGTGCCATAAGAGCACACAGATTAGTTCAAGGAGATTTTGCTCATTTAAGTACTTGTGAACATGTGGTCTTTCAGCTATGTATCTCTTAAAATTTGATTGATCCTATTAAAAAAACAGAAATAATTCACATCAGAAAATTGTCCTATTAAAAATAAAATTGTTTATTTTGTTTCAGTTTAATGAGTGGAGTTAAAAATAATGTTGGCAGAGGAATAAATGTGGCCTTGGTCAATGGTAAGTGACATTTCAAGTGAGCAGATAGTCTTCATTTTCAAATTTCTGAAATTTAAGGTGATGTACTAAGGGATGGTGAAAGGCAAGCAGGAGGAGAAAAGGAAGTATTCAGCACTTTTATACTGAGATAACGTCAGATTTTGACACTTATACCTTTTTGTTAGAGAACAGAAAAATTCAGTGCATTTTTGTTTCTAAAAATGTATAGTAAAAATAGTAATGTGGAGTGCTGGGGTGACTATCTTGGTGATACATCAGATAAATTCCTAATGCACATATAAAATGGAAAAAGACATGAGATGCATGCTGCTACTCTTGATTTTGTGCATTGCCACTACTAATAAAACTTTGTAGACTAAATTCTTCTGTTGCTCTCTGTTCAGTGAAACTTAACAATTCTGTTACTACATGGAAAGACCAGATCATTATTTGCTAGCTTGAAATCAGTGTATTTGATTAGTCCATATCTATAGGTCTTGTCCCTAAATACATCATGTTATGTAATTATGTTCAGGATTCTTAACTTTCATTAAAAACAAACAAATTTACCTGTGCGTCACCTTGAAAGCTGAACTGAATGTTGGTACTGGCAGATTTGTCCTTAATGTGTAGGAAGCAATTCCTTGTAGCACTGAGATAGCACTTTGTCATTTCACTGCAATATAAATTCATGTTATTTTTGGATTGTACTCAGGTTTACATCATAGCATCATAGAATAGTTTGGGCTGGAAGGGACCTCTAAAGGTCATCTAGTCCAACCCCCCTGCCATGGGCAGGGACATCTTCAACCAGATCAGGTTGCTCAGAGCCCCGTCCAACCTGACCTTGAATGTTTCCAGGGATGGGGCATCCACCACCTCTCGGGGCAACCTGTGCCAGTGTTTCACCACCCTCAGTGTAAAACATTTCTTCCTTATATCTAGTCTAAATCTAGCCCCCTTTAGTTTAAAGCCATTCCCCCTTGTCCTGTCGCAACAGGCCCTGCTAAAAAGTTTGCCGCCATCTTTTTTATAAGCCCCCTCTAAGTACTGACAGGCTGCAATAAGGTCTCCCCAAAGCTGCCTCTTCTCTAGGCTGAACAACCCCAACTCTCTCAGCCTTTCTTCAGAGGAGAGGTGTTCCATCCCCCTGATCATTTTCGTGGCCCTCTTCTGGACAGGGGCAGAATCACCTCCCTCGACCTGCTGGCCATGCTTCTTTTGATGCAGCCCAGGATATGATTGGCCTTCTGGGCTGTGAGCACACGTTGCTGGCTCATGTCCAGCTTTTCATCCACCAGTACCCCCAAGTCCTCCTTGGCAGGGCTGCTCTCAATCCCTTCATCCCCCAGCCTGTATTGATGCTGGGGGTTGCCCCGACCCATGTGCAGGACCTTGCCCTTGGCCTTGTTAAACCTCATGAGGTTCACACAGGCCCACTTCTCCAGCTTGTCCAGGTCCCTCTGGATGGCATCCCGTCTCTCAGGCGTGTCGACCACACCACTCAGCTTGGTGTCATCTGCAATCATCTAAAGCATGACTTGAACAATACTCACCTAATCCTATTTTGCCCTCCTAAATTGTCTCAATCTGTTCAAAACCAAAATACCTACCTTTGTATATATAGCTGCCAGTCTTTCTCCCTGTCTTCTAAACTTTAAATGAATGTATGTATTAAAAAGAAAACTCTACCTTCCATCAAATACTGCCTTTGTAGACAGCACAGTGTTAAAAAAAAAAGCTAATGAGATTACTATATTGTCCACTTTCTTCTATTTGTTCTCGATGTTTAAGTCGACTAAGAATTTCCAGTCTATAGCAAAACATGCAGTGTAATTTTAATCTTTCTTACTTTCCATGTGGCACTAAAGGCAACCTATAGCTGTACTATATTTTTGAAAAAACAACTTAAAACAAGAAAAAGGCAAATATATGAAGTGAATTCTCTTTTAGAGATGTTTTAGAGGCTGTGGCCTTTTTGTTTTATTTTACATTCCACTTGAAGCAAAATCAGAAGTTTGCATCTTCTCTCTTTTTTCCTCTTACCTTTACCTGCACCTCTTCACAAACTACTATGCTGTTTAAGGAGCAAACTTCATAAAAGATAAGCGTTACCATAGTAATTGATTAATGTGGTGTCTTCTGCAGCACTTTCTCTGAAAGTCATTGAGGAGTTGGGCATGTTGTCGGTAAAATAATTTTGGCTATATTTGACACCAAATATTTCTTTTTCTCCAGGTAAAACAGGAGAACCATTAGACACTAAATTCTTTGACATGTGGGGAGGAGGTAGGTGCAGTTACCTTAGCTGGTTAGAGAGAAACAACTTAAATGCCTTCCCCGCCCTGCCTTCTCCAGGCTCCATTTGCTGTGGTGGCTTAAGGTGATCGTTAAGGGAGTGCTTCACCTCTACCTTTTGTAATTGTGAGGAGTATCCAACTTTAAAGAAATACAAATAGCTGAGGTGGGAGGGAATGGTATGGTTAATCAAACACACTTGTTCTCCCAAGTAGTTCCCACTAGTGGTTATGTCCTTACACAATATAGATGGAACTCTTTCTGTAAAATGAAAGAGTTCTCTGATGCATTTTATCTTTCTTCCACTTAGCATGTTTTTATAAATTTATAAGTACATTAACAAATATTCTTAAAAGGAATGTCACTGCAGGTGTTTAGCTATGGAACGGTTGCTTGTTATTAAACAGTTTTGTGTTCTGTCTCTTTTCAGATGTGGCACCATTTATTGAATTTCTGAAGTCCATCCAGGATGGAACGATAGTGTTAATGGGAACATATGATGATGGTGCAACCAAGTATGTCATGGATTTATATAGTAAATATTGCTTAAACTTTTAAATGCTGTTTTATACTGAAAAAAATGCATTCTTTATCACACAATCACTTTTGATAAAGTCTTGTTCTTCCAAGCTGACGGATTAGAAACTGTGCTTTCAGTTTATTAGTTTTATAATGCTGATACGATTTGGGGACAACAAGGATCAAATTAAAACTAACCAGGTGTAATGGGTTATGTATGAATTTATGTAGAGGACTGTTTGTTGTTAGGATCACAAAAGTATACACCTGAGAAACAATAAATCAGATATTAAATTAGACCCTTTAGCAGAAATATCACAAGTGTTTGAAAACCTGAAAAGGCTAGAGATTAATAATTGACTAATTAGCAATTGCTATATCAGTACACATAGTTGTTTTTTTTGCTCCTCTGAGAAAAGATGTTAATGCAACAAGAAGACAATGTAGGCCATATGGTCAGTACAACAAACTGTTTATTCATAGCTATAAAGAATATATTTGCGTGTCAGGCATTGTACTTTTTTTTAAACCATACCCTTATCCTCCCTGGTTCCTGAGGGCCCTGTAGGTTTCTAGCTGCTCTCCTAGAATTTGTCCCTCCATTTTTTTTTTTTTTTTTTTTTTTTTTTTTTTTTTTTTTTTTTTTTTTTTTTTTTTTTTTTTTTTTTTTTTTTTTTTTTTTTTTTTTTTTTTTTTTTTTTTTTTTTTTTTTTTTTTTTTTTTTTTTTTTTTTTTTTTTTTTTTTTTTTTTTTTTTTTTTTTTTTTTTTTTTCCATGTGTGCTGCCAAGGAGATCTGTCTTTTTGGATATGTGCTGGTTTTCCTATTGCTGATAGCTCATTCTGTCTTATGCTAGTGAATTCAGATATGTCCGCACATAGGAACATGATTGTGAGAACATACTCTGGTAGAAACTGGACTGTTCCATCCAGCACTTTTCTCAGATCAACTCCAAGACAGAGTTCGGTGGTTACAGGGGTGCAGATACCATTCCCAATAGGCCTCGCCTGTATCATCCTTCCTTTTGAAGTCTGAGAGGTTACTATTGTGCACCTCGTACTTCTTGGCCTCAGTGTTTGGACTGCTCCACCCTAAAGCTGTTCAATTTATTCATGTAGACATAGCCTAAGAAGTTCTAGTTCTCTTTAAGCATTATCTTCCAACCTTCCCAACTTTGGTCAGCTTTAATAGATACTAAAAATTACTGTAGAATTTGTATTGTAATCTCCTCCTCACTTAAGTCATCCTGTCCAAAGGATTGCTTTTCATAGTAAAAATTAAGAGTGTTTTTTCCTTTTCCTCTGTTTTAATAATATTTAACCTTTTGCTAATGTGTTCTGTACATTTTTTTTCTATTTTGGTTCAATTTGTTGTCTACAACTTGTCTGTATTTTTGATGTAGGAGCAGCTTTCCTATGACAAAGTCCTGACTTTGCAATGTGCACTATTTGCAGTAAATAGTTAAGTGTCTGTACGTTCACTGCTTTTAGGAGAAGAAAGCGATGTAATGTTTCTTTATGCCAAGGCTGGATCTTCTGTTTTGTTACTTTTCTTTTTGCTCTTTTTCCTTTCTTCTTTGATGTATTAGATAAGTACAGTTAAGTTTGTTTCAATAATCATGTCACAGCTGATGTTTTTGAAAGCTTGCATGTAGATACAATATCAGCTAAACAAGAAGGTGAATTTGGCCCATTCATGCTGACAGCCAGGAACTACTGTTTATTAGTGATATTACATAATTAGCCAAAACCTTACCACTGGTGGTTGATGGTAATCATAAATGCCAGTTCTTGAAAACAATTAAAATTGTGAAGAACCAACATGTTTGAGAGAGAATTTTTTTTTTGTTTTAAATATAAGCTGCCCTAATGCTCTAGAAACTTGGTGTGGGTTGTGCAAATAACCTCCAAAGAACTTAATAATTTTTGTAATTTTAGCTAAAGTGAGTCATACAACTATATCTCAGTAAGTAGTAATAATCAGAAGTTGTATGTGGTGTTAAGTAATCGGGCAAATACAGTAAGTGAAAGGAAAAAATAAAGAGCTGTTATTTGGAGGTTTTGGAATGATAACTTATCATCCTACAGAATCGTTTTCTCTTCCATATTAAAATTATTCTGCTTGGACCTACAGGCACTGAACCGTGCTGTGGGGCAGCATTCTGAATTTTGAATTGACCCAAGCAGACAAGAACTTCTTTCATATATTTAGGTCATTCTTCTAATCTAAAATAGGTTTTACTTTATCTAGGCTTCAGCTTGAGCCTGCAAACAATGTTTACTTTAAAGGTTGACTTTTTAGTTGCTTGGAGAATTGCTAACATGACTTGAGATGTATGTATAAATTCTCACAGGAGAGGGTTCTTGGCTTTTGTTGGTGCACTGATAGGTTTGTATGCTGGTTCCTTGAGATTATAATATTAAAGAGCAGAGCTCATTAGATCAGGTGATTTCAGAACTAGCCTTATCTGATTTTGAAAGATAGATCTTGCCCAATATTGACTGACTTAAACTATATTTAATCAGATTAAAGCTGAATGGTCTATTGAACAATGAAAGCTCTAAGGGCATGTATTTTATTCGCATACTGAACATCTCTGTTTTGTTCAAGGCTTAATGAGGAAGCACGGAAACTGATCGCTGAATTAGGAAGCACATCTATTACTAACCTTGGCTTTAGAGACAACTGGGTCTTCTGTGGTGGAAAAGGAATTAAGACTAAAAGTCCATTTGAACAGGTCTGTGATTCTGTAACTTACTGGAATTTAACAGCTTACATTAATAGAGGCGTAGCATGTTTTTTAAATACCATGCATTTGTTCGAGGTGGGTATCTATTGCAGAAGTGGTATACAGTGTTACTTTCAAATTTATTCCTTGACTAGCCTCCTCCTTTTAAATGTACAAAAAAGATTCTTTGGTGATTCACAAATAAGAAAAAAATCTATATGGGGTAGATCTTAGTATCCCAATAACTAGATTATTTATCTTTTTAATGAATGCAATTAAACTGAAGAATTAAAAACTTACTGCCTAACGCTTGCATTTTAGATGCACTAACAATGGTAGACCTCTGGCAGGTAAGAGGTAGTTAAGGTGTTGGTGTTCCCAGCTGTTTACTTTGCTCTTCTGGCAAAAATTATTGCTGCCGTAGCAAAATTTGCAAAATAGAATATGTTCCCATACTTCAGCTGTTAAAATTCAACATGTGTCATTGTTGCCTTTAATTACCAGTAAAGGTAGTTTTGTACTAGGAGAGTAAGGAAGGTGTGTGCTCTTTTGCCAGCTTTGTGAGGGAGTGGGAACTAGTGCGGGAGCAGTGCAAACTCTTGGAGGCAGTAATGTCTTACCTGACTGCATATGGTTGCTTGGTGGAGAAATAAACCCCTAATTAAAAAAAAAAAAACAACTGAACATTCAAGATTAAATAATGTTCTTAAAATTCTGACTAATCATTTTCAGTGCCTTGTAAATTTAGTGTCCTTATTTATTTTTTTCCTAGTGGTTCATGTTTTAATGCAGTTGGTCTTTTTCTTCCTTGTCTCTCTTCCTAAATAAACATCCATAGTAAATTTTAAAAATGTTTTCCCAATATGGCTTAACTGTTTTAAGCATACACTTGTCTCAGTATTCACCACTTAACAATCTCTGAGCAAGTTACATTATATTTGATATGAAGCACAAGAGGCTAATAGTGATGTCTTGTCTTTGTCCATGGCCTGAAAATAAGTAAATAAAATGTCTTTTAAAGCTGTGAGTTAAAGCAACAGGATAAATGACTTTACATTAAAGGTAGATTGATGTTTTCTGTTTATAGCATATAAAGAATAACAAGGACACAAACAAGTATGAAGGCTGGCCAGAAGTTGTTGAGATGGAAGGCTGTATCCCTCAGAAGCAAGACTAAATGAAAACAAAAGGAAAGGAGAAAAGAATATGGAAGAAAATGCACTTTCTGCTATTATTAGGGAGAGGGCTATGAAGGAGACTGTACTGTAAATAATATTTTTAAAGCATGCAACCATCTTGTCGGTGTGTGCATGAGCACTGACATTTTGAATATTGGGATTATTTATTGCTAACACACATAGAAATCCTTTTTGTAAATATGTCCAAAATAAAAGAAACATTAAATCATTTCTATGCAGATTTCTTAAAAGCACAGTATTTAGTTTGCCTGTGGTAAATAGTATCTTGTAGATCAACTGGCTAATAAATCGCATATGCGGATAACGAACAGATCCTGACAAATGTTGTACTGTCCTCTTAACAGCGTAATGTTGCTGTGAGTATGTAACCTTTGTGGAATATGTAGATTTTAGTGATAAGTTAATAAAGAGCTTTAATTTTTTTTAATCTTCTGCCTTTTTAATGGCAGCATCACTTTTTATTAAAGCTATTTGGTTATTCTAATACCAAGTGCTCCAGAAGTTTATTTTGTAGTCCCCCATCAAAACTGAACAATCAGCAAAGGAAGAATGCATGATAGTGTAATACAGATATGCCATGAGAAGCACAATAAAATTATTTTTATTAGGGGAAGAAGAGAAGTGAGTATATAAAGAGTGTGCATGATATTTAAAAGCAGCTTGGAAGGATTTGTACTTAACATGAAAATAGTATTTACTTTGTAGGAAGAGACTTGGCATGTTAAGCCAGCAGTACTGTGGGTAACTTGTTCAGTTTTTATTGCAATTTTTGCGCTGCAATAATGGTTAATCAATTAACCATCGATTCTACCTATGGCTGTTCAGCTGTAGTGGCTAGTCACGTAGGAAGTGTGCATAATGGAATAGCTTCCTCTTTCAGTTCTCACATCAGGAATAAATTTCCCATCACAAAGAGCCTGTTAGAAAGCAGTCTGCCTTCTAGTGAGAGCTGTTTCAGGGTACACAATTATGCACCTTTACTGCCTATGTTACCTCTAATGTGAGCTGAGGCAGATTATGCACCTTTACCACCTATGTTACCTCTAATGTGAGCTGAGGCAATTTGTTCTTACAATGCTTTCTCTAACATCTCCCTGTATCTTGGGTTATGCAATGTGTGACACTTAACTGACAATGTTTCCTTCATCTTTGTTTTTTTAATGGAAAAAAATGGACCAAATCGAAGTGGCCTTATTCTTTAGCTCGTATCAGAGCTTTGAACGTTGTTTTCTTTGGAAACTTCTGTTTCTTTTAAGTAGGGCCAGCTTGAACTTTTGCTGAAACTAAGTTAGTATGGTATAACTGATGGTGTCGGTATTCACCAAATAGGGGCTGACACAGAATTGGGTGTAATCTCTTGGAGCTTTGTCATGAGTTCTGGTATAATCTTCAAAAACTTCTAGCTAGTACCATGGGGCAAAAGCCACAAAGGATTTTTCAGGAACCCACAGTGCGAGTTGAACACAGTGGCACTCAAAATACTATTATTGTTGATGTATGTTGAGACATTTAATTCTGTGCACTAAAAATTTCAAGCAATATTGGGAATTACTTTGTAAGTCAAATAAATAACCTGTGATACCAGAGTAAGACTGGATTTGTTTTGTATGTTTAACTAGCTTGTTAAATAATGTGGTTTTCCCTCAAGTTTAATGTAGAACGGCAATAAATGCACCTTATACAGTGAAACTGCTTTTATTAAATCTTTCAGATTTTCTTGTGTAGGAGGACATATCAAAATCATGCATATTTTTTCATCAAAGTAAACCCCCTGTTTCTGTCAGTTGGAAAATAACTTCTATTTCATAACATTAGGCTATTGTGGAAAAATAATTGTGTAAGTCCTGGAATTTTTACAGAAGTACAGTTTTGTTGGTGTATATGCCAGTATTGGTTATGCTGCTGTCCAAAATAATATCAAAATAATTTTGAAGCTCCTTGGCAGGCGCTTAAGAAAAAAAAATATTTGTCTGCATTAATAGTTTCCCTGGACTACTCTTGTCTTTGTTCTTTTGGTTTTGAATGCCAATGAATATTTCATCTTTCATCAAATTAAGAAGTTCAAGTTCAGTCTACAAAATTAAATGGAGAGGAAGTAAGACTAAAGGCAGACCTCTTAGCCCTTATATCTTTTAAATTTGTGGGTTTTTTCAGCAATCTGAATTAAGTAAATATGAATCTTTTAACCCCTTAAAGTTGCATCTGCCACAGACCTTTTAAACAACAGATTTTAAAGCAATGAAATGGTAGGATTATTTTTGTAACTTCTTAAATAATTTGGTTCTTGTGATTTTGATGAAAATCTTCCTCTTACTCTCTAACCCATGTCCTCACAGCTGTATCATAGTTAATAAGACTCTCTTCAAGTATATAAAACTTGTACTGGAATGGCCATGCAAATGGGGTCGTCTTGCTCTTGTCCATCTTCCTGGTCTGTTGACTTGCCACAAGATCTAGTCATGCCCTCTCTTCTGTCTTGAGTGGGCTTAGTTACAGTATCCCCCTGTTGAGGTAAACTTTCTGATGCTTACTCTTAAGCAGCAAGACTTTCTGATATCCTATATGCATTTCCTTCGAGTTACTGTGCACAAAGATTACTTCTCTGGCCTCTCTTGAGTTACCGTGCACAAAGATTACTTCTCTGGCCTCTCTGGTCTCTCCCACAGCTGGTGATAGGAAGTAATTGCAAAGATGAAGGCATTTTGTACAGGTAGCTTCATGTGAAAGCACCTGTGTGTGACAAAGCTCCAGGATGCATGTTTTCCTACACAAGATGATGGGAACATTTGCAGCATCTTGCGGACTTGTTGAGAACAGAGCAGTGAGGGAAGGACAGAGAGACCGTGGGGGATGTCTACCTCAAAAAGCGCAGCTGTGAGAAGAGGGAGGGGAGGACACAAGAAGGTTGTAACTTCATTTTCCTTGAGGAGCACCCAGCTGGGATCCAAGCTACCTGAAGACTTCTTCATTGTAAACCACAGCTCTCAGCGGCTGTGCTAGTGTTGCTTTATGTGGATAATAGGGCTCTTAAGAAAGAAGCTGAAGGGTGTCTCTGCCTTGATATGTCCTCTGCATCATTCCTACTGTCTTTCACGATCAGACTTTCTTTTTTTTTTTCTTTTCCTCTGGAAACAGCAGAGCCTTTTACAGCTTTATTTTCCCAAGTGCTAGTTTGGAAAAAGCTTCCCTTTGCTTGGCATGTTTTGCTTTCCAGATGCCTTACTGTGGCACTTAGTTCCCTCAAACATTGACATGACTGCTAAACACTTGATGTGTAGGTAATGTCTCCTAAATTGGATTTCCTGCAGTGTGAGTGTTTTTCAAGAATGAGTATATTAATAAAATAGAGGCCAGGTGGATAAATTCAGGGAGGAAATAAAGTAGTAATACTGCCACCGTAAGTGTTGACTGACTTTCCTGTGTAAGGATGGGAAGGGCCATAGTTCTTCCCTAAACCGACTTGGGTCATGGATACCATGCAAGGGACTTTTTATTGATGAAATCCTCTTCAGCTTCAAGTCTGTAAGGCCAGGCTAAGGCCATACGCTAGCCTTAACACAAGGGGCCTGGCTAAGAAAATTGGAAAAGAAGCCTGGAAGGCTGGATGGGGACTTTGAGGCCACGGCAGGAAGGTGCAAGAACAGCTCTTGGCCTGTTTGGTGATACCATGAGGTGTCAGTAGCTTCTGATGCTGTACTAGAGATATGAGGGACACCGCTTCTCACCCTCTGAGCAATGTGCCAAAAGGACACAAAGACCTGGGCTCAGCCACCTTCTGCTGCTGCCTTTCTGCAGGCAAAAAAAGAATGCCAAGAGAGAATGTGCTCTACTTGAGATGTTTCATTACATTTCTGATTATCTTAATATTAGCTTAAACTCACTTTTAGTTCCCCCTTGCTGCTCCTGTAGTCAGCCCTTTCAGCCTTACAAACAAGATCTAACGCATCCTTCACAGACTCAGATTAAAACAGGTTCCTCAGATGTCTCTTCCTATGCTTCATTATCCATCTAGATAGGTTGTCTCATGTACCATCCAAATCTTTGCTGAAAATTCATGATTACTTCTTTGCAAGTTAAAAATTGATGATTTTCCTCTTTGATGCCTTTTACATTCTTCCTGGCCCTATCTTTTCCTTTCTAGAATTGCAAGATTAAGTTCCCTTAATCTTGCATTTATCCTTTTAAAATTGCTATAATCTGTAAATCTGTAATCACCCGTTCCCTCAAAAAGGTCTGTTCCTTTCTTAGGGTGTTGTCCATACAGGATATAGCTATAACCTCATTGACATGAAAAAAGGCACTCCCATCTGAGGAGGAATCATGTCTCCTCCTGGAGCTTGATGGATGGTGGTGGAAGGAAATGCTATCTTCTGTGGAACGTAGTCTGCAAATGTTTTTTCCTACCAAATGCTGCAGCAATCCTCTCTGGCTAATTATCTTCCTCAGCCTTGAATATTTCAACATTGTCTTTATCAGTACAGCCTCATGTTCCCAGATCTTGGCAGCTGAATCATCCTTCCCACTGGAAAACTTAGTGGATAATGTCTTGATTTATGGCTTTTATATCTAAGCCCTCATAGATGTCTCAAAAGCACCTAACACACAATGTAGGTAACTATACCTTGTGTTAAGTTTTGTGGTGTATTAGTAAATAAAATTAACATCGTCTGTTGTTATCCTTTGAAGTATGTAGAAATGAAAACTTTCAGGGCTTTAGAATATATATGGAGAGGGTTAGGGATCAGTATAGAGGACTGTAATAGTCCAGCCACATTGTGTATTGTATAAAAAGCACAGAAATCACTCCATCCTCTATGGGAAATTTCTGATCCCTAGAGGCAGCCCAAAGCAGCTGGTTAATTCTGTTTCTCTTGCTGATCTTGCACTACAGTGCAAGACGTTTCTTAGCATTGCAATTATGGGATAATCAGCAAATGGAAAAAAACCCCACTGAACCCAAATAGTATTTCAAGGTTATTTAAGTGGACAGAATTGTGTTACCCCAAATATGGTCTCAGCAGAGAGTACGATACTGTTCTGTCTTGCCCTAGTGCTGTTTAGTCCTGAGTGACCCAAAGCAAGGAGGGCTTCTTAAAGAGGTTACTTGCAGTTGTAGTGCCATAAAATCATTGATCAATGGAAAATGTGCCTGCCCTGAAGCATCAAACCTTCTTACTGTACATGGCTTGCTTGTTTTCCTGAGAGGGCACAATGTTAGCACATTGTGAGGGATCATAAAACTTCTACAGGAGGTGGTTGTGGCATTGGATAATCCGAAAAGTTTGGTCCTACCCAAATCTCTTGCATAGAAATAACTAAAATGGGTTTATTTCACTAGCTGCTTTGTTTGCAGAACTTCTGTCAAATACTCTCCATTCGTGCTGTATGGGTTTTGGTTTTGTTGGTTTGTTTTTTGGTAAAAACCTGGAGTTTTCAATGCACATGAAGTGTGAAAGTATAGTTGCACAATATTCTGATGTTGGCAGCACAGTCAGCTCAAGGAGTTACTACTCCTGGTCACCTCCTTGAGTTCTTACTGCCATGTCCTTGCTGCAGTTTGCTGCTCCAAACTGAGCCAAATCTATTGTTTGTGGAGTGTTTCTGTGAACCATATCGCTAAACCGATCGACGGGCTGGGGTCAGGGCAGGGGGTAGGGAGCCTGAGCTCAGCCAACCTGGCGGGCAAACCCAGCCTGCCATGAGACTACAGCCTAAAGCTCTAAAGACAGCAAGTGTAAAACGTAACAACTCAGTTCTCTAAGTTTCAGTTAACTTCTGGTTTTGCTCCCCTTGGCATAATCAGCACTGACTAGCCAGAACCCAAATAGCACATCTTAAACTGGAATTGAATAGTATCTTGATGTTGTGTTCCTCTGCACTTTGATTTTCTTAATGATATATAGATCCTCTAAAAACTCAGTATGTTTAATGTCAAAATATTATTTAGCACATACTGAGACACAATAGAGTGTCAAATTAATTTCTTAGATTATGGGGCAGATTGGTCATGCAAGAGAATGGGACATTGTTTCAGTTGTCAGCTGCTTGTTGTGCTACTGACATCAGGCACAATGTACCTTTCCGCACAGAGGGTAAATCACATCCACATAAATAATACTGCAGTCCGGTTTTAACCCCTAGTATAGTGTCGAGCATTTTCTCTAGAAAACAGAAATGCTCATGAAATGTGTTTCACTCTGCTCCACAATCAAATACAAATTTTCAGGGCTTTGGGGAAAATGATTATAGAAGTCTTACCCAATCAGAAGTTTCAGCATTTTAATTAAGGCATCCTGATACACACATAACTTGATATTAAAAAAATAAAAATAAAAAATGGATGGTAAGCTGATGATTCTTGAGGTATTAGCAAGGAAAATGTGCTGCTCATTTAAAATTACACTGTATAGTCATAAACATAGCAAGGCTGAGAGGAAAATGAAATGGCCAAACCCTGAGATAGGCTCTGACCTTTTAGCCTGTGACAAGCTGTACTCGTGCTTGCAGGCTCAGGTTCCTCAGCAGAAGGTATCACAAGGTATGTGGCACTTCCTTGTAATGAATCTCTATCTTTCTCCAGTTCAATTAGTGCGTCTAAACTCCACGTGTGCATCTGCCTTCACTCTTCTAGACGCTTTATTTGTTACACCTCTTTGCTGTGCAAACAAAGTGATAGCTCCCCTCCACCGAAGGCCATCCATTTACATTCAGCCTTGGCATCCAAGTTCCAGCCTCGGCCAGAGGGATCACCAGTCAGTGTTATCTGCTAGCTGTGAAATGAATTGCAGTCTCATGTTCCTATCTGCCACCATACTTCCAGCCCTGCAGAGCTGACACAGTGGCCAGAGAGGATTAATTCCCATTTCATTCTCCCCTGAGTAAACCATTAGTTATTTAACAGAACTACCTGCGGAATTACACAGTTGTCGATTCAGTGTAACAGCAGACTCTGGGACAGGCACGGGTAATTTAGCACTAATTATCTGCAGCATTAATGTGGAGTTCACAGGCTGAATTCAGGATGAATTTGTCATTTGTGTGGGGGAACAAAGCATATTTGACTTCCAGAAATACAAACCACAGGAGGCTGTGTTTAGGAAATGTAATTTTAGCCAACTCATTATTTTAGTCTTTGCTTGTCCTTGAAAAACTGTACTGGGCTCTGCAGCAGGACTTGCCCAGTAGTCACGACTCGGGTGGTTACTGTACAGTCCTAACTGGCGAACCACAGTTTTCAAACTATGCGGGCTGAGAAACAAATGCAGTGACCAGGTAGCCAAAGCATTAGGTTGATGACCAGGAGACCTGCCTATTCTTATTCTTTTTTTAAACCCAGGTCTGCCACTGCTTTTGCAAGTGACTTTGAGCAAGTAATTTCTCCCCAGTTTCCCATTTATAGTTAGAATTCTACTACTACTACCCTCCTTAGTGATGCTCATTGGACATATGGATGTGAAGCCCTGTTTCTCAGTTAGGTATTGTTAGCTATTCTCTGCCCGTCCTCATTCACTAACAGTAAAAATTGTGAAAGTGTGTAAAACCCTAAAAATTGTTATTGCAAATCCTTGCATGAAATGAAAAACTAAAGTCATGATACCACATTCACCATTACTACTGCTGCTGGATCTGGGCACTCCAGATCACCTGGCAGGACAGACGGGATACGGTCAGGAGAGGATTCACAATTGGCATTTTTGGCAGGTTATCTAGAACAAGTAATAACGTTTATTCCACTCTGATACTTCCTGATATTCCACCCTGTGTCATATCTACCATAAGTTAGAGGGCTCAGACAAACAGTGCCTCATTTGGCATGAAGTCTGCCACAGTGGGATGATCCTTTTACATGTTTTTAATAAATCTTAGCCAACAGAGTGAGTTGGTATGGGTTCAGCACTTTACATGACCTAGCCATGACAGCTTTGATCTATGAGGAACCGCCCTAAAGTCAAGTTTGCTATCTGGTGAAACCTCATCCTTCGATGAAATCAAGCATCTCAGCTCCATCAGAAACCTCAGCCAAAGTGGATGTCTTTTTAACATCATTTCCTCTGAATGACCAATGCTAATTGTTGCTGTTTACACATTTTACATGCTTGGCATTCACTGAAAAGTGCTGCCCAGCACAGAGACATTTTGGTAGTAATGGAGACAATCTCCATTTACTACACATCCTTTGACAAGGGACCTCCAACAGGCAAGGACAAGACGGTGTTCTTCAGTTGCCGATGCACGCACAGGCGGGCATGTGGACAGACTGACCAGCTGTATTCCTGCAGTAACTCCTCTGAGTATGTCAGCACTTCAGTTAACAACACAACTTTGCTCTTAAAATATGCAGCCAGTGCACATGCATTTCTGTTTTCAAAATAGCATATATCATTTTCAGTTTCAGAAGAGGTTACAATTATCCTTTCTTCAAAAAGTAAACTTGTGGCATTTTTCATAGGTTTGCTACTTTTCACAAACTGCTGCTCCATGCATAAAAGGGCAGTGTGAGGGAACAGGACTAAGATAAGACCTTTCCCCCACGCAAACTGTGAATTTCTTTCCAATTTTTTTTCTTATCTCACTTGCTCAGATAAGCACGCATGTAGCCACTTTCAAACAGAAAGGATGTATTATTGCAAAGCTATACAAGAGTATTATAAGGCTATGTTTTCAAAGTCAACAACCTTGATCCTCCAGTCCCAGCACTGGGAAAAAAGCCCCACCCTATTAAACTGAGTGAATGAAATTCATCCCAGTGCCATTTGCCCACAAAAGTAGCTGAACCACCTATGTCATATGTAGGCTCCTCTTTGAAGCAGAGGCATACTGTCTTACAGATGGTTCTCCCTCTCACTCTCACCCAAGGAGAGCTTTTCCAGAGTGTGGAAGGAGTAAAGGCAGTTTTGTGGAATAAATACTGCAGTAGATGTCAGCTAATTCCTTTAGCCCTGATGCTACTACAAAACAATGTTTATATCCTGATCCCATCCAGAATTGCTTTTACAGACACTGCCCATCCAGAACTAGTTTTATGGATGTAACTTAGATAAGTTACAACGGAGCTTAACTTAAACAGCAATTTCAACTGTGATGATAGGTAAAGAGAGGGGCTCATGCTCCACTCTCCCCAATGCACTCAGCTTTGCTTCTGCTTCCCCCTCCAAGCCCCCGACATTAGTGCAGCAGGAGAGCAAGCAGCAGCCCCTCAGACTGCATGGGCTTGCTCTCACCAGTGCTCTGCCCTTGGTGCAGAAAGGGTAATGCCACCCCCCCATGAAAGAGCTCTCCAGCTTCTCAAGGCAAGATGGGTCCTTCTGCTGCCAGTGAAGCTTCAAACGCCTGTTACCTTGTTTGCTCAGCCATTGTAGCTTTCATAAACCATGTGTGTTGCCACTTCTCTTCATTGTCTTTTGTCATTCTTTGAAAAAATAAACTCTTCCCCCCCACAAAACCAGAAAAAAATCCTTTATTAACAACATTTAAGAACAAAAAATATTTTTTTGGAACTAGATGACCTCTCAAAAATAACTCAGCGTCAAATACTGGCTAGCCAAGCAGGCAAGAGACACCCTGACTGCATTGGTTGCATCATGACTGCCCCATGTCTCCGTGCAATGCTCATGTGAGTGCCCTTCCCCTTCAAACCCACAGAAACAGCCTACTGAGATTTTTCATCTGGGCAAATCCCTGAAGCTGACCTTAGGCCCAGGAGTCCAGGACCATTTTCTCCCCATTTCCTACCCTGCCAGAAGTTAAGGCATACCAAGAAGTACATTGGTGATTTTCCTTACTTTACAGATCAGGCATGGAAGAACCTTTAGGTCCGGTAAAAGCTAAGGTAGTTTTGAGACACAGATCAGGGCTGCTTCAAGAGAAGATCTTGGTCTCCACACTGAACTCCCAGCGGCTGGTTCCTGATGGAGCTCCCTACAACAAAATGGTGGTGACCTCAACACTGAACTCAGTGGAGGTACCATTAGGAGCAGTTTCACGTAGGGTACCGAGGCACTTACCTCTGCCAGCAGCTTGACGTAGGGCAGATTCAGAAAGAGGTGGTCTCTACAGCACCTTCATATCAACAGTGACCAGTAGCATGTCCCATCCATGCTGCCACTAGGTGCTGTGGCACAGCCTGTGCAGCCTGTGGGTTTACTTTCATTGCTGGAAGATGGGAACAACCTGGGGCTCACAACTCTCTCTTCAGGGTCTTCCACCAGGATGTGTCCTCCCTGTCCAAGTTTTCACAGGGAGGGTGCTGAATCCTCCTGTGACAGCAACTAGCACACTGAGCACCGTTCCCATAGACAGCAGATTTTGTGGCCTCAGGATGATTATCTGGCTAGGTCAATGGAGACAGACTGACCAAATGCGGAGGGAAGGTCGAAAAAGACCCAGCAGAAAAAGGACTTCTTGGTTGCTGAACTGATGTTCCTAAGATACTCCAAATAAGGCAGTGAAGTACCACAACACAGAAGATTTTGTTTGCTTCTTCCTGACCTACACATCCAATAAAGAGTGACAGGGAATCTGGTCACCATCTTTCATGGGAAAATAATTGACAACTAGGAAATGAATTCCTCAAAGTAACTTTGAAAGCCTCAACCAAACTGTCTAAGATGATTTCTTTCTAAAAACTGACTGTTAGTGTAGAACAAGTTAAGGGATTGCAAACCCTTGCAAGTCCCCTTGATGTCAGTGAGAGTTGTGCACTTACCACTGGAGCCAGGATTTCACTGTTTGTAAAATGGACTTAAAAGAATAAAAAAAGTATACAGAATATTAATTAACTGATCATTTAGAAAATCATAGTAAGTGTTTCTCATCAGTGTGTATTAACTGCAATTATTATAACCACCCTGATGGTAAAAAAAGGAACATTTATGTAATTCTCTGATTAATTTCCCCCTGCACATGCAAATAAAAATCAATTAAAGGCTACTACAATAGTAACAAATATCTAACCAACAAATGCCAAAGGCTGTAATCTTATCACATTAGTTTTGGAAACCTTTTACATAACTTGCATAATTTAAATATTTACAAAATATAAACTTTCTTGTCTTATCAAAAATAGGTCTTTGCACATTTAAACAACAGAAATCCTTTTACATGATGCTTTTTAAGCCAGGCATTAAATCATTGCAGAAAAATAAACAACATTTCACAGATGTAAAATAAATTTGACCCAACATATGGAGGGGGAGAAAATGTTATCAATAACAGACTAAATATTTTAGTGGTGTGAGCCAATCCATAAATTACATTGTGCATTGAACTTACTAGGGATGCAACCCAATGAAAAGTTCTAGCTGCTGCTTCTATAAGAGAAAGCAATGTTTTAAAAAAATCTTTCGCTTTATGGCAGATTTCTTTGGGCTGAATCTCATATGGTTAATTGTGAAAATGATGGTGAACCACCAGCGAGATTGTTGAACGTGGCAGGTTATTGCATACAGTCCAACAGTGGGGTGACAACTGTCTGACTCGCAAATTGTGTGTTCAGATACTGAGGAAATGCCTGTGAAGGATTTTATTTCCTTGAAATACCAAACCGTATTTCTGTCCCTCCTCAGACTTGTCCTTTGTGTGTTTGAAAGACAACCTATAAAAAATCCCGAGGTTGCTATTTGGTACACCATTCACGTTCATCAAGCTGTGCTCCAGCCCCTCTACTCTGGACACAGCTTGCTCCACGCTGATGGGCCCTTCTTTTCCACCCAGGCAGTGCCCAGCTCTCTGCAGTCACATATGTTCTCAGTACTGGACGCTTTTCTGCATATTATGCAGAAGACAGCTTTCCGAACGGTTGCAAAGCAAATGCTTCATGGTCAACAGCAGAACATTTCCCCTATCTTTGGATTTTTTCCTAAAGCCTGCAGAAATGAACCATCTAGTGGATCCATCTAGTCCCAGTTTTAAAAATACAGACATAAGGATTATATCTAATGTGTCTTACGTGCTCTTTTAACTCTTCAGTCTCTAGCTAACGAGATCTTGAGTTTTCTCCACTGTACCTACTGACCACATGGATCTTCAGGACGTTGTGGCTATTAAAGACTTGGAAAGTTTAGTGTCTGTCCCTGCTCATGGAGTTACATGTTCAAATGTGTCATCGGGAGTCCTTTTTTGTTGTTTTAGCTGTCCCTGCGTGCAGGCTGCTGTTCACTCAGTTGCTCTTTCATATGCCAAATGCTTGGACTACCCATTGTTTGGCAATACCCATTCCCCCTGAGGCTGATCCCCCTGCAATCCCACGTGGTAAAAGTAATTATTGCCTTGTTGTGTGCACCAAATAGTGCGGGATGGTTTAGCCGTGTTTTCTGTACTTCATCTTATTTGCAGGTGTGTACATCGGTCATGGTCTCGCACCTCCGGCAGCGCACGTAGCAGCACCAGACAAACTTGCATTCACACCTTTCCACGTGCCTGACAACGTGGGTGTTGTACCCGCGCCCACAGCAGAGGAGGTTGCAGCCGTCGGGTCCCTCTGAGGTGCGGTTACATTCCCTTCCCTGAGTCCCAGGGATCCCCAGTTTTTGGTCTTCAACACAGTAATTGGGCGATTTGTTCACATACAGCAGGTCTTCTTTCCCAATTGGTATTTTTCGCTGGCTTTTCTCTTTCCTGCGTAGTTTTTTTTTCAGTCTGTCTGATATCTGTATGCTGTTTTCATACTTATCCTTTAAAAAACGGCCAATCTTTTCAAAGGAGGACATTGTTTTCCAACAAGTTTTCACAGCACAGGACCCAGAAACACCGTGACAACGGCAATCCACTGACATCAGCTTTGCTACAGCCTGAAAGCAAAGGAAGAACGACATTTGGATGAGGTCTTCCATTCATTAGGAATATCGCCTGACATCAGTAACACAGAGGTCTCGAAGTATTTAATATTATAGCTGCCATTGCCATTTCAGTGATGGGGAAGCCAGAGCACAGGAGGATACATGTTAGGAATCAGGTTTCCAACTCCGGACCCCCACTATGGGAAGCCTGATCTTCAGAAGTGCTCTGCATTTGCACTTTGCAATGGCGATAACGTAGCAATATTGAATAACAATAATGAAAGCTTGTATTTCTGTCTGGTTTTTCATTCTGGAGGATCCTAAATACCTGAAATGACATGTCCTGTGTCGCTCCTCCCACCGCTGGAATGCAAACGGCCCTTGTGGGAAATAGCAGGAGGGGAAGCAGGAACAGGGCAGGTAACGGCACCGTTCCTACATTGGAAGACATTTACTGGGGAGGTCTATGCTGTCTTTTAAGGGTGCCTTGCAGCTACCATCAAGATCACTAAACATTCACAATACAGTCTGTAACTAAGGCCACAGGAATGGCTTGAGGTCAGACAACAGTGTCTGTGTGACCAGCATGGCTCAGCATCCGCAGCAGTGCAGTGTATGGCCTGAAGGCACCTCGGGGCAGACCTGTGTTGGAAGAGCAGGAGGATGCCCATGTCCCTGGGCTCCACAGAAAGTCTATCAAAGAGGCCACTATGGCTCAGCAGAGGTATGTTCAACTTAGGTATTCTGGAGTAAATCTCAGGTGCTTCCCACTTACAGGATCAAGCCCTGTTCTTGTAATTTAGACATACTAGTACTATCATGGGTTTCTAGTGTTTCCAGTTGCATAACAGCTCTATTTAACACAATTTGATAGTTGCGCTCACATTACTTTTATAACTTTCAATGTTTTAGCAAAATTTCCACAGTTATTACCAACATTAAAATACCGTTAGGTGGGCTACTTTTCCACGCCCATGCAGATGCAAGCACTGGGCTGAACAATAACTGTCTGACTGACAATGGGAATCTGCAGCCTGTGTTAAGCTTTTGCAACACTCAAGAATTTTGGCTCCTTTTATACGAGAACAAGCCTCAAAGGACTGGAATCTGTAAACAAGCAGTAACTTTATCTGGGATTGCAATTCAAATAGTCAGCAGACAATCAATATAATACTTCCTTCTGGAATATCTAATAGTTATAGTACAAAATTATACAATTAGGCTTGTGACACATCTCACACTATAGTTTGGAAAAGTGCACAGAAAAATTGTGGCATGCACAGATATAGCAAAAGGACAAGGTATCATAATTTTGGGGGTTTTTTGTTTTACCTTTCCATTAATACACTCTCTGGAGCCATCCTGTAGACTCATACGAGCCATTGGTTAATGGTGTGGAAAGCCCATACTAGTGTCTTCCATTTTACTAACCTTTTCTCTCATATTTAATTTCCACAGTAAAGGCAATTGGAAAAAGTAAGAGAAAGAGTGAATTTTAAATTAATTCATAGTAAGTTTCTCTTTAAACTTCTCATGCAGCAAGGTCAATACAGATTCAAATTATTCTTCTGTGGAGGAACCACTATTTTCCACAAAGGGGAAGACAAAAAAAATCCAACTTCATGCTGTTTATTAAAATTCACCCTAAACCTTCACTTTCTCCACAGCCCGCACAAATATTAACCACTGTCAATCTATGTCTTTCTCAAACTGTCTTAAGGAAGAAAAAACAGAAAACAAATCTAACACCCTCATCTGGTTTTCCCTGAGAAAGTAGTTTCATTTGTGTCTGTTCTTAAGCCCTGATTCTGCAGTGAGATCAGAGCCCTGAAATCCTACCAAGCCCTACTGACCCTATGCATGACTAGAAATAAACTCAAGTCCCAGACTGCTTATTTGTAGCTCAGGCAGCACAAATGCCATCCTCAAAGTTTCAGAGCTAGTCAAGGCATGGAGCAGATAAAATGAGCTGTTTCTACCCTGTGTGTTAAACTGGGACTTTTCATCATGGTAAATGCAGTCACAGAAGTTTGGGATGAGTCCAACATGGTTAAATCCATTGATTTCAGTGGGAGTTGAGGCCTCCTGGGAGATTCTGCCCCAAAGATATTGACACAAGCCTGAGTTGGTACATGCATATAACTCTACAAACATTATTAAAAATACACATGACCAATGTGTTTGCTTGGAGTCACATCTTCGGTTAATGAACAGGACCTATTTGTTGGTAAAGGTTACTGCAGAAGCCAAACAAGCAAGGCATTCAAAGAACCATTAGCAAGAAAGAGCAGGTGTATGCCCTGACCTCGAACAGCCATTAGCCTTTGCAGACTAAACCTGGTGAAGTGATACACCAATACAGGAGATATTTCCAGGTGCTGTGGATTGCTTTCGGGACTGGAGATTTTTCCCTATCCTGGAAGAAATAAGAATATTGCAGCAAGCAGACCCTCACCCCAGAGCACACACAGACTCTTTCAGGAGCAAATCAACTGGCAGTAATTCTTGTAGATACTTATCTTCTCTCCTTCACAGGCTAGTTTCTGTTTAATAGACAGACATGACCTTGTGCTCATATCTTCAGAATCTATCAATAAGGAAATCACTGGGTAGTCAGAACATGCATCATTAAGATGTAACAGTGATTGAGGCAGATGAGAATTTGAGATCCAAGGACAGAAAGTCTTTGTTAGAATACAGATAACCTAATAAAATGTCAAGGGAAAGAGAAACACAGTATCGAAAGATAAATTTTACACACAATTTACAAACAGAAGGGATTTAATAGTATTTTCCAATTTCTAATGATTAGTTATTTGTATCATAGCAAGTAACTAGAATCTCAAAGTAGTTTGAAACCACATTGTGCTAGAAGATTTATAAGGTTACAGATGTAATCCTCGCTTTCACTGCAGTATGACAGGGTACTAACTAGGGAAGAAGCAACAGGGGAAAAACATACAGTTTGGCTTGGGGAAAGAAGTGTACTTCCAAGTCTGCTAGAATCAGGCATAGTAAAATCTGCATGAGGTGGAAGGATCCAGAAATTGTCAGGGGAAGCACTGGACATGTCTGCTAGGTGCTAAGGGTGAGTTACTTCCATGTGGGCAAGTAGCCCAGCAGATGACACTCAGAGTCTTTCTCTGAATGAATTAATGAAAACTAAAGGGAGACAGAGTTTCTAAACAGCAGAAACTGATATTGGAGTCTCAGGCTGACAACAAAATATAAAAGTGCAGCATATATTAGCAGTGTATGGAAGATCAGATCAATGCAAGAACTACAAATGTGGTTGAGTGTGGAAGCACTGAGAACATCCATAGCAGTTACAAACATTTGTGTTTTTATTCTGTGTTGCTCAGGATTCTCACATGAAGCTTTGATACAATCTGTTGTAGAATGATTTATGGTGTCATCACAATTGTGCATGACCCTGGGCTATTGCTTGCCAGCTGCTAGGAGGAGCAAGTCTTCTGGTTGGACTCCAACATATTTTGGGTTGCCTCTACTGCCAGCACAGGGAGCTGACAACTTGCTTTGGCTGATCACAAAATATGCCGCTGGATTTCAGGCTGCCATGTGAACTTTAATGAACAAACTCCCATAGTTGAACATCTGGCAAAATTTAGGGACTAGGAATCTTCTCTTGCTGTTTCCTTGCAAACAAACCTAAGAGGGTGCCTGTAGAAGCCAACGCAGCCTTCTGGTGGGACGTGATCAGTGTGGAACTGAGCTGGATCCATGAGTGTTGCGTTCAGCCACAAGCCCACCTGACCTGTTCCTATTGCCACTCGCTGCCCTCAGCCCTGGTGGTACTAGCCCAACAAGAGCGCAGGGTTAAGTGATGAACTGGATACAGTGCTGAACACTGATCTGTGTCAAAAATTAACCTGAAAAAAAGATCATTTTTAAACTGACTTCCTTTCACTGATCCAATGTGATTAACAGAGGGAGCAGCATGGGGTGGAAATGTGCAGCTAGAACAGGTGGATGGGCAGAAAGCAGAGATTGGTCTGCAACTAATGAGAGTGTCAGTGGAATCACAGTTTGTGTACCCCTTAATGCCAATTAAAGCTTAATAACTCCAAGCTAAGCTCTCTGCTTGCAGGCACTGTTCTCACCTGTGAGACAGGGGCTGCTAGTACTTGTTTTGCAATGGGAACCGATGCCTGTAATCAAACAGCCTAATTTAAGCCACTGGGAGAAGAGAGCAGGACTATTCATGAAGACAAGCACATGTCCTACTGGAGGTACAGCACTTAAGAACAGTTGCAGACTGTTGGTGGGTCTGGAACCAACCCACAAGTATCAGTAAAAATAAACTCTCTGATGAGCCAACCTATTTCAATGTGAGAACACAAGTTCTGCAGATCAAATAAATTTCCACAAGTGCAAAACTGAGCAGAAATTCTTCCATCAGTGAAAGAATACTACTACAATAATACTCAACCCATAGCGCCTGACTCCCCTCATCCTTTAATTTAAGGAGCAGAGGTACCCAACTCACGTATGCACATCTAGGTATTTTGAACATTACAATGCTAGAAGATGATGAACGTTTATCTTGTGGCAGAATAAGGAATGAAATCTGGATCTTCTGAGGTTCAGGTTTAGTGTCCTAAACAGTGGACAACTCAGTCAAAAGATCCTTAATGTTTTAAAATTGATATATCTTGGATTTAACTATCAGATGTAGACATGTAAAATAGCATTTGTACAGAAATGGGAAAGGAGCAAGAGAATTCTGCACATACCAGTTCCATTCGTAACTCCAAACAAACACAGAAGTATTGTCCCTGGAAGACTGCTCTTGCAAGACACAGAACCACGAACATGATAGTATTTATTACAAAAGGTCATAAGGCACCAAAATATATTGCAAAACATCCTTCCTGTAAGCCCCAAAACATGAAGGTCAACATTTTCCAACATCTCCTAGTTAAGGATTTTGAAACTACAAAAATCAAGAGTTCTGCTAAACTTTACTTCAGCTAATATCGCTGCTAGAAATCCCAAGTACCAATAATAAACATTCTCTTTCACTCTGGACAGTGGTCAAAATATTTGCTTTATCCTACAGTTTGCCATTAAGTTACAAAATATTTATGCATGGAAGCTGACTAAATACTCTGCATATTTTCTTCCAAGATAATGAACAACAAATACACCATTGATACAAAAATCAGTGAAATAAGGATCTTCCAGCCTTTCAGGCTTGCAGTGGGTGGGGTTTTTTTGGTTTTAAACACAGTAAAGTGTCTTCGAAAAGGAATGAGCATATATATCGTGTGCACCAAATGAGCCTGTGACAGCGTGCTTTGAGAGCCTTGTTGGAGAGCTCAGTATTGTGAAAAGCCTGGAATCCTGAAAGATCCTCAGGACCTGACGGATCCTTTTGGGCTGTATTCTACCACATTCACGGAGACAGACAGCCTAGTCTAAAACTCTGCTTTCATGAAGTTATGTATAGTAAGAGGTACCACTTGACATGAATAGTAATAGAAGGTACTACAGTTGCAGGACATTAAAGATGTGGACTCAGAAACAATTATATTTTCATGCATATAACCGGCATCTAAGATAACTTGGATGCTGTAAAAAAATACTGTTCATGGAAAATGAAGACTTGCTTAACCACATCCTCCAATCCCTTGCAGCTTTAGCTCACTGTCTGAAAATATGTTATCTTCAACTGAATGCACTCTTCCCTTTTGCCAGTCAGTCCTGTCCCCGTGATGTAGGTGGCCCAATTGTCTGTGTCACCGCTATAGGTGAGATCAGGGAACTGATCCAACTTTAAAGAAAGCAACCCCAAAAGAAAAGTTTCTCTTCTAGGGTCTGTGTGTGTGTGGCTTTTCTTAAAGCTGAACGGTTCCTTGATACAGTTCACAGAGCAAGACGCCAGACAGATGTACTGGCACACCTGGAGGAGTGAGTGATAAGCACAAGGATGGTGCTGGAAGACTGTAAGCGAACACTGTCACCGAAGACAAAAGGACAGCAAACTGCTGCTGCTGCTAAGAGAGCTAGAGGCAGACAAGAGAACAGGCTATCAAAGAGACCTGTGTCGCTGCCACCTAAACACAGAAATCACATCTCTGTTTCTCTTTGAAGTTCCTCTGGAGCCTTGCTATTTCTTCCCTACACTTCGACTCTCACCCTAATCCGAGAAAATGGCACTGTCTAATGACAAACATGAGTATTAAAATAAAAATTCCTATCTGTACTGTATATTAAAAATCATGACATTAAGAGAGATAATTTTATGGAGATTATTATCTCCTTCTTTAACTATCTCTCTCTACAAACATGATAAACAACCCTTTGCTCTTTCCCTAAGGAGATAATCACTTAATCTTCTGTTCCTCTTATTAACATCCCCTACTACACAATACCAACCACCTTTCCTTGGAGATGATTTAGCTGACGGGCATCTAGTTAAACTCACAGTAACTGTTCTCAGCATCTACTTAGTTTTAAAGTTTGTTTCTTCTACTTCGGTCCTGTAAAGGGCCTATGTCCCTGAAAGATTTTCTGGTTTTCCAACTATATATCTTAACTAAATTAAATAAAATATATTACCTTGTAAACTGCAAAAATTGGTTTAAATTAAAATAGTTTGCAATGATACCACCACGGCTCTTATGATGGCTTACTATGGCTATTCCCCGTCTATGGCTACTCTCCGTCTATGGCTGATAGGAAAGTTGTTTTCGGTAAAAACTACTGATGCTGCTTCTGGCTACAGGAAATTACTGAGTTACAATGGAGTCCATCAATATGTGTAGTCAAAACCAGAGGGTCTCCATTTCTTTTCTTCAGTTATAGCTGTGTCACCAAACAGAACAGTTTTAAAGTATTATGGGGCCAGAGAGAGCCATTAAACACTCACAAAGTTAAAAACTCCAAGGTAAAGCAGAGAAACTAATTTGAAAGCAAGAACCAGAATTCAGGTCTCTGCTATCCCAGATGTAAGCCCCAAGCACTAGATTACAGACTCACATCTCCCTGTATTGGCTGTTTCTGCCCCTGTTTATCATCCTCCGCAGAACAGGACAGGAGGACCCAACGTCACACACACATTTCCTCTGCAACCATGGGTTTGAAGTCCTTTAGCCTGAAGAAGAGCTATCTGAAGCCGGTCTCCTCTCACTTCTCTGACGAGTGCCCTAACCAGTGAGCTACTTCAAAATAGAGGTGTCATTTCCATCCCATCTTTTAAAAGAAAAGGTTAACTCTCAATTTCCTCTCTGAACGATTCTAGACTTCTGCTCTCAGATGCGAACCCGAGGCTGTGGATGGGTAAGGATGACTCGTGTCCAGTCTGCCTGCTCATTCAGTATTAGAGAGAATCAAAAATGCAGGTCATGATAACAACAGAATAATCAGTGAAAAAACTCCTAATGTATTATGCTGATAACAAGACTATTTCAAGTTCGCTACAGAATGTCAAATATCTATTTGAGATTACTCTGATTAGCACTCCAGATCTAATTCTTATTTTGTGATTTTATTTTAACGTGTAAAGTGTAGTTAGTTAATTAGTTAAAACCAGCTCTGATTCCGGGTTTGTACACATTTGCTTTGGCAGTGTTAGTGCGGTTCTTGCCATTGGCCCCATCTGTACCTGCAGTCAAGGACAGGCTTCGTTTGGTCGATGCCATTTTGCCAATGCATAAACCAAACAAGCGATTGCTGCCATTTCCGAATGGTGACACGTACCTGCCTCCCAGCCTCGTTGTTGTGCAGGTTCATCGCCGCCAGTCCGCTCCCGCTCTTGCCCGTTACATTCTTAATGGGTACATCCAGGAACTTTCTGCTGAATGACATTCCGTAGTGAATATCGTCGGAGCAGCCGCCCCAGTGCCAGCCCTCGCTGGCCGAGCCGCCGTGCCGCAGGTTCGTGTCGCAGGAGCACTCGGTCATGTTTCCTGCGCTGCACGATCGTGTCACCGAATGCACGAGGCCCGCTGACGTCACTGCGTATATGAATGCGGTCTCCTTCGTGCCTACAAAACAAAGCACGAATATGTTACTTCATAACTCCCTCTGATTGCCTTCCTGGCGGAGCTGTAGAAACCGATTTTACAAGCCAGACTATTATTAAAAGGGAACAGTTGCAAGTTTAAAGTCATCACAGCTTGGTGTGTAGAGTTAACTTGTTTAAAGCAGTGGTTACTCACATCCAAAAAAGACTTCAGGGCCTCTTCATATGAGGATGCTATTAATGGTGCTGTTTCTGGCTGCTTCTACCATGCGATTTTTGGTAACTCCTTTCTAAATCTGGTTGGAACTTTATTTACCCCAGAAACTTTCAAACCAATTAAGTTTTAATTTAAAAAAAAAAAATCAAACCCAAAACAAACCACACCCCAACCCCCTTACTCTCCACTCTGCTTTTCACTATTCATATTGATTTGAAGAAGAAGAAAAGGTTAGTTCAGATCTCAGAGGAGGAACTTGAAGCTGTCACGATCCCGGGTTACTTTGGTATAGGGCCAGAACTTACCTCATGCTAAATTTAGCAAACACTGAGGTTGTTCTAACTCACAAAGGTTGCAAACAGCCCCAAGAATCTTAAACCAGGCAGAAATCAGGATGACACAAGAATATTTAGGCCATGTGCTTTTCCTAGAATAAGCTGGCCATGGGAAAGACAGCAGTATAAAAAGCCTTTACCTGTTCTTATTATACCTCAGAAGAATCATGGAGGGACCTGCCTGGGCCTCTTAAGCCAGCCCCATTCCCTGAGACTTCTGGCATAATGCGGCACGGATCTTTAAACTGTGTTAAGCCAGGTATACTCTAAGCAAACCAAAAATCAATGCCTGGCCATCAACTGCGCTAAAATTTCACTGTATTAATTTTCACTGTTGTAAAAACAACTTGTTATTTCCAGTCTGCCAAGTTCCTACTTGTGGGCAGGAAAGTTCCTGTTTGTTTCTCCTGTTCGTATTAGTCTGTGGTGCTGGTACCATCATAAAATGTTTGCACAGGACATGCTAGTGAAGCTTTGTGGGTTAGCCGTGTCACTCATGTATGGGTCTGTAGGAAGAGTCCTTCCCATTGGACAGAAGGGCTAACATACAATACATATGGTTACATATAGTAGGGTAAACTGCTCCCTGTTTTTTTTTCTTTTCCTTTTCGGAATATGCATCACTTTTTATTGCTCATTTTACGTTTTCATGGTTAATACTTGGGTTTTTTTTCACTGTTGCATTGTAGTAAAAAGTGAAGATTGCACAAACACAAAATGAAGTAATACAATACTTAAGTTCACACCAATGGCTATGCTGAAATCATTGAGCAGAGTGCTCAAAAGAAACTTGCAGGATCAAGACCTTTGATACCGTCATTTGATGCAAACAAAATGTCCCTGTTTCAGTGTAAATTTCAGCAATTCCATTATTAGTTCACGCAACGAACGCAGCTTTGGTCTTGCTGTGCTGAGCAGTACCGCCTAATTGAGCACATATGATACATTTTAAAGTAATTCACATTGCATCTAGTGCTGTGAGCAGATTTTTACCTGCAATCAAGCAACCTTTTCGAAATACTATGTGTCATTACCCCACTCATTTAGTAATTATGACATAAGGGGATAAACCCAACATCAGTCTAAGAATAACAACATTTCAACACAGTTAAGTGGATCTAGTTAAAGGCACTGTCATCCACGGACGCATTAAGCAAAAACCGCAATAAGCCACAATAATTTTGGAAAGACAGCGGCAGGTTTTGTCTGCTCGGTGAATTTCGTGTACCTGTGTCGGCCTCCCCGGGGCGGATGCGGTAACCGCCCTCCACGACGGCACTCCTCTGCCCGGCTCTGCCGGC
>NW_008796110.1:4680890-4700985 GCF_000699145.1 Aptenodytes forsteri
GGGATCTGAAGCGCTGCTGAGAGCGGCGAGGGGTGCTAGCGGGGGGGTCCGGGCGCGACAGAGTGGGGCTGCAGGCAGAGGAACCTATAGGTCTGCGGTGACTTCATCCACAGAAAGAAGAGAAGGCACCAAGTACTGATGTTAATAAAGTGTAACATTCCCCACGTTTTATTCAAATTTCCTAATGCTTTAGTAGTATTAACTGACTGGCTTCAGAGTCAGCATCAGTATTCATTAGGACAGCATTTGTCCACTCCTGTAACTTCAGTGACAGACTCTTATCAACTACGACCTTAATAATTGTTAAGTTACTCATTTTACACATTAAAAGCCAGTGAGTCAGCTAGCACCTGATGAAGAGCTGGTGTTGGCACTCTGGACTTTCAAGTCCTCTTTGATCACAATATATCGCTGCTTCCTCCTGTGTAAGTGAAACACCTGCGCTAAAAATAATCTGGGTAAAATGGCAGCTCTCTAAAGGCTTTGATTTGACACAGTTGTAAATTAGCGACATAGCTCTTGTTGACTGACAATAGCTCTAAGTGAAGAGCGTGATAAATCATCTCAAATGACAGATGTACGTTTTTAAGAGTACAACATGTAGAGAAATAATCACATAAATGTGGTGTTCCCCCTGTCTTTTTCCCCACACATATGCTGAGATATTTTAAGAGCACAGGCTGGGGTACATTTAGATCTATAAAATTATGTCTTCCCACTTCGTGCTCATTTGCTTGCTCTTAAAGGGTCTCCAAAGCACCACCGGTTTTGGGCAGATGCCACATGACCCCATGAGCTATTTAAACCTTCCGATACGGCTTGTTTTCTCTGTTCTGAATTGTAGTCTGGAAAACATCTGCTTGTGGTTGCAGAGGAACTTAGTCTGGAGTGAGGGAAATGGATGGAGGACCACATCGGAACATAGGGAACCGGCCATGAAACAGGCCTGAACCAGCCAAAACTGTGTGGGCTGTGTCAGAGAATTATCTAATGATTCCAGGACACATGGTTCGCTTTATCCTCATTGCTGCTTCCTGGCTCCACCTACTAAAGTTAATTCAAAGCCCTGGTCCAGCAGCCATGTATTTCTTACGTGCTTCTTGATCTGCTATATGCATTTATCAACCATTCTGAAACGATTTTTTCCTGCCAGTTCTTTTAACAGGGTTCTTCTCTGTGGTTTGTTTGGTTTTTGTTTTTGTTCTTTTAAATTAGTATGGAGCTTTTGGTCCTCAATTCTTATACGTGAATTTTTCTCTAGAAGCTGCAGAATCTTATATGCTAATAACAATGTAAGATTTAAATTAGAAAAATATTGATTTCAAAAATTCCAATCCTATTTGTAGCATATTTTATATATGATACCATAAATAAATTACCTCTTTGTTGGGTTCCCATATGCTGGGATCTGATTTTGTCTGCATTTTTTTGCTACAATAACCATTAAGTAGTTAGGAAAACCCTTTGATCATATACACTCGTGTAAAGTGAAACAGTTGCAACTTGGAGGGCTGATGCTAAAAAAAAATAAATATAAATTTTAAGGGAATTCTTGAGATCATCCAGTTCAATCTCTACCAGACTGGAAGCAAACCACATTTTTCCATGACCACCTGATTTAAAGAAGTTTGGATTACTATGTATTTGTGTCCTAATCCCCCTTCTGCCTCTGTTCCCATCTCTTTCCCTTACAACCAATCCCCCATTGCCCACAGCCCTTGCACCTCCTCTCTGGCTGTTGCAACCTGGTTCCCCCCCAGATCCCCCAGCCTCTGCCTTTCTCCTGTCTCTCAGCTTCCCGTCTGCCATTTACAACATCTCTCTTCTTTATTCCCTCAAGCAATATTCTGCTCTCTGGGCAAAAGCAGCACGTACAGGAGTATTCCTATACAGGAGTATCTCTACAGTCTAGAGCTATGTGTGTGCATGCAAGTCGGTTGGCTGCTAGGAAGGGAAGGGCAATCAAATTACTTCTCAGGCTATGTGCTTTGCAAACCTGCAAAGGGACATGGTATTTGGAAATATCTTGCTGATCTACCAAAAATGTATTGAAATTTGCCAAATGTTTCTAAAGTCTGTAATTTTAATTCACTGGTGCTTCAGAGCCCTCTATGCCTGAGACCGTTCACCCCATGACAGAGAGCTACATGAGTGTGATGCAGAAACAATGAACCAATGAATCCAAACCAAGGTCAAATGCCAAGCCTCAGTGATCAAAATTTAGTATGAATCAGGGAAGATAAATTAGACTTACTGCTTATCTTGCTTTCTCTGGCCAAGGTGGGGCTATATGTGGCTATTCATACTAAAATGTCCACATTTTTCTATTTTAAAAAGAAGACAATAAACTGTTGTTAAAATAAAAAAAGAAGGAAATGTGTCTAAGCTGAGTGGTATTTCCTGACTGGACATTTACTAATTTACTGTTTAATGATGATTAATGTGATCTTGACAGAGTCAGTTACAGATATGTAATTTTTTTTGATTCACTGTTAGATAAAGAAAAATGCTCTGTTATGCAGAATTTGTGTGCATAAGCGGATCACTCGACAGATAATATGCTTCAAAGATAGACCAATTACCTCTTTAAAAAGTTAGTGGCTAGTGTTCTCACCATACTCAAGGTCTGCCATCTTATTTCCTAGATGCAGGTACATACAAAGTTAAACACTTAACTTTTCCTAAACAGGTCACCGCTTCTGAAAGCTTGGTTCAAACTATTTTCCCTCTCCTGAAAGTTCTGATGCCCAGCAGAAATATGAAAAAATCAATACACCACAGCAGACCGCATTATCCCACCTATACGTATGGGCCCTACTGACCAGTGGGGGCATTATCCCCTTATCTTAAAAAACTGAGCAGAGATAAACCTGCCTTCTAAACAGAAAAATCTCCCGTATTCTCTAAATCAGATTATCCCTTCAGCTATGAAATTTATCAGGTTTGGTGACCAAGCGCAAATTCTATACTCCTTATGCAGCAACTGTGCTTTCAATCCATCTCGGTGCTTGGCTGCGCAATGCCACCCATCAACCCTGGGAACCGGGAACCTGCTGAGTCTTTGCATTGAAGAAACTGGAACCATGTCAGCATTAGGTGTTGTCATCAAGGTTTGTATGTGTTGGCTGTGACAAACTCTTCTGAGGAAAGTTTCCAGAGATCATGTGCCAGCAGAGCCTTGAAGTAAGTGTAAAGGTCACTGCTACTCAGTCAGTAGCTGTGAATTGCTATGTGCTCACTTATCAGTCACATAGTGCGGGGCAATACCCTGATAGCGCAGCGGTATCGCAGCTCTCCGTGCACAGCTCTGCACGCTGCCAGGGTTACTGGGAACTGATAGCATGATATTGCAGCATCTGCAAATCAGGCTTGTGCCTTGGGAGGCCTGACCCAGCCCAGCCATCCCATGCGTTTTTTCTCTGCCTCCACTCCCTTCCTCCTTGGCTTCGCAGTGCTGCTTGTGTGAGCCACCTTGCTCCGGCAGCAGGGAAGGGCTGGAGGCAAGCTGTGCTTGCATCCTGCTCCCCAGCAAAGTAGTGTTTCCTGAGCAGAGCTGCCACGCTGTGGGGGCTGTGAGAGTACCGTACCCTCCGCGAGAAAGGACATGAGAAGAGATGTGCAGCGAGACCCCAGACTTCAGGGCAGGGGTCCTTACACTTGGTACAGTGCCCCCTTACACTGCAGCATCTCTCTGTGAGTTGGCATCTCGGCAGACAAGTCTTAGGCCCTCGATAAGCTCAGGCTGGTAGTGGAAGGGCAGTTAGAGAGGAAAAGAGAGATGCCCCTTCTCCCACACAGAGTCCCCCGAGATCCCCATCTGCCTCTTGTCCAGAGGTTTAATATTATTGCTGTTCTCAGTGTTATTTTTCATTTTAGTATGTATAGCCTGAAAGTACACACGTCTGTTGCTAATTTAGACCTGGCACACAGTTCACAAATGACTGGGACAGCAATTAAAGTGCATCCAGTAGCGACACGGTGGCAGATGGAGACCTCACAAACAGACCTCACAAACATGTAATGATTCCAAAGCTGCCCCTTAATATTATCTTCATAATAGCTGCACAACACAGTATATGGAGCTGCATTCTCTGTGTTCATGGATATGTAAAAAATGGAGAAGTAGGACCTGGAAGGAAGGGAAAGAACAGACCTCTCACAATCCCTTCCGTTCCTTACCAAAAAATCCAGAAGAAAGCTAGTGTAGCCTCCAAGTAAGTTTTCTGGAGCCCATAACTCCAGCGACAGTTGCTAAAGCAATTGCTGAGCAGATCTCCTGGCAATCTACATCTATTGGTGATGCACTGCCAGAAAATCAGGGCTGAGGAAGAGAGGACTCGGACTGACTCTGGGGTCTGCTCTTCCTCGTGGTCGCAAATCTGGAGACAGTGTCCTCGACTTACCAATATTTACAGGAGCGCTTGAGATCTGCTCATATTTTGGAGGATCCTGGAAGTAGATACGGGTTTCTTCTGAAGTGCTGCTGGCAAATTCTGTTCTCTGACATGGACAGTCTAAATGTGGGTATTTTCTAGAGTTACTCCAGAGAGATGTTTTTAGCATACCAATATTAAGCAAAATGTGTCAAGGGAATGCTGATAAGGCTTCAAAGCATAACTAAGAGGGGTGTGTGAAAGATGTGGAAAAAAATCCCCTTTTTAATTCTGATTTCACCCACAACCTACTTAGTACTAAAAGTTAAAATTAGTAGTAATATTGTATTTGATAACAGTGCACCTTTATGCCATCAATGAATTTCCCTGGTTGTTTTGAGGAGGACGGGAAATGCTCTAGGAGACATGAGATTATGAAAAATGAAATCTTTGACTGACATAAAATATTCTTAATGTTTTTCATCATACTTAAAGCAGCAGTATTTAAACTTTTTGATTTGTAGGTAAAGTGTATGAGATTAGAGGCATGCTCCCAAGCAGGTCGCTGTATTTTAGGTATGCAACAGGTAGAGGAAGGAGGGGGAGCTGCTCCCCTAAAGGCAGTGCAACTCAGTTCATATTCCTGCCCCAGATGCTAATTTGCATTAACACTTTCCACACAACTCTTTTAGGGCAATAATTTTGTTATATGTCATAATAGTGACATGATTCACACGTACAGAACTATTGCCATCCTGTGATGAGAGAACTGAGATTCAGAAAGATACTTAATTTGCTGGAGTCAGATGGCACATCATCATCAAATCCACGATTAGGACCTCAGTTTTTCATTGCTAATTCAATTTCTAATGAGTTACTTATCCTTTGAGCGGGGATAATGACAGAAACAGAAGAATCTACTCTGTAACTGTCATAACATAAAGCTGGCACTCAATTTATTATAGTCTCATTCATCAAGGTACGGATGTGTGCCTAATCTGTAAAGCATTTGGTCCAGTCATCAGACTACTTACATCATATGTGTGAATTTACCTACAAGGCCAGTTTCAAAAGAGGGAAGCTTAGGAAGAAATGGGAGGGAGTGGTATTGTGTCGACAATCACAGCAGTCACTTGTAGTCACCGGCTACCTGCAATGTGGTGGTGATAGGAAAGAATGAATGGCCTAATTTTTCAAGTTCACAGTCTTTCAAGTTATCTGACAACATTTAAAAAATCCCAAGATTGGGATTCAAATAATTAATTTCCCACCTTTTCTCCCAATTTCAATGATCTTACCTGTTTCAGTGCATTCATTTAATCTTTTTGACCTCGGCATTTTTCCTTTACACCCTCAATAAACCTTGCTTCACATCTTGCTTATTCCCACTTAGCACTTTATGATTGATGAAAATAAAATAAAAATAAAATTCATGTAGTTATGTTTTGGGTAACCCAAAGCCCACATAAAATTGTCTCTCTTCACTGCTCATGAGCACAACAGATGCTAAAAACGAAGGTGCAAGAAACTCCCTAGTAAGAAGGTAACCTGTCACTTCGTAAAGGTTCATTTTAATGTCAAAAGGTTACAAGTTGCTTTGAAGTAGCAGGTTTTGTAACACTTCCAAAATTTTTGATTGGGTTAGCTGATAAACATCAAATCCTTCCTTGAATCTTACTAATTCTTACTAAATCAGTGTAACACGTTACCTGTTTCCTGAGCCACCTTTTTATTTCCTCTCCTTAGTGATCCCCTCCTTCTCTCTTTCTAGCATGCTTTTTTTGGCTGGGCCTGGTACTGGTGTATTTGAACCCACTTAAACCTTTTAGCACCATTGTCAACAGAGAGTCTTTCAGCTTTGGAAATCTTACCCTTGTTATATCCCTGCAGCTGTGATATTTATCCACGGTTGCATAAGGCAGGGTGGTTGTGGTTTAAAATGTGTGTAGCTGCAGGCAAGATGCCAGCCTACAAGGTTTAGGCTGTCCCCAACTAATTGAACTCTTTGCTAAACTGGTGATTTATCAAAGTAGCTGGGGTTTGATGTCTCAGCAATCTTGTAATAGCATAGACCTAAATCATGTGAAAGTTAAGGCCGGTGGGGATAAAAGGGAATAGTTTAGGCTGTTTGGGGATGGTTTTTGTGTTTTTATGCCCTTCCCACAGGTAGTTTCTTATTGCGCTAATAATTATTTATTTGAAAACTTACTTTGACTCTTGTCTTTTGAGATGTTTGAGCGGTTCAACAGTTGCAAAAATCTCCAGTGACCACCAGTGAAAATGGGGTCAGTGTGGAGCTTGAGCATCTACAATTTCCCCTACTCATGTGAGCAGAGGGGAGTATCCCTTAGCACGGCATAGGCAGTAGTAAACATGCCTTGGGATTCATCCCGGAGAGTGGGGCAAGGCACCCTCCACCCCAACCCCGTTCAGGAGCTGGTACAGCCAGTTAGTCTTTGCTGGAAAAGGCAAGCGGGAGGTACGTGGTCCAACGCTGCCCTGGAGGATCCGGGTGATGTCAGGTCTCCATAAATACTAGCAACTCTGAAGGAAGAGTCTCAGCATCTTCAAAGTGTGGTGGTCAGGTAATCCTGAACCCGACAGTGGAGTTGGGCAATTTGTCACTCCCCTGCGTTTCCTCGCCTGTCCTACAGAGACAGGACTGCTGCCCAGAGGGCTCGGAACCCTTACCGGTTGCAGTTCCTGCGGTATGCGAAAGATTCCCCATATGAAGCGTAAAGGAGCTCACAAACACAGCTGTAAAATTAAGTGCTGCGGTGCCATAAATATCTGTTTTTAATAGTGCACACAGTATTAAGTTTCCCTCTTGAATGAACAATTTATTTGCAGCCTCAACACCAAATTAATGACTTCTTCTGTCTAGAAATTAGATGTATTTTATAGTTTCAATATGCTCACGGCAAATGTTTTCAACTCTCGTTATTGCTCAGAAAATCCAATTATCTTGTGATTCAGAACTTTGCTGCCCTTTAGCTAGTGAAGGACAACAGGCAGGACCATCAAGTCCTTTAATTTCTCATTTGTGTAAGTATCAATCTATTTTATTTCCTAAGTATCCTCAGCAGCTGTGGTAGAATTTACTCTGTCTCATCACTCTGCCCCAGCTGTGCTTGGCACTTTCGTGTGTGAGAGCCTAACAGGTGCTTCATTACTGTTGCTGAATTTTTTTATATCTATGGCTACTTCTACAGAAGTGATTAGGAACTACATTTGGATAGTGAAATTTGAGTGTAAGCTATGTCTAATTACTCAGAATTGCTTTCCAGTGTTAGACATCCCGTTATCTGGGTTTTAATGGAACATAAACCCTCTTCAGCTGCACCTTGGGGAGCGTTATCTGCAAGGGTCCCAGAAGAGTCCATTCATTCATGGACAAACATCATGATGATATACAACAGGCCTGGTCCAACACCAAAAAAAAAAGAAAGGAAAATGAAACCGTTTTCTGGAAATGACTATCACTATCTTCACGTCATCTTGTCTTTTCCAAGTCTTGTTATACTTCTTTTATATATGTTGGAGCAAAGGGGAGGAAAGCAATAGGGGCTTTCTATATTTATCAGAAAGCTGACTTGGTTAGCATGCAAATCCACTATCATCTCTGTGCGCTTCTTGTCTACCTAACCCTCAGGCTGTCCAGGATATCATAGTATGCTGGCCAATAATATAGGTGATTCATTAGGGAAGATTTGCAGACTGACTTGGTGATACTTGGCCTGTGTTTTGAAGTACAACTTAATGGGCACATGTGATTAAAAGCTTTCATGATTGTAGAGGAAGCTTGAGTGTGTGATTCAGGTGCTAAAATATATGAAAGAGAATTCAATATATTTTGTTTTATTGTAGCTGCCACAAATTTTATATTATCATGGTTTTGTAGCACTGATGTATTATTTTTATTTTTACATTTGAGATTGAAAATTCTGCTGTTAGCAATGCCAAGAATAATGGCTCCATTAATGTTCTCCTTCTGGCAAATGTAGAAACCGAGAGGCAAAAATATACTGACAAAGCCAAAATAAAAGTATAAACTGAATTTGAAGGACAGAGAGTAAATAATTTTCACTTCTCTTTACCAATAAAGATGACTTGTATTGTTATAGAAACTGACAATGGCAAAAACTAATGCAGCATAGTTAGAGGGGAAGCCTAAATACAAAATGTTAAGTGAATCATATGTTTTGAAAATGGAGAGGAACATATTCTCAGGTCTGGTTATAAAAAAACCCAGAGCTTGCAAATATTCCATATGGTCTCTATTTTATATCTGTGACTACTTTCAAGGAATAAATGGCACTATCTGTACAGTATAAATAAAGCAGAAAAATAAATGTCTGCTGAATCAAACTATATCAAACTATATTTAAGTCATATAAACTTAACAGTAAGTATCTACTGGATCAGATCCCCGGAGCAATATTGGAGGACAAAGTTTCATTGTAGTATTTGTGGCTATAGAGGGGCTGTATGTTAACTTTAAATTTACCTGCCTTACAAAAATAAGCAAACTGTTGTTTTTTTTTTTTTTAAAAGAGATTAGAACTATTCCCTAGCTGCAGAATCTGCGAGTTTCAGAAAGTGGCCAGGAGCTATGGAAATGAATTTTTTATATAACTAAGCTTTAAGACACTTAAAGCTGTATGAAGAGGTGATGTGTTACAAGGTAAACTGCTTTACAGTAAGACTCCTGAGACCACTTACGCATGTGTGAGTGTGAGAGTTGGTGCAATTTATTCACCAAAATCCTGAATCTGCTGTTACAGGAATACAGCTCCACCTATTTAAATCAGGGGTCTCCACCTCACCAACACAAAACTTTCCTTCCTTTAGCATGCTGTCACTGTATTAAGACCAACTAAAAAGAAGGACATGGCTGTGTAAATACACCATGTAATTTCACCTATGCAGGCATGGGGGATGGAAGATAAAAGGGTAGGTAGGACACACATCTATGAAAATAGAGATTTGATGAAATTCATGTGCTGGTGAACAAAACAAGGGAGACGAAGGAAGAGATGGTTCTTGTAAGAGAAACACATTCCCACCTTACTTTAATTTTCATCTTCTCTCAACTTTTGCTTCTAACAGATTTTAGTCACACAGTGGACCCCAGTTGTAAACAGAAGGAGTCTTAGCTCAGGAGAGGCATGCTGAGTCCAGAGGCTTGCTGAGACGTGGAGGTCGTTGTAAGTCAGCTGTACAGCTCTGAGGAAACAAACTGCGCAGCTTGCCCCTTCTGTTCACTGGCAAGATAGTCTGTAATCCTTATGAAAGTGGCTGCAGCACGGAGGCACACCGGCTCACTCACAAAGCCTTCACTACTTGTCCACCAAAATAAATCTGATGGAGACCACAGCTTCACCAGCTGAGAACTGAACACCAGTTGGCAGGCTAAGGTGGTGTGTGGAGACTGGAAAAATGAGCTCGATCAACTGTTCACAGACAGGGGGAGGGGGAGATGGAAAGTGTGGAAACCCACAAGAAGTAAGGCAAAATGATGGAAGTGGAAAAGAAAGGCTGAAAGATTTTACAAAAGAATATTCAATGAAAGGCAAGAAAAGTAAAAGGCTGGAAATGCTTTTTGTAATAGAACAGGAATTATTTGTTTGCAGGACTCATCAAGATGAACCAGAAAAGCCCATGAATTGCTTGCATGCAGTCATGTTCATACAAAGCAATGTGTGCATCCAAGTAAAGCATGAGCAAATCTGAGGAACTTTGGGCTTCAGAGGTTTGTCATTTTCTGGCCATCTGGAAGCCCTTTTTGGGGATCTTTTAAAATAAAAATGTGAACAGTTGGAGGAAGGAGTCTAGACATGAGGAAAAGGACCCAGGTAGCTGGTCCACATGTTGGAACTATGTGCAAGACATTAATACCAAACAGCATTATCTACATTCTTGACTAGACGGCTATAAAATGTTTATTGAGCCAGGAAGCAGGTCCATTAATAACAATTGAATATGTGGCCGTGACAGGGCATTTACTTGGACGCTTTCATAGTAGTTATCTCTAAATCTGTCAACAATAACCTGGAAAGGTACTGAGCACTTCTGCTGGGTATCTTCTTTTCCTTAAAAAATAATAAGATAACATGCATGAACAAGCCAGGATTGGACCTTAGATTTCTGTCTATTGAGCATAGCTTGCACTGCCATTAATATTGCTGTGTGTTGAGAAAAAAACTGTAAATATTCCAGCTGAAACTAAAAAAAATAAGGCTAGGTCCCTCAATATTACTTGGTGAAAGACCCTGCCATTTATTGCTGTGTGTGGAGAAAAAAACTGTAAATATTCCAGCTGAAACTAAAAAAAATAAGGCTAGGTCCCTCAATATTACTTGGTGAAAGATTTTAAGACACAAATAGGGAAAAATCTACCAGTGTTGTGTCATAGCATTTTTACCAGAGCCCTTGTAAATCAAGCTTTGATTTTTCTTTCATTTTATATTAAAGTGAGCTGCTATTTGAACATTAGCCATACTTTTCACTTCAGCAAATTGTGTGTGGCTGAATTACTGTCAAATTACTTAAATGTGCCAAAGGACTTTTGTCCCCATCAGTTTTCCTTACCCAGGTCTTCTATGCTCTGTGTAGAAAGCCTTTGCCCAGCAGATGCAGCGACAACCTTGAACCAGGCAACAAATAGTCAGTGTGGTGTTTTCACTTACAAACATCCCAGAAAATGTGTGGCCAGGATGATGGAAAGGGGCAGGATCATCCCAACTTCCCCAAGTCCCAGTAGGAGGCAGAGCCCTGGTTATGGTGGAGAGAGCAAGGCTAGGTCTTACATTCCCAAATGGAAGAAACTGAAGCAAGCCCATGGCAGGGAGCACCTCTACAGGACAAGAAAAGTCTTGCTAGATGTGCAAGTGCTGCCCTTGGCCGGTGTACAGTCCTCAGTCACTTTGCTTGGGGTGTGCTAACTGTACCGACTCTCTCCCATAGCTGCAGGACTGTACTCCATAGTGCTGTGACTGTGGTTCTGTTATTTGAGCATTGATACCTTACAGGCAGGTCAGCGCACCTGAATTGACCTTCCCACAGTCAAAACACAGCTTTTTCTGGAGGATATCAGTCCAAACTAGAAGCAGCTGTGAACTTGGGGGACAAATAATGACTAAATGTCAAATATTCTGTCCCTCAGACCCTAGGAAAAAACCCGACTGCCCAGGTTGGAGCAGCACTGAAGACAGTGTGCCCTACGCAAATTGTGGTAATTGCCTTTCACAAACTGTGCGGTGTTGTCGAGACAGCCTCCACTCCAGACTGGCTCCTGTGGAGCCACAGATCACTCATTAAAATGACTTGCATCGCTACTGAATTTTAATTAAGGAAAGTGTGAGGAGCAGGTGCTAACTTGTTTTATAGACTCATTATAGTCCCTAGGGACTCCCTAGGCACGGTTAGATACAGTTACCGAACATTTAGAAGTTCCTGATTTTGACGCTTTTTGTCTCATTTACAGACTTGTATTTGTAGCAGGTATTTAGTCATATTAATTTAAGAATATTGCTTTGAAGCCAGGGATTCAAAATCCAGGAGCTGCAGGACAAGTCCATCAACAGGACTTCAGCGGGGAAAGATGTTGTTTCTGTCTGCGGCTAATTTGTGGAGAGATTGTCAGCTCCATCCTGCCTCCAGCTCATAATTTGCCTTTCTCCTCTATGTCTTCAGGGATGCTACCATTCACCTACTGGCATAGCTGCTATCTAACAGCTACCCAAGCCAAATCATCTGAAATTGCCCAGGTTAGTTTACATACTTTAATTCACAGAGCTCTCTTCTAGTTGGTATTGTTTTGAGTGAACTGGGTTAGAGAGCAATTACATGAACAGCTATAAACCACAAAGTAACAGGGCAGTAATGTCGGGGGTGTGTTTGTGTGTGTGAGGCATGGAGAGATGCTCAGAGCAGTAAATTCTTCATAGAGCCAAAATGGGGTATGTGACCAAGGTGTTTGGCTCAGGTTTTCAACACCTATTAGATAATTTTACTGCATAGTAGAGTCAGCAGCCCCTAAATTACTTAGGCTCGCCATACACTTCTAGGACAAGCATAAGCGCTAGAAGCTAAAGCTCTCAGATACAAACCAGGTACCTATCTCTGATCTGGTTTCTAAACCTGAAAAAGAACCTCTATTATCTTCTGGACTTGGCTTTTCTCACGGAAAGAGAGACATCCACTCAGCCCCCTTGTAAGGCAGTAGATGGAGATTTGTCCTTCATTTTTCCAAATGAAGGGTTTTTGAACCTGCATATCCCATACTACCATCAAATGTTCATCACCTGCTCACCAGGTTACCTGCAGGGCTGGCTTCCCTCTGATCCAGCACACTATTAAACAATCAAGCAGCTCCAGGAACAGATGTTGAGAATGTACCACCTTAGGCCATGCTGGAGAGCATGTCCTGATGGTGGTGGTGGTGGGCTTGTGATCAGGTTCCTGGTCTAAATGAGCAGAGTGGGGATGAGTAAACATCTTCTACCTGCACAATGAATCCCACAGCCACTCCTCTGTTGAGCTGACATTCATCTCTCAAAACTTTAGGCACCTATCAGATGATTCTGAGAGTTACTTTAGGTTCCCTGTACAGTAAGTAATGTTGTAGAAGTAATAGACACCTCTAGAGAATAATTCAGATCTTGTTTTTTCTGTGATAAGTACGAAGAAGCCTAGTGTGACCACACTCATAATTAAAATGCCTCAGTTAAATATCTAGAGTTAAGGAGGAATCCAGGTTCTGGTGCCTGAAAATAGATAATCTCTAGAAGTTGTCATCCTTGACTTCCAGGCTGAACTTAACTCAACAGATGTGTTTTGAATATGTCTGCAGGCACTGTTGTATGCATTTCGTAGCTGAAGGTGTGCTATTTTGATAGCTCCATCAGGGCTTCAGCACTGAACTGTTCTAGAGACTGAGGAGCCATGCAGACAGCCAGCATTACAGGGTTACTAGACCCTGACTCCTTGTTACTGCACAGAAATGACGCAATGTGGGATTTAAGGACCAGTAATGGGTGGAGCAGTAAGACCTGTTATGATTTAACCTTTTACCATCAGGAGTAAATCCCCTTGTATGTATGTATTTTATAATAACTGGGCAGGACACAGTGCACAAAGGATGTTGAAACAGGATTTTACAGTAGCTAATAGATACCATTTGCTGTAAAGAGACCTCAATAAAGGCCCTGAGATGAAAAACACCCCTATCAGTCCACACAAATCATGTTCAAATTGTAATCATTCCAGTAAAAACTTTAGTAAGAGAACATCATATTATTATATATGAAGATGTGACTCTGATTCTTTATTTTAAAGGAAGCCAGTTGTGGGCTAGATCATGCTGGGTGCTGCATTGTCTAATGACTTGCAAGGTCAGGTTTTCAAGGTTTAAAGTGTTTTCTGTCCTATTAGGATAAAAAGGGATCAGCAGGTTTCTTCAAATACCTGCTGGAGTTGGAGGCATTAAAGCTATTATAACTAAAGTCACCGATGATTAACTGTAAATATACAGAATCTTTGGACCTGGCATGTGGAAGTAAAGGGAAAAAACCCTGCAGAAATAATAAAACTTCTCTGGTCTATAAGACAATTTGACTACCATCTGGGGAGGCTGCACAGTCATTATCAGGCAGAGCAGAAATATTACTTTAAGCTCCTTAATCCCAGAGAATCATAATGGAAATATGGAAGTTGATAATGACAAGTACAAAAGAAAAGATAAAAGACGTTTTCAGAACTTGGCAAGTGAGAAACTCTGCCAAATACAGATCTGGTCTTCAAACCCTGGCTATATCCCACAGAATTTACTGACTTTGAAGGGGTCCTGACAACATTCATTTCGCCCGCTTGATCTGGAGTGAGCTCTTCCTAACTGCCCTGACTTTGCCAAAAGGCGCCTGAGGCATTTTGATTCTTTGCTGAAGGATTTTAGTTCTGCAGTCTTGTCTTCAGCCAGAATCTCCCTGGCGTCCTGAGAGCAGCACCGGGGCAGGCGGTGCTGGCAGACACTGAGCCAGGCACTGGCTGTTTTAACCGCATTGCTTCTCACTGCTCAAGACACATAAAAAAATCACAATATTGAAAACATCATCTGCCATGGGAAATTTGTCCCCATAATGAGGTGTATGAGGGAAACACCTACCACAGTGACTGTGTGCAAACGCAGCTCATCTCACTCTGTTAGGCGGGAGCGTGCAGAGAAGATCCCTCCCTTTATTTCATGCAAGCAAGCACTGGGAAGAAAGTTTGTTGAAAGTTGAGAAAAGACCCTGTTATCTGAGATTCAGCTGAAAGGGACTGAATTCTGCTCCTCATTAGAGCAGTTCAATTCTAGAGGAAATCAAGGAGATGCTGAGTAGGTGCTGTGTTTCACAAAGACCTCAGTTCAGATTTAATTTAAACATACACTTTATCTTCAGTTCAGGGCTACTTAACATGGTGTACCTTGCCAAGGCTGTTGAACATGTTTAAGGGATTGCAGGAAGGGCTGCCCGCAGCTGCCGCGGAGCTGGCCAAGCAGCCAGATGAATGAACCTAGGAAAGGGAGAAGTCCATCGCAATAGAAACTGGTGCTGCAGGAGTCCCTGTTGTGACCCTACAGGCCCATCTTGCCCATTCGAGTTAATGACTTGAGTAGTTTTCTAGGATACTTGGCTCTAGGTACAGGCCTAGACTGACACATGTAACGTTATTTTTACTACCACCAAACCACATGCAAGTAAGGCTAAAATGCATAGGATCTTTTTACTGTGTAGTCAGGGCTTTTCTGTTCAATGGATAGTGTGAAGATACCAGTAAATACTGCAGGATACGTACCAGCACCAATACATAGGTATGCCTGCATTATACACTGACTGTTCTGGTGTTTTGAAGATTTACACAGGTAAAGGTGGCAGTGGAGTTTGAAAGATGGAGTTTGGCTTGGTAAAGGCTCCACAAAGAGCTAAGTGCTAGTGCAAACTAAGTACTTACCACAACACAACTGTTTTAAATTCATCAGGGAAAATCACTGCCCCAGAGAAGAGGCTTGCTCTACCCCTGCTGCACTCAGTAGATCTTTTGCTGTTGGAACTGACAAAAACATTAAGATATTTTGAATAAATATATTTTGATATCAAAAACATTGATATTTTGAAGATTCAGCCTGAATTTGTAACAACCACCTCTCAGATTTCCAAAAGTTGCTTCTACGATGAAACAGAAACTTCTCTGGTCATCTGAAAGAAAGGCTGATGTGGAGTAGAGCAGGTACAGATAGTCATAACAGTGAGGTAAAACAAGCCAGATGCAAGGCTAGCAGGCAAACAAAAAGGTAAGATTATATTTTTTGTGTGAGCCTACAGAGGCTTGTTTAGCAGTTTGACTCTATGCCAAATAGCTCACTGCACCTCTAAAAAATTGCTTTATTCTAAAAAAGTAATCTGAAAGATCCCTGGACTGCAGTCAACTTAATATCACACATATCTGCATCTTCAAAGCATTCTCTTTGGCTCAGCGTAGCAACAGAAGCATAACTATTAATGGTTATTTCAACCTTGAGGTAATTGGATGCCCCACTACCCCACCCACTAAGCAAATAAATTGACTTTGATGTTCCTTCAATATGTTTTTTTCCCCAGCCTGATTATTTCAATCCTACCACCAATTCCAGGGCCATTCATGTCTGTGTTAGGAGATGGAACTCACCTTGACCATTAGGTCCTTTGCTATTTTAATGGTTAAGTAATGGGATTAAAGTAAATATATGGGGGGAAAATCCTACATTATGAATCAGTCTTAATATAGTAGGAACACTTTAACGCTTATTCAGGAAAAATGTCACAGCAGATGTGATAATTCTAGAGTAAACCATTGATAGCAACACACGTCCTCTCACTGGAATTCAAACATGGTAATTCTTTTATTGTCTTAATCCGTAAATTTTAATGTGTATGAGCAAGCGATGCTTCCATGTCAATCTCAACTCTTTTCTTTCACATACCTAGAGATGCTAGATATATTTTAAAGCTAAATAATGAAAAATGTACTTTGGTACCTGTTTTAGTCTGCATTCCCTTTGTTTGTTCCTAAGATTACATGGATCATATATAGTGTTGGAAAAAACTTATTCAAAGAACTCTTTTAAATAAAGATCAATTTGCAAATTGTACCAATGACTTTGTACAGACATATATATGTACATAGACATGTAAAAAATAGAAAACACACAGGAAAATTTCCACTTGATACACTTGAAAAATATTAAGATTTGGAAAACATTAAGACATCTGGGTGTACAGCACATGTAAACCATTTTGTGGTGAAACCAGAAGTGATGAATTGCACATTCGCTGATATCAGCTACAGTGTAACAAAGTCAGCTCTTTCCTTTTCATCATTATAGCTGATGCTTCAGCAATAGGCTTTGATTAAAAAAAAACAAACATAAAACCCCAGTTCATGCCTTAAAAACTTTTGTGTACAGAACAATAACAGTAACAGCATATGGATTTAAATGAGCTACAAAAAAAATCTTAACAGAAGCAGAATTGTAATACACCTATCATTGATCATCTTAATACCAAAGACATCTGGCTGCATTTTGCATCTACTAATATTAATGGCATGATATTAAATCCTTCAGCTTTAAGGATGTGCAGGCCTGGAGCTCCAGACCCAAGATTATATATTATATTATTTGCATACAATTATATCCCTTAGATAATCATATTGCTCAAAACCAAATGCTGACATTTTCAGTATTTATGCACAGCTCCTGACCTGTCTTTCATGTAAAGCTCTGCGCCAGGGAAAACCTTACATAAAAATTCAGGGCCATTTACTGTAAGCACAGCAGCAGCATATTATACAGAAACAGAGATAATCACACTGTCTCACTAAATGTAATATCATTGTCTAAATTAGGAGCTTCGTCAATATAGTGGAAGGTCTCCTGAATTAGATATGCCAGATCCTCTTTTTGAGGATCCTCCTACCATCTAGGGAAGCCAAACTCTGTATTGCATGACAATTTCCCATCATATCTCTACAGATCTTATCTGAAGGAGCAAGAATTCACAGTACTTTAGATGGGGATACAGACTGTTGAGTTTAAGGATCTTTGGCAAATCTTAAATGTTGTGTCATGAATTTCTAGCCCTACTTCTATATAGGGCAGCCCCTCTGTGTGCTACTAAGGCCAATAAGATGGTGATTAGCTCAGTGCTAGAATTTGTTTATTCCCTGGCATCGCTTGCGGCTTCCTTTCCCAAAGGCAGTAGAAGCTAGTGGAGGGTTATATGTAAAATTGTGAAGGGGGAAACATGCAACAGAGCTCGGCGGATCCTTCGTTAGACTCGTACTTACCCGGTTCTGACTCCCTTCTCTAGTGCATAGCGGGAGAGAGTGGTGTCTTGGTTGCCTGCTCCATGACTGGATTCATAAAAATCTATAACTGGATAATTTGTAGGAAGAACAGTCTTATAGGGTGCCATTAACTCATCACCCAGCTGCTAACCCTGGACCATGCTTGGTTTCCTCTCAGGGCACCACAGCTGTGAATGAGTGTGCTGCCAACACTGTGGCAGGGGATCAGCAGACAGGTCTCCCCTGTGGTCGTAAAGCCTCTCCCTGGGGTTTCACCCAGAGTAGGTCTGCAAACATCGGTGATGTAGCTGGGCTACAGCATGAAACTGGCTTGTTTCAGAGAAGGTCTTGTCCCTGCCAAGCAAGAGATGCAGGCAGTATATTCCGCACATCACATCACACACTCCTCATGACAGATTAAATACCAGATCCCAAAGTTCTTATGTGTGCTTGCGAAGGAGATTTTTCTTCTGTTTGTGGTACTGGCTTCACACATTGGCAAGTATTTTATAAAAAAAATCACAAAAGAAATGGCACTTCCATGCAGGGAGAATACTTGCTTTGGCTTACAGGCCAAGGTGGACACTGAAGCACACATCTAAGAAGTCTTCCTGCATATGGCCACTCTCCTAAACTGGGACCATAAATAAGGTTATGTTAATATATTCAGTATATTTACATGTTACATTGAGACAGTTATAATCAGTCTCAAGTCTAAGTAATCTACCTCTATATTAGCTTTAGAACATGCAAAAAATAGAGTAGACATCTGCTCCATCTAAGATACGAAGAAGTGGTGTGTTTTCATTAAAAACATTAGAGTTCAAAACTTGGCATCATCAGTAAAATGCTAATAGACATTTTCAAATTGTATAAACCAAGTGTCTAAATAGAAAAGGTCTGATATTGAAGGGGAACCCATCCACATAAAATAAAGGTCTTTAAAATGGAATGTAGCCAGTTTCTAAATACATTCAAATATTACAGTGTCGCTATAAATAGAAAACTAGATAGTGCTGAAGAGCTGAAGCAGTCCTTTCCAAATTTTTCAAGTGTATATATTTCTGTCTCTTTGCTATCATTAATACACAGCTGCTTGAGCTACAGCTGTTCTAGCCTTTGGCAACAGTTCAAGTAACTTCCCCTTTTCTCTCCTTTTCAACCCTCCATCTTCCATTTTGACACCACAGAGTTGCCAGGGCATATATTAGTTTCATAAAGTTTTACGAAAAATGCCACATGTCCCAAACTCTGTTGGTGTGTGTGCAGCCAATCAAGGAAGCATGTCATAAATTCACCATGGTCCTTCAATTGTCACTCAGGTAGTGGCACATCTCTAGTCCCAGTGCTATATCCAAGAGAGGCTATGTGCTGACAAGCTCCCTCTTACTTGCACAGAGCCTGCTGAGAAGGATTTCAGAATAAACTTGATTTATCGGACCTCGGACATGATATGGGGACTGAGAATTTGTTGCATAGTTCTGCAGTTGTGATGGCTTGCTTTGACTGCCAAAATATTTCCCCAGTGTATAGTGCCTTGATAACGTCATTGTTATGTGCGGACTTTCTTCAGAGGGATTGGATTTCACCACCTGCAAAAGAAGTGACATATGTGAGTGCTTTCTGCCTGCACCTAGAAAGATACACAGCTGTGTGTACAGAAATGCTGAGACAGTTCTCCACAAAGCAGGTCCTGATACTCTTACCTTGAGCTGCAAGTTGCTCACAAACAGTATTTTAGTGGACCAACTTGTTATGTTACATACTAATTAAAGTGCAAGATCTTATTCACTTAAGCCTTTAAATATAAACGTATAGGCCCATTATACTCGGTTGATTCTGTAATGCCTTTGTATATTAGACACTGTTCTCTTCATTAGGGACAATTTATCTGAACAACAAAATTCATACTTAACAGCTTGTCTCTATATTTACCATGGGAAAAAATAAACTCAGGACAGCCCTGACTTGCAGGAAGGTTTAAATCCTGCTCTGATCCCAAGCACTTGAGGAACATACGCTGTGTCTCAGCTGTGAGCCCTGAGAGAGTGTCTCACTCTCAGGTCTTGATGTAAACCTGGCCTAGCTCCATGTTGAGATGAAAACACTCACGTGTCATGTTTCTCCAAGAGGGGAGTTACAGTGCAATTTAATATCCCTCTCCCTGGGGCATCACACTGACATAACCACAATGTGGTTCACTATCTTAGTGCAGAAGAATGCTCCTCCTTGGCCCCCCAAATATGTATAAAGCTCTGGGATTATCATGTTCAATTTGTATGGAATAAACAAATGCCCATGGGACAAAGGAGAGAGAAAGTGAAAGGTATGGTTGTCAGGAGTCTAATGCCTTG
>NW_008796110.1:4701115-4718582 GCF_000699145.1 Aptenodytes forsteri
GGCTACCCTGTGAGATGCTGAAGGTCTTGTCTGAGTGAACACACAGTCACTGATGAATAATGAAGTAACTTCAAGAGAGACAAAATTTCAGAACCTTGCACAGATGCAGGACATCCATGCAGGACAATGCTGACCCGGGCATTGGCAAATCCAGAGAAAGCAGAAAAATAAGTGGTTAACTTATTTTTAAAAGAGTAAATATATGCTGACTTGATAGCTCTGATGCCCATCAATTTTCCTGCTATATCAATCACAGCAGACACTTGAAAAAGCAGACTTCATTTATTAATGCATATATTTATGTGGAAGCATATTAGCTTTTTAAAAATATAATGTATATTTACTGTCACTGAACAATCAGAAACAATGTTCATATGTAGTGAAGCTCATAAAAAAGGAAACTCATACAAAATTAAATGTGAGTGAAGGAATAACGTGCAAAAGCTTGAAAGACTGGGCAGAGAGACTATGAGGGAGCTGGCTGAACTAAAAAAAGACCAGGAATTATCCATGTAGAAAATTAATATATCCTCTGATCAATTTGATACAGCTAAGCCAAGGGCTGTTATTTGTTTTCATGCAGTTACTGCAGGTTCATTTTTTTAAATTAGTGCCTTAGATCTTACAACTATTTCAAAATGATGCCACCTTGAACCAATCACGCAGACTGCATTCCTGTTAGGCATAACCTCCCAGGAATGCAATCTAATGTTCATCCAGCAGCCAGCCACTGATTAAGATACCAAAATCCCAGGGTTGCTAGTTTTTATGTTGTGACCATGATTTCATTGTCATTAAATTAGGAAATGAATCTGAATAAAAAAATAGGTTCCATAAAGGTCTTTATAACTGCCGGCCAATCTACTTCTCCATAAGCGTTTATGAAGAATGAGGTAATTAAAAAATCAGGTTTGCATGTGTGCATAGAACTAGAAGTATGTTTGGGCAGAAAGTGCCAGAGTTATCTAGGATTTTTTGTCCCAGATTGATACAATCCCTTTGTGAGTCCAGATCCCTTGGCACTCTGAGCGAAGATTGTAGGGTCTACAGAGCTGTGGATTTCTATGCTACCAGGGTGACCCGAGGCCCTCTGCAGTGGGTTAGTGGGAACTCAAATAATTTATCAGGACAATCAGGGGAAATAGCTTTCTGTTTGGCCAGCTAGTGAGAACTAAATGAGAACTGCTGAATGCATTTCAGTTCTTGTTTTCTGACTGCACAGAATGGCCAGCCCTCTGTTCCCGCATGGCCGTGCTTTAGCTCAGATGGCATTTACAGAGGGGTGCAGTCTTCTGGGAGTTTAGAAGGTCATTTTTTAGGAGAAAGAAAGTGAAAGTACAAAGCAGTAGATTTAATCCATTGCATCTGGTTTCATAAAACATGAAAAGTGTTGGGGTTTTACACAGTGTTCTTGGCTCCATCCTCGGAGGCAAAATGCCATTTTCCTAGTGCAAACTGCTTCAGCACCTGATGAAACTCCACTTGCCAGGATGCAGAAATAAACTGATGACAAAACTGTTAAAACTAATGAGGTATCAAAAGCATTGAAGGACTTTCTTTTTGCCTTCCTCAAGGATCAAGTCCGGTTTTGGGGGGCTGATGGATTCTCCTGGGCACATCAATGCCTTTTTCAGGCACAATGGCTTCTCAAGCCTCATTAGCAACTGCTCCGTGAGCCAAATTCTCCCCTGATCCTCCCCAGAAACACATACTCTCTGTTGAGATTCCTCCAGCAGAGAAGCAAGGCCAAATCTGCAGATGAGCTCATACAAAATGATGGAGGAGTGCATGAAAAATGCTGATGACCGATCACGCCCTGCTGTTTTCCACCCAGTTCCATACAAAGCATCTGAAATATTTCACTTTGAAGCTCTCCGTTTCACTCAAAAGCTCCGCTTCACTCAAACGGCGAGCATCAGCAATGACCCACGAAGACACCAACATCTGGGTTCTAGAGAAAAAAGGGTCAATATAGCTGTCTGGGGGAAATGGAGGGAGGCGTTTACTCCATGGGACTATTTATCCATCGCATAAATATCTGCTCTGTGACTTACTCCCTCTTTTCCAGATCCGTTTGGACTGAGCTGTGTTCGTGCCTTTCTCATGTACTGAGCAGAGCAGATTAAAGGATTGGTTAACTAACCACGCCTGCTGTGTTTGGTCCCAAAGCAGGACAGAGGCCACAGCAATGGGCTGAAAACATGTGAGCTGCTGAGGAGCCTGAGGTGGAAACCAGCTGTGAGGCTGACACACAGCACGTGAGGTCAGATGCGACTGATAACACTCCCAAACCTGTGTTCAGTCCCAGTGAGCCTCATACTGGAACACAGTCCCAACCAGCGGCAGCTGATTGTCTCCCCACTCTCTTTTGGGAATGTATTTGCTGTCCGGTAGACTGTCTCTGATATTATATCTCTGCCTGTGATATTTAAGAAGAAAAATGAAAGCCTTATAGTTATTAACTTTTTAATTCTTCTTTATGCAAGGGTGACTGCTGTGGCTGAGAGAATTAAATATAATCCACTGGCTACAACAAAATAGTTAGGCTTGCTATGCTAGTCCTTGGCCAGCAGACACCGCAAGGACACTTTGGAGCCTATGCTTGAATTTTACTATCATCACCACTGAATTTCAGTTTGTGGTTTAATTAGCCACAGTATATTTTGTTTTCCAGTGTATACTGTGGGTGTCTAATGAAGGAAACCTTATTTTTAGATCTTTGCTTTTTTTGGATCTTTAAGGAAAATATATCACAGCTGTCCTGACATTTCTTCACAGCAAAAATTAGTGCTTCCACTTCATTCCTGGTGTCACGGCCCACCTTTGTACCTGTGAAGCTCTATGGAGCTTCTGTGCTAACCCTGCACACGTCCAGGTCCTGGGAATGGGCTTGGCCAAGAGTGAGGCTTACAGAAAAATAGGCATGACTTGGCAAAATAAGCAAAGGGCTTTTATCCTTCTCTTGAGAGATTCAGAAAACATTTGGTGGTCTCTCTTATTTGAAGTAATATGTTTTGACAGAAAACAAATTCCTAAATTCATGCTGGAAAAATGCTAGCATTTCACTTGTGTGGGTGATAGTCTTTTTTAATATTTATGCACTTTTGATAACTGTAATTAAAAAAGTTCTAGGATTTTCTCCGTAAGAACTAACTTGTGGAGTTCTGTCTTCTAAATGACACATCAAATTGCTTGTGTCATTATTCTAGTCAGCAACCAAACTCCTGAGATTTCTTCCAACTAGTAGCTTCTTATTGGCACAAAGTCTCCAGCTGACTGTGAAACACCATGAATTTATTAACTCTTGGTTTCAGAGAGACATCTTTCATTGCATCCTTTTTTTTCCTCCAGTTTTAACTTTTTGGTAACAATTTCTTCTCATTCTATATTTCATTCTGTGAAAGAACTTGCACCTGTCATCTCTCTTTTGATCACGCAGAGGAAATGCAATCTTCCTGAAACATATGGCAGTTCAAGTTTTATGGTCCTAAACAGATTTTAATGGAATAAATTGCGGTAGTTTCCTAGCCTTTTGTTAAACAGACAACCCAGATTCAGTTCATAAGAATGAAGATCCTTGTAGCATCACAGGCAATGTCTTACTGTGCTAAACATGACCTTTTCTATAGAGGTACCATAAGGCTTCACTGTCCTTAGATCTAGCAACAAATTAAGGCATGGGGGTTACTGATGATCTCTGAGTATATGATTCCAGTTTTCACTGAAGAAATATTTTTTACTGGGAATCAGGAGCTAAGCATCTGGAAAGATATGAGTCTCCTTTATTCCCCAAAGCTTTTTCTGGTTTCTGAAGGGAGTAATGTAATGTTCATGGGTCTTCATTAGGGAAATGAATGACGTGTTCAGATTCTCAGCAGGCTGACCACTCATAACGGGAACCTGGGAACTGGCCTTTTTTATAAACAAGTTGGTGTCATGGGCACAAGGAAGGACTTGGTTGGAAGCTACAGGAATAGTCTGGTGGCCTTGGTGACACTTCTTTAACTATCATATGCAAAATTACTGTCATTAGCCTTATGGCAGAGGGTACCTGCTTACTTGACTACTCAAAAATTATACTCTCTGTTTTCATTCAGGGTCACCTGCACTAAACCAGGGGTGCACTTCTTCATTTGCTATACATAAGGTACAAGAAATCCAAAACTAAAACAGATCCCTCCTTTGCTGATGGGGAAGAGCTCTCACTATAAAAAGACATACCACATACTCAAAATACATCTTAAAGGAAACCAGAAAAACTTTAAATATCTTGTTTTTCAAACTCTTTACTTTCACTGGTTTGGCAGCCTCTGAGCTGATTTTGTGCCTAGATATAATAATGTGTTTGCTTATTCGTTTTTTATTTAATCTATGGACTCCTGTCATTTGTAATACATTGTGAAGATTCCTTGCCAGAACTTCGAATGAACAGAAGAATATGTTCTCAGTTGCCCTACTCATATGTTTTACCACGTCCCTGTTTTACCAGTCCAGTAGTTATAAAACAGAAGACAAAATTTCTATAGATTTCAGGCAAAAAAGAAAACAGAACTATGGGCGTGAGATTTCTGTTTGTACAGTCAGTCACTATAACTATCCCAGATAACTTTCTCAGACATATGAAAACAGATATACAGCAGTAAGATTGGTCTTTCAAATTTAAGCTCCATTTTAAATGTACCTGTGGTTTGATGAGAGTCTGCTGACCTGCTCAGTTAGGAAGGCTTGAGAAAAAAACTTGTGAGACTGAGGTATGGCAAAAAGATGAAGCAAGTCCGTGCAGAAGCAGTTGGGATATATAATGCATAGCGAATAATATAAGAACCTGGAAACTGTGCAACATCCTTTTATGCAGGTTACCTTTGCAGAAAAGCATGCTTTTTATTGCAAGGAATCGCCACTACAGCAGTTCACCCCGTCCTTGGGCAGCGTTGCACTCTAAGCAGCGAGGGGCAAGTGCCACCATACAAACTGCTGTCTCCGTGGTTTTTATTCAGGCCTAACTTTGAGTCATGGATGCGAACCTCGTTGCATACCTTCTTATTTCTAAGGACCTGACAGTTAAAAGCTCTCTTAAATACCTGGGAATGATATAAGCATAAACTATTACCTCATGGAAATGGCAGCCACACTTCCCTTGCAGGAATTCTTTGTAACGTCCCATGGTGATGACAAAGGTGTCAACAACTTCATAGCCAAATTTTTTTGCTGTATCCAGAATAACCAAGTTTTCATTCCACAAGTTTTGCACTTCTGCCTGCATTCCAGATAAAATATTGCAATGTCTTGTCAGAAGGACTGTTTAAAGGTTATTTTATTCTGCCACTGAAATGAGTAGCAAAACTGCATTTTGAATAAAGAAATTATGATATACTCCAGACAAGAATTACTATAAATTCACTCTTGAAAGTAGCTATTACTCCAAGACCGTTGTAGATTTTTGCAGAAATTTCTTAGAATGGGTTTTGCAGTACAAAAATAGTTACAAGAAAATCTGAATTTTTTTCCCTTAATTACACAACAAATCAGGTTGATTTCACTAAGATCTAAATTAAAATCAAATTAGCAGTAACTATAATTACTTTTCAAGAGTTGTGCAGCTTCCTTCACAGAAAGAATTCAATGTTATTTAAAATACAACTGCTGGGTAACTTTTTATATATACTTAGCTAATATGAGGTGTAATTCAGAAAAAAAAAATCCTATTACAAAGTTGCCTGTAACAAATGGTGAAATTGTTCCTGTAAAAGAAAAATTCAGCTTCAAATCAAAGTCATTGAGACTGTTGCTTAAAAAGGAGTATAGGGTCATAGGTATCTTAGAAATGGTTACACTGAAGAACAGATGATTATTTCTCAAGATACTGCAGGAAGGCCAGGAATAGAAAAAAAGTTAGTCATATATTTGTCAAGGCGGTGGGTAGGAATAGAAAAAAAGTTAGTCATATATGTCAAGGCGGTGGATTTGACACTGAAGACAGAAGGGCTTTGAGAGTAGCTGGGGTAATCCAGAAGTCCAGAGCACCCAAACCACATGGGTAATTTGGCATATGATTCCAATATTGAAAGGGAAAAGAATGTTGGTTATGCACTGTAGTTGATTTCTGGAGTTTTATAAACTACTGGATGAGAAACAGAAAAAGGCAGTCCTGGGAAGCCTTTAATACTCTTTCTGTCCTTGCCTCACCTTGAGAGTAGCTGGGGTAATCCAGAAGTCCAGAGCACCCAAACCACATGGGTAATTTGGCATATGATTCCAATATTGAAAGGGAAAAGAATGTTGGTTATGCACTGTAGTTGATTTCTGGAGTTTTATAAACTACTGGATGAGAAACAGAAAAAGGCAGTCCTGGGAAGCCTTTAATACTCTTTCTGTCCTTGCCTCACCTACCTTCGATCAAAGCACTGCTTCTTCCTTCTAAGACTGAACTCCCCTGAAAGCTATGGCAGGAGCTATGACAACGTTTCTTCATGTTGAGTCCAACCATTTCCCTACTGTATCCTAATTTGGTCATCTGGATAAATTAAGCAAATGGTTGGAATCAGTAAGACGACATTCACTGAAGACAAGGCAGATAGTACTAACTTCGAAAGAAAGAATGGGCAAAATCTGACAGGGCAGTCTCCGTAGCAAAAAGAAGGGTAAGAGTAACAGTAAGTCACACACTGAATACAGCAGTGTGTTATGGTTGCAGAAAGACGTGGGCGCCAGTCCCCAGTGTGATAGGAGTGCTGTACGTAAACTGTGAAAGCTAATAACTCTCTCTTTTCAACACCTGTGAATAGCTGGAGCGCTACACGCAGTGCTGGTAGGCATCGTTTACTCCGTTCTGCCCTCTGGCGCTTCTCAGCCCCGTCTCATTCAGCCATTTTGTGTATGTTCAAGAGAGAACCACCGTCCAAATTGTAAATAAAAATATTGAATTGAATGAGTTACACAGCACATTGAAATGAGCCCATCTGCTACTCTGAGAGTCATGGATGTGATTTAAATCGACTGTAACATCCGATTAACATACAAATAAGAGGCTAGATTCACAGGTACATTCCAGCTGCTTTGTAATGTTCTGGCTTCATAGGTCGGTTAAGATAGATTTATGGAGAGCTGTGCAATGCAGCTAGGCCAGTGAATCTGATCCAGCAGTAACCATGGAGGAAACCTGGGGAGGGCCAGTGCTCGACATGGTGCAAGGAGCAATCTGCCTATCCCCAGCTCAATTTCTCAACTTGGGCAGCAGGCTTATATCGGAGCTTCTTCTGGTTCCTGGGACGTCTGACTGAGCACGGCGTCTCAAATGGCGCTCTGATTGCAGCGGAATCCACGAAATAAGGCAGATCGGTTTGAATCTGCATCAGCAAGCCGTATGAGCAAATACAAACATTGTTCTTTCTTTGATCCACTTAAAGCTTGCTCAGCAGAGGTTGTAACATATTTTGACCAGACAGCAAAATTATTGCTGAAATGACAAGTCTTCCGTGAAAATGCACTCTAAATATACTGTAGCTTACCTGTGATAGAGAATGTATTCCATCCACTGGGAGGTGAAAGCCCATCCCTATGGATTTGATAATTACCAGGATATTTGATAGATTTTCTCTGTTTGGCAAATAAAAAAAAAAGATTACATTTTACTTAACAGACACATCAAAAGACACTTCATTTTTATTTTTTCAAAGTCAGTTAAGTGTACACACATGAGAAAACAAATGAAATGTTTTTATTTAAAATTTTTGGTTACGTTGTTTCTTATAGTTTATCATATCAAGACTTGGAATAACACCAAGCACATCACATTACCTGTTCAACACCTTTTGGATAATTTGCAGGTGATTGGAATTAAGCCACTGAACGCCACCTACAATTAATACGGTCTGGTCTGTATTCTCCAGGGGACGTGATCTGAAACCCAGAAAGGAAAAACAACACATGTTGCCTTAAAACAGATGGCAAACATTTTAACTGCATTGCATTGCATTTCAGTGAACTGCATCTGGCATCTTCATCAGAGGCCTGATGTCATTTTATACTATTTTTCAACCACACAATACGGTCTGCACACGTTATGTTTAATCGTTTACTGACTTTAATTGTAAAATGTGTTAAACACATTTGTGAATAGAATGAGAATACAAAGAAGCCAGCAATAGAGTTTGTACGGTACCTCTGCAGCAGTTGTTCTAGTGCTTTTTCAAAAGTTGGTTTCTGGTTTGCGTTCATCCAAAACTGGGGGTAGTAGGAGTAACTGATAAAGGTTTTCCCCTCATTGATATTATGATAACATTTAACATCATGAGTCTTTTGCCATTCCTGAAGAGTCTTATTCACTCTTTCTATTAGATAGTACATCATCCCTCTGTTAGTTGAGTCACCTATAAAAAGAATCTTTGGATGGAAAAAAAGATATGACTTAGAAGTTGTACACTCCAAAACCCAAAAGCTAAGAAAAGAATATGGCTAGTCTGGAGGTTTTTAAACCCTTCTCATAATGTTCAAGAAATATATCTGTGAGCTGCCAGTTCTCCAGCCCTGACATCTCAATACTAAAGTTCTTCTTTAGCAAAATCTGTGTGATCTGATTAACAAAAAGCTATAATATGTGTTTCAAAGACAAAAAGTACAGGTTATAGATGGCTATAGCTGCACAGTTAGTCCTGCATTTTTCATCCTTGTTGGTAATTTCTTTTGCTTAAGTTTATATTTACTTCCAATTGTTAGCACAGAGACTCTTGTGATTGCTTGCAGCTTCCTGCTTTTGTTCCTCCAGTTTTTCATGTGGTTGTTCCTACACAGCACGTCTTGGTTAATGTCTGTTTTCCATAAATGTGATTCATTAGAATTTACACCAAAGTAATACACACACACATATCAATGGATGCAGCTGCTGCCTTATTTGCAGAGACATGATCTTTCTGCAATTTCAGAGGGGGAAAAAAGGGGGTTATTTTGGTGGCAGATAATCTGAATAGAGTCCTGGCATGTGTGATGTGACCACCAGGAAGCATCGTGGCCTGAAGGGAGTTAGAAGTTCTGTCAGGATGACAGAAGTACTTCAAGTATCAGCAGTCTTTGCTGGGCTACTCTGAACTTGCAAATGAATGAAAAAGTCAAATTTGGGCTTGCTCCTACCCATTCTGTAGACTCCCCTGACAAATCAAACATCTCTGTATGTGGAGACCACAGAACTTAACGTGTGGGGTTTTTTAATGTGATTGCCCTATTTTTAGTGGATAGGACTAGCATTTCCTTCTGCTGAAGAGAACACGTAAGGAATGACAAAAGTCCAAAGGGGAAGAGAACCCAGGTTCACTGTGGTTTGCCAATGAAACTGTGTGCGTAATCAGTTATTACCACAGTCACCTCAGCCAGAAATCCACCTAGAGGAGCATAAATGTAAAACTGGGAGTCAGAAACCCCACAGAGCCATAACACAATAACAGCCCTGTTCTTTGCGCAGCAGTATGCTGCTTTTCCTACCTCCTCTTGCACTCAGGGTAGTTGGCACCCTGTAAGTTGGGGTTTTGTTGTTTGCTTTTTTAATTTGATTTGGGGTTGATGCTTTACCACTTCCACCTTGAATATTTGGCTATGCAAATAAAATTCAGACTGCACAAGATTACATGTTTAACAATACATTTCCAAAGCTTCTCTTAGAGATTTTATGTGGTGAAGGCATCTTGGACTTCTCTCATCTAATACATCTCATCTATTCCCTTCAGGAATGTCACAGTTTTAGGGACTGATTCCAGTTCCCACTATGAACCTATTGTGAGTAAAAATAACCCACAACAGTGTACCAATGATGGTTCCCACAGAACAGAAACAGTTTCAGATGAACATTCCCTGATCTGGTGCAAGGGCCAAGAATAGGCATGACAATGACTTGAACATCCCATGCCTTGCCCATTGTGGGCTGCAGAGAAGACCTTGATAGCTTATGTATGGTAGCAAACAAATTAAAACAAGCACTGAGCATACAGAGGCTTTTTTACCTCCCGTCCTGGACCTCTCAAAGCTACTTCACAGAGTAAATTCTTAAACAGCTGCTGCTCATGCTTGGACTGCACAAGCACTTCCCTCACATGCAAGGGGATTTCCAACTGTTTTCGTGTTGTGTCAGAAGAAACCTCTTTAAACCAAGCATAGCACGACTCACAGAAGTCAAGGATCGTTGGATCCTTGGAAGGACTGGTTGGATATTCTCTCCCTCTCTGACAGACACAAACATGCACACAATTATTTACAATTAGGAAGACAGTCCACACTTACAGTATGTCTTAATTCTAAAGTAGGCTAACTTGAGGTTTTTTAACAATTCTTATAACTTGCAAAATCTCTTAATCTCTCCAGTCTGCCTATATCCATGTCTCTTTAATATCCACTTAATAAGTCCATCACTGTAGCATCTAGATGTATATCTATTTAAAAAGCAGTTCTCAGATATTAGCAGGCAAGGATATCATTAACTTGCAATGTGGGTCAGAACATTTCTGTAAAAACCCAGAACATCATTAGCAGAATAATGAACAGTCTCTACCAGGTTACACACGTAGAGCAGTTGGTAGAACGTGCTAGACTGTTTCTCTTCCACTTCTAATAACATATGATACCATTTGTTATCACTGCACATGGGGATTTCTAATTGCAAATCAGCATATTCAGCTACTAATTACACTGATTTGGCAGATGTGGCATTTTTATCTCACTCTTCATTCTACTGTGACTAAGATTCTGACATATTTTCTCCTTCTAACTGTATTTGGTCTACTCACATCTACCACTGAATTCAAATAGCAGAACAACACCCTTCATGGAAAAAAAGGGGAGAAGAACCATGGCCAAGGCCAATGAACATGATGCACAGATGTCTAGTTTTGCCAACACTGTGTATTCTCTAGCAATTTAAGTGTGAAGTGTCATTCTAAATATTTCCAATGTCTCAAACATTGCAGAGCATCAAAGACTGAGATCAACTCATCAGCCTCTTTCCCATTTTTTCGTTATGTCAAAACCAGAGAAAAACACCCCCACACACACTCAATTTACACTGTTAAACACTTCAGCATTGTAGGGCTTTACAATTTCTACATGCACACACACATGAGCAGTGGATCTATGAGTGAGTTTTCAAGTCTGCCCTGAGGTACCTCGCTGGCCAGGTCTGCAGATGGGACGGCACACTCCTTTAGAAAACCAGTGCCAGGAGAGACAAGCTAGGTAAGATCACTTTGTAAAGTGACAGTTCTAGCCCTTAAGTGCCATTATGCTGGGCACCATATGAAAATATCAGGTGGGCCTTGGAATAGTATTATTGTTGTTGTCCTGATTTTCTGAGAACATGAAGGGGGTGACAGGAGTCAGAGCAGATTCCTTTAGAGCAGTCAATGTAACTGGACAAAATAAATAACTGTTAGGGCCCAGGCATGCTTCTTCAAATATTATCACAAGACTGACGAGACTGCACACAGCCCATCTCTGAAGGAGTAAGTTCTGAGTCTCAGAACATCTCCATTTGCACTCTTAAGTGAGCTTGTTATGAGGAGGTAAAGCAGAAGGTCAGGAAATTAGATCGGAGAGCTAATGCTATTGAGTGCTTGGGTGTCCATCTGGGAATGTATACTTATTCCTGGGAGAAGGTGTGGCTGAGCAGGATGAGTCAGGAATGAGACAGATGGCAACATCACGTTGGTGAAGAATACAGGTTGTTTCATGAGGGAAATCAACCTAAACACTCAGAAACAAGTCTGCTAAGAGAATAGTTAAGACTTGATGTAAGTGGGGGAGAGAGAAATGAGCCAAAGCGGACTTGTGGTTGTACAGAAAACCAGACCAGAAGTGTAGGTTATCCTCAAAGATGTCTGTCAATTATGACAACCATATTAGCTTTCAGTCAAGAGGTCTTTGACTGTTCAAGTAGGTATGAGCGGTATGAGCCATACCAGGACTGTATCACTGGAATCATGTAAATCTGTTTAACTCCAGCTACTTCTTTCACAGTCAAGTCACAGCATTGTTGAAAGATATGTTGTTAAAACTAGGACTGCAGTATGTGAAACTTATGGTCCCTGCCCTCTAGCCCTGTTGGAGAGCTCTGAAGTCTGTTTGCAGTCGTTACAGGAGGGTGTTAGCAGTCACACTATGGAAACTGCTTGTCCTGCAATTTTGAAGGGAATGCTCTCCCCTAAGTAGAGGGAAGATCTCAGATAGAAAGATGGGTGTGCATTCCTTGTAACCCAATGCATCCCAAGCTGGTAGATGCATAGCGCAGCAAATCTGCACACACAGAGCACCCATTCATTAAGACCTTGTCTGCATCCAGCAATCTGCTTCTAACTGTTGGTTCAACCATACTGTGAGACACATGTAAATCCTGGAAAATAAACAAATTCTTCTTTTTCTTCTACCTAAAAAAAAATCCAGGTGGAAGAAGAGGACATTTGTAGGTAATCCTACCTGCTTTTTCAAACTGCCCTTGTGCAGAGCTGGCCAAGCACATTTTCTTGTGGTATGCAGACCATCAGAAAGCACCTTTCAAAGCATCCACCTTTTGCAAGTCAGCTTCATTTTCAGCAAATGCTTGGAAGACTCAAAGGCTCAAATAAGTGGTGTTAGCCTCAGAAGAAAACTTATGTCCTTTAACTAACCCAAGAGCTTTGATGAATTAGAGTAATCATTCAGTGTAATGGAATGTGTGGTAGCTATGGTCACATTTATTTCTATACAGTTGCACGAACTTACTATAGTTGTGTGTGCCATGTAGTATTTAATATGATTTGAACCAGGGGCTCTGGGGATGATTCTGTATTTAGGTCTATGACAATAATGAGCAAAATGATGGCTCAGGTGTGTAGAATATGAAAATTTCTTTACAGTCTGGCACAAGGCTTAGTCATATACTGTTCAGGTCAATGGGAAATTTGTCTGCAGGATGACTAAAGGATCAGGTATACATAAGTCTATAATTTTACCAGACAAAGAACAACACTTTCACGCAGACAGATGTTTTCAGTGTCTTCTGTTGCAAATGTTTGGTGTGAAAAATTCCATTATAGCTTACAGGCTTTAAAAGATTGTGTAAGCATAGTGGAATTCACTTCTTAACCAGACCTATCATTATAAATTAACCACACTTAGGAAATTTAAACACCTGTAAGTCCAAAACACTACTTAACTTTAAAATATTATTAAGAAATTATGTTAAAATTCCTGTTTTAACAGCTGAATTTTAAGTACTTCAGCAAATATTACCTTTTCATATTTCCTGTTCTTAATTACACATGACTCAATGGTACTTTATTATAAGACTAAACTCTGAGTAGTATTTCTCAATGATAAACAAAATACATATCCCCCGTGCTATTGAGGCCAGCTTTCTCTATGCTGCTAATTGGATAAATAATTACCTGTTAGAACCCCTTTTCCTTCACCTATTTTTTAAAGTTCTTGTACAAAAATCAAAGCATCATGTCTTAATAGAATTGTATAAATCTTACAGCAAAAACTCATTAACCACAGTTACAGAGGGTTTTTTTGAGACAATATAATACAGATAGAATATTTTTATTATGTTTGCCTATTCTTTGATTCAGTTAAGATATACATGTGGAGTTCTCTAAGAACAACACAGCCTGCATCTCGTTACCCTTAGTTAGAGTTTAAAATGGAGGAGAAAAACAACTGCAAATATTAAAAGTGGACTGAATGAAAATCTGCTCAGCCAGAATCACCTTAGCCTCACCACTTCAAAATTTTCCTGTTTACCGTGTCTGAAATGCAAACATATGACTGACTAGTCTTGCTAACACATCATAAAGCAAAATAAGGCCTCATAAACTGTTTTTGTGGATGTATATTCTTTCTCATGTCTTCACCAATCTGAGTGTTTCACTACAGGTGGTCTTATGTTTTTGTGAAACAGAAACAACTTAGCTCAAATACAGTTTTATGTGCACACAAATTAAAACAGCAGTTAATGATGATGTGAAATCAATTGGAAGTCATAGCCAGGGAAAATTAATTTCTGTTATAAAGGAGATGATAATTTTAGAGATGAGCTCTGAAAAACAAATCAACTTTAATATAAGACATGAAAGCAGCCTGGAGTTAGAAAACAAATTAGAAAGCACCTTTGAAGGCTTATTTATGACGCCGATAGGAAAGAAGTGCTCTGTTTGCATGACCGTAAACATATTTGAGAAACATTGAAAAATGCATAAAAGAAATTAATGAGCAAGAGACATATCTGAATGCTGCATTTTACTGTTGTTCTCTGAAACATGAGAAAAACAGAATGATTGCACTTAAAGATACAATTGATCTTACATGTGCAGCATTTCAGCCAAAAAAAGCATTCACTTTACATCTTCTTTCATCAGTTGCTGAAGTGCACCCAGATCAGGGACGCAGCACAACAGTGCTTAACTCATTGCATGCTTCCCTTCACATTCATTAAAAGTAGAAAGACAAGTAGGCTTTTTTTCCTTTTTTTTTTTTTATGTAAAACTAATAAGGGACCATAAGCAAACAAACAGCCTGCAGTTATCATAGTTGGAATTTGACAGCGGCATAGAGATTAACACCTCCTATTTAAAAGAAAAGACATAATCACAGGCACTTATGTTGTTTATAATGTCTTATCATGATGTTTTTAATTGTAAGAAGTAAAGCCAGTGGATCAGAATCCTGAAGCCAAATATTTTTTCCAGGACAAAAATCAGAGACTTCAGCCTAGTGAATCACAAATGACACTACTTGCTTTACCCGTGATTCCTGGTGAAATCTTGCATGATTCTGAATTTTTTATGAAGTTATTCAGAAGTGAAATTCAGTCATAGAGGGCTGTTAGTGTTTTGATGGAAGGTATGATGTCATTTGACCCAAAGATGCTACAGATATACATGTGTGCTTTCCTGAGGAAGGATTTGTAATTATGTGGGGTGTATGGAAGTTTTATTGCCTTAGTTCAGAGTAAACTTTGAGCAAGAATTCAGATGTAGATCATGATACATGACTCCTTTGTAAAGGATTTTGAATTCCAGAGACCAAAGTTACACAAGCTGAATATCCAAAGTGTGGTGGCATACTAAAAAACCCCAGAATACAGAGGCGTGCAGGTTAGTTGAGCCCATTTTGAGAAGTGGACACATGAGTGAGTTTTGTTGTTCTTAGCTAACTTCAGCAAATGACAATATAAATCAAGCAGCATTCTAGATCATCTCAGTGTCCTCACTTGGGTTGATGATTTTTGCCCTCATGTTTTGCACTCATGCTCTTTTTGCAATCTGTTTACATTTCCAGCATTGAAACCTTCTGCTTATTTTATTATGGAAACGATGATGTCATTAGTTTGAGAAGTCAGTGATCTCTGTAGTGCTTAAAGACAAGGTATATAATGGTTTGAAACTAGTATCACAAATTAGGAAATATAAATATTTATAGATGGTTACCAAAATATCTTGTGTAATAAAAATGTATTTGTTCACAAGAATTATATCTTGCTGGCTACTCAATAGCTCACTTATAAAAAGGTCCAGGTTGCTTAAACATATATAATAGCATACAATACAACTGACAGGCAAAAGTCTCTTTCTGTTAGCACCTGAAAAAAAAAAACTTTTTCTACTACATTGCTTAGACTGTGTAAAGTAATTCTAAAGTTTGCCTTAATCACAGGCAGAATCAGGACCTTATCACCCAAGCAGAGGACCATTTTTACTCATTTGACTTAGGTATGAAGAAAGTCTCTCTTAGTTCTTAAGTTCTACTGACACGAGGGAGTTTGTCCAGGCTCTACTTTTATTTATTTGGTGAAAGAAGCAAAAATGCTATTGCAAAATGCCACACAAAGTTAAAACTACTGCAAAGTGATGATAAAAATAACATCAGAGGGAAAGATATAGGAGAAATATACGAAAAGGGGAACATGCATTAGAGTGATGACTTTAAAAGAATAAATCAATTAAATGGACATCTGTGCAAAGGTAACAGGAGTGATTCAGCAGATTTCTACAGCGCAGTGAAGGTCATCAGACAATGATGGAAGACTTTTGCAAAAGGTGCAGAATAGGAAACAAGCACAATTAGTTTTACAGAAATTTTTCTCGCATGGTGTTAATGTAGATCACATAGGATCTGGCTCTCATCTGACACTAGAATAGACCAGTGACCTCAGAAAGTCAGAACATAATGGAATTTGAATTAAGAAATCAAGCTCACAAACATTTATTTCATATACTTGGTTTTAATGGATCCTTAACAAACATTGTCCTGTTTTTAACACTGGTGAATGTGTGTGGTCGGATTCAGGAGGTGAGAATGTCAGCATAATCCTCCCAGCAATACCTTGGCAATGCACTTCCATAGTGGCATATTGTTCCTCTGCTATCCTTCAATTGTCTGACCAACGGGTGCTTGCTTATTGAAGCAGCCCGATGTCTATGGAAATTAAAGACCAAAGCAAGGCTATCAAATTCTTCTATATTTTTTGCTGTGGTCAAGCCAGAAGTGCTTTTTTTGTACATAAGGAGCAAATTAAGCTTCTCCTCTGTCATATAAACCTATGTTTTTTAGAAAAATGTTAGGAGAAACCTGCAGCTCTAGAGTAACGGAGAAAACCACAAGCAGAAACAAAGCCACATGGCAATGAAGGACTTTGTGCAGGACAAGAAAAGACCATAAAAGAAGGAGGAAATGTTAATTGGAAGACTATTATTTTTGTATTTGTATATATAGAAATGCTCTCAGATTTTATCAAAATGCCACTTTTAGTTACTGTTTTCTTACCTAGACAATACACTATAAAAAGCTTTATAACAATTAATTACTTACTTTCTGGATACTTGTATCCTCAGTAAGGTACCTGAGCCTCAGATCAGAGCTCTCTCTCAACAGTTTTACAGTCATAGCATGCTTATTAAGGACACCTTGTATTTCCAAGCAATCACCTTAGAAGCTTCACTATAAGAAAAGAATGTGCAAGAAGACTTGGTAAGATTAGTGTGCACAAGCAATGCCATGCATTAGGTATGCAGCAGAAGACACCCAACTTGCATGTCAAGTGTGAGACAAACTGACAACAATACAAATCCATCCTCCATTTACAGCCCTTATATACTCACTGCAGGTCTAACTGGTAACCACATACACCGTAGGTCTTGAAACTCCACTGGTGTGACCTAGGATCCTATGCAAAATGGCAGCGGACAACTGTGTCTGCATATGAGGCTAAATTATGGATAATGGTTGGTTTTTGTCCCTGTGGATTTTCCATCTGAATCTTTTTCCAGTTATAATAAAAAGGGATTTTTCTTACACATCAATCATAAAATTGTTTGTAAAGCTTCAGGACACTAAATATCCAGGTAAGTAAAAATGAATTAAAATGTAAAATCTGTTACATACTCTTCTGCCCTCCACACAGCGCTGGAGCTCGGGCTTGGCTAGCACAGAGTATTTTCAGGCCCTGGGCCGT
>NW_008796110.1:4718637-4773477 GCF_000699145.1 Aptenodytes forsteri
AGTGTTGGCAGCCAGGGGGCTGCCACGTTATTTCTCTCCAGTCGCAGGTCCTGTTGTCAGAGCAGCTGAGGCAAGGGACAATCCACTGTCCTGGAAAACAGTAACGGGATGTCAGCATCTCCTCTGTATTTCTGTGAGTAGCCTTATTATACAGCAAGAGAGATATTTTTGAGTATTTTGTCATGGGAGTTTTCCCTAAATTAAATGCCCCCTAACCCTTTGAAGAGACTATTTCCTTCCTCTGTATTATGCCCTTTTCATTTAGCAAGGATGGGAGCTTTTCCTTGCCATGAAAGAGCTGTAAATGCTCAAATTTGACAGTCGTGTGTGGGTTCATTTCTCAGTTCGCGTTGCCTTTCTTGTAGCAGCTTGTCCTTTCTCCACAGAAGGTATACGAGAAAGGGCAAGGGAGTGAGGAGGCTGAATGTGAAGAGAAAATATTCATTCAGAAGTGTCTAAAGACAAGATTCATTCTCATCTACCACTAAACATCTGAAATTTGGGTGATTGATTGAAGCTAGATTTTGAGAGCCCCTTGATAGAAAAATGAATCTAAGATTATACAGATAACGTACAGATAATGAGAGAGGATGACTTTCCCTCAGAAATACTAATTTCTTTAATTTGTGAGAGTTCAGAGAAGCATCCCAGACTACACGTATACATTTCAGAAGGTGAAAGTAAAATGAGATGAATAACCTATGTGATTTATTAGAGCCTGATCCTTATTTTCAAATATGATTTTACAGATTAGGAGCATAAAGTGGGATTACGAAAATTCAGTGGGTTTTAGGCATCTCTTACCTAAGGTTGAATGGTTTTGTTATTTTGGTTCTCTAAAGCTATTTATTTCCAAAATCCTACTGGAAGTCAGAGGTGTTTAGCTTCTGAAGGAAGACAGAAGAATTTCGAGTTGCCTTTATGTTCAGATCAACACAAGAAACACTTTTCTCACCCATACAAGTGCACCGTCCTGACAGTATGTCCCTGTGTCTATGTAGCTCTGCCAGTAAGACCTGCTTTTGCCTCTGATTAAAGGCGTTACGCAAGGAAAAGCGCAGAGGCCCCCAGGTCCTGGTGTCAATGCCATCAGGCCTCGCTAGCACAGCCAGGTTTCTCATTGCAGCGCCGCAAATGGCTCCAAAAGCAAATGTTTGCAGAGCAGACCTGGCCTTAGAGTTTGTGACCGTCACTGCTACCAGACAGCAGCTCAGCAGCCAGCCGGGTGTGCTTCGCTGTGGGTGATAGATTGCTGTGACACAAGAAGCCACAGCAAAAAAACCAGGCTGCTGCCTATCAAAATTTATCAGGCCAGGGACTGAGTAGGAGGCTGAGTGAAGCAACCCTGCAGGATCCCAGCAGCCCTGGGAGAGACAGCTGCTACCTCAGGAGCAAGGGAATTTCCAGGGAGGCAGCCTGCGCTTGCACTGAGCAAAAGTCCCAAACAAATATGTTTTGGTAAGTAGCAGGGTGAGCTGTCTTAGCAGATAAAAGAGTCCTAAATAAAACCATCAAGAATTTTTTGTACGGGAGCCCTCACTGGTACATCTAAGGGCGGAATACATCCTGCAATGCTACGACCATTCAGCTCCAGCTGCTGTGTAGCCTGCACAACTGCTGCTACTTCTGCCCCGTGCAGAACACGCTTACCCCACCCTCAGCTACACCTGCATATGATGTGGAGCAAATAATGGCAGACTGGAACGAAACAAAAGCCTGGACGCTGACTTTACCGCGCTGTCGATCAGTGAGCATAGCTCTGCTCCCCTGGTTCCCATGGATGCCTCCTGAAGGCTGCCACTGGGCCAGCAGCCCAGTGCAGCATGGCGTAAGGAGAGGAAGGAGGGATGGTCAGGCCCGTGGTGCTCGGGTGAAAGCGGGGAGACGGAGCTGCCCAGCACTCCTTGCCCAGAGGAGTTCCAAACTTGCATCACCTGTGTCTTAATCACCTAGCTGTTTGTCCTTAAGGATACCATTCCCCACTCTTCTTGTCAGTTGAGGACAGCTTTAAAATTCAAAATTCATTAAGGTGGGAAAATAGCATGCTTGTAACCCGGTAATTTATTTGGGAGAAAAGAGATCCAAACTTTGGTCCCTGGGTGAGATTCTGTGTAGACTTTTTATCTAGAAGTTAAAGCGAATCTTTATCTAAAGGTACAAAGTGGATAACCAGGTTCTGGAGTAGGGAGTGCTCTTCCAGCCCTCAGCTGGGAAACCAAGGGCTGAATTTAGACGATTCCTCTTTCTTGCAGCCTCCAGTGCTGACCATTGTGAATCCCTTCCTCACGCTGGCCCTCCCTTGGCTTTGAGGTCCCTTGCTCCAGGCTGTGGCCTCCTGGCCACCACTGGGGCCAGGCATGCTTTGACACTCCAAGATTTCTGTCACCACTTGTGGATCTTGCCCTGAGCTCCTGCCACGCTCCCTCCGCACCCCATTTGCAATCCGTGGCTAAAGGGTCATTCTCAGTTTCACAGCAGTCGTATGAAGAGGCTGAAAAGTGCAAGGTCTCAGATAACACAGCAATAGGTGCCATGCAAACACTTTTTATTGCTTTGTGCCTTTTGAGTAGCAGAGCAGGGACAGAAAGGTTGGTTGATTTGAGGTCTGGACTCTGAGACTACCACGGCTGTAGAGCTCTCATACATGACTTGAAATTTGTTTTGGGCAGTGGTTTCTATTTAAAAAATATATGAAAACTGGACAGTTTTTTCCTGACACTGTAATTTTTCTTTCAAACCAAATACATAAAAGTTCTGGCAATGTCTACAACATCTGAGATCCTTCATTTTATGGTATTTTCTTCCTAACATCCCATACATTTATGAGCTGATCTGGTTTTAGGTAATAAACGAGAAAAGTAGAACTATATAAAATGAATATTGAGGAGCTGAAACATCTGAACAATAAAAGTTTAAACTTTGGCAGCTGAAAGTGATAAGTATCTTTTGAAAAGCTTCTTTCAAATAGTGTGTTTGATTTATATTCAATAGCTCTCTAGGTATATTAAGAAAAAATAGATCCATTTTTGGCATATGCTAAAGGTTAGTGGCAAATGTAAAAAAATGAGAGAACAAGGATATATGGAGATAAACGGACGTTTATAGGAAGCACTGACATTTAATGCTAATAGAATAGTTGCAGTTTTTATATTCATATAGATTTTTAAAGGATACCTGTAAATTTATGCATTTTTAATCCAATTATTATTAACTTTTCATATTGTAACTTAACGAAAGTTAGACAATGCGTTCCTACCCTTCAAAAATAAGATTGTGTTAAAAGATAAAATGAGACTCATATAAAAGAGGAAGACAATTAACAATGAAAAATTGTAAAAAAATCAATATTAGTTTGGAAATCAAGCTTATTTTTTATTGCAATAATAAGTTGGGTTTTTTTCCCATTTATATAAAGTAGCAGCACGCAATGTAGCTTTCAGCACCATTTCAATCAGCCTGTGTTTTGTGGTGCTTCAGCTAAAAGAGTTAGCATCGGCTCTACCAGGCCAAGGAAGGTATACCTAAAATTCACTGAGAGCAAGAAAGAGCAAGCTGCTAGTTAGTTTAGTTTATCTGTTAGTTTAGCTGTTAGTTTAAGTTTATCGCCAAATTAAAAACTGGTATAAACAAAGTTTTATGAAAGCCTGTAAGGAAGAGGTTTGCACAGGAAGAGTGAAAGTAAACTCGATTTTTGGCTCATTAAAGCAGTTTATCAGTTGCATACATAAATCTTCTGCTTAAGATATGAGATATGAGATTAAATATTGCCAGTGCTCCTATAAACTGTTCTCCTAAAATGGTATGAAAAGAAATATACTTTTAAAACAATTCTTTAGGACTGTTTACCTTGTATTTAAAAAATATTAGCCTAAAGTTAAAAAGTTTTAACCAATTAAGGCTGTACACTTAATTTGATAGTTTTGTTTCTTCTGGATAGGGCTTTCAGCCTCTTTTATTTTTGTTCAACCTTTCCCATTGTCTTAGCCACAAATACATATATTTTTCTTTCAAGATCAAAATCAAAGTTTTCCTATAGTGCCAAAAAATTATCTGTATAAAAAGAAAAAAAAAATGCTAAACTGACAACTGCAAATTTAAATATTTGACCTAAACTGATGCTAAAGATAGTTTGTTGATTTATGACTAGTTTACTTTGACATTTGGTGTCTATTTGGCATCCTAAAACTTTTAAAAAATGTTTTCTCCATGAATAAGGTATAGATTTTTTTTTTTTTTTTGCTTTTAGCTGCATTTATGAACAATAAAAGTAAAATTATTTTTAAAAGGACACGATTTTGATGCTACAGAATAAATGGCCTTAGGCCTACAAACTTATGTCCAAACTGAAATTTACTCTTTGTAATCAAAGGAGACAGTCATTTCGTTGAACATCAGTTTATGTCTCTGCTGGACCTAAATCCAGATAGCTGTTGATTGCAAAGAGAGAGCTCGTACAGAATTATGTTAAACTGGATACAATTGTGGAAAATGTGGAAAGCTGGATACAACTAAAACACATATGTCATAGCAGAACATTAGAAGTGAAGCTGTGATCTCTTACCCACCAGATTTTGTAATTGGCTGCATACCAAATTTCTACAGACTGCAGTAGCCCGATTGACCTGCAGGAATTTAGCACAACTTGGGGTTCTCATGGTCTCTATCAATTGTCTCTCTCTCTCTGAGGAGCCAAACACACGGTTAGTGCTTGCTGACTTCTGTATTATTGATAATACAGCAATACTGAACAGAGAGGTAATTTTCCTATGATAGCCTGGTTCAAACCCCATTGAATCAAAGGGGATTTTCTGAAGGAAAAAGGATTTTTGTTGCTATAAAAATCATAATTTCATTCCGTGATCCAAACAAGATTAAAAGAGAGAAACTCCTCCTGTTGAATATTCAATTTTTTAATTTATTGATTAAAAAAAAAAAAAGATAAAAAAAGAGAAAGAGAAAGAAAGGAATGGTGTGAATTAGGTGCATACTTGGTAAGATGCTGAGCCTCCTCCAAAGAACAGTGCCATGGTGACTAGGACAGAAGGTGGTCAGTTCTGCCTTTCTGTCTCTGCACTGCATCAAAGGACTAGAAATGAGGCTTGAAATCCTGGTTGCACTGAACTGCAAAGCAGACTTCTAAGTTTTACCATTAATTTCAGAGGAACTAAGGCTTCACCTCTGTCTCTGCCTCGGCCTCTGCCTATGTCTGCACAAACACAAGCTTTTGCCAGCATAGATCCATTTTGCTGGGATAGTACCTCAGTATCGCTATACAACTGAGTTGTTCCCTGGCGTAAGAACAATGTACGATGCTGACTTACTTCTGCAGAAGTTTTGAGTTCTCTTCTGAAAGTAAACAGGACATTGCTTGGATTCTCCGAAAATTTAACTTATTTAAGTAAAAGAAATGTTGCTGCTTTAGCTGAGAATTTGCAATTGCTCCCATACATGTTAGGAAAATGTTCACTGCCAGGATTGGGACATCATTTGGTTGTTACAAATTTGGAATGATTTTCCACAAAAAGCCATGCTTTCCAGTTCCAGTTGGAAGTTGTGACATACATTAAAACTATACAGCCCTTTGTTGCCACATACTGCAAACCCCAGTTCTAGGCTCATTAGACACCTCTTGGCAATCTTTGCTTTTTAAGCAGAAATTATTCTTTCCTGTTTAATATACTGTTCCTTTGAGACTACATCTCCTGAAGTTTGTTTCCATTTTAATTGTGTACATTATTTGCAATACTGCTGTGAAAGATATTTTATATTTTATATTTTTATATTTTTATATTTTTATATATTTATATTTATTTTTATATTTATATTTATATATTATATTTATATTTTTATATTTTTATATTTTAAAAAGCAGTGAGAAAAAAAGTCTGCCCCAGGAGGACTCTTCTGTGGATTTGGGTTGGGCTTTCCAGTCAGGAACTTTATGTCCTGATACAGTAGCGTAGGCTGGGTTGTGCTTCTTTATGATTCACAACTTGCTGTGTGATTAAAATATGCTGCTAGGTACAACAATGTCTCCTTTGTGTGTTCCCTTCGTATAACACAAAATTAATATATGCCTCTGTTTCACAAGAAGTGATGCATTCAGGCAGTTCCCACATTCCTTTTACTTTATATTGATTATTCTATGAGTTTGTGCAAATTTACTGCTGTGAGAAGCTGCTCCTATCTATGGCAAGATAAAAAATATGGTTGTGTTAGTAGACCATACAGGAGTGTTGGGATATTTTTCATTTATCTAATGAAGAACTGAACAAAATTACTTATTGTCTAATCCAGCAACAACTTAAGCTATGAGTAAGATTGTATACCTGAATAGTCCTGTGGATTACTCAGATTTGTTAAAGTACACTTGCATAAATCTTCATGCAGCTGTGACCTAAACATGAATACCTGTCTGACAATCTGTTGTAATCTGGGTTCTCACTAAACCAAAGAGATGTCTTCATTGTATTGGTTATTGTATAATGTTTAATTTGTCCATCTTGTTTTTTAAGGTATCAATATATGTAAAAACACATACTTTACTGTTTGAAATTGTAAGTTGTTTTTGTGTTTGCAAAATAAAAGTGGAAATATAAAATTCAAATGGATGAAAATGTTGTGTTCTTTTTCTAAAACTAATTTTTATTTTGAGTAGATAATCCCTTCCATTTAGAATAAAGCATTTTTATTTTAAATGGTTTTCATGGAAATATTTCAATGCATTTTAAAGGCTACATGACAATAACACAAGCAGTGGTGGATCACTGACTAGAAACTTATTAAACAAAACGTTGTCACATAAACCAATTAACCCGATTTTAAAAATCTGTAACTATTCCAAGTGATTAGTTAAATCTATTGTGCGTAGGTTAGTGCATGTCCCTAGAAAAGAAGAAACATTTTTTTCTAGTTTTACTTTGATGAGGTGCATGAGTTACTTTTCAGAAGAAAGAAGATTAAGTACAAACCTTTTGTGTCTCCAGCTTCACATGTCTTAAACACTGTCTGTGAAATTGCTGAGAGGTATTCATGAGACAGAGGCTGCAAGCCACAGGACTCCTCTGGACGAATTCGAGAACCACAGTCCTGAATTAAAATGAAATCCAAAAATGACAGCACTGCACCCATCCATATGACTTTGAAATCCTCTTCAAGGACATTTAAAGAGGAAAAGAGCTATTTGGGGTTGGTTCTGCAATTCATTCATCCCTTGCTCTTCAATATATATTTTTAATATGAAATTTAGAACCTTTTTTCCATTCAGACAATGGTTTTGTAATAAATTATCCCAATCCACAGTAGATGTACAAGATCCTACATTTGCTAAAGATATACAAAAATTTATTAAGGCAAACATATATAACATTCATGCAATGTCATGTTGTTCCTATTTATCGTACAGTCTCTACTTATTTGCCCTTAGCAATTTCATATACATATCTGCAGTCGTATGGAATACATTTCTGTGATGAAATGCCCCAAATTAGCTTCAGGAGATACAGATGCATAAACAAAAAAAAATCAAGAAAAGAGAAAGAAAAAGTAGAAGTTTCAAGGGGAAAATGTTTGAGCTAGTAGAGGGGTTACAAAAACTTATTAGGGGCACTGAAGGAAAGGATTTAATAGAAATACAATCTTCTGACGGGGTCTTCACGTGAGATGTATTCCATAGTAAACCTCAGACACTACCATAAGGGTAACATATTTATGTTTAAAAACATTCACCTTTTAATTAATCTTCTTCATAGAATAGAATCTGACATTTTTTCACGTTCTAGTTAAAGAAGAGTTCACTAAGACCCACAATTAACACAGAAATATTTTATCTATGTTTATGCTTGGATACAGAAATATGGACTGGTTATTAAATCAACAGAACGTAGTAAAGAACTAGAGACCGCTAATGCAATGGCATACACTGTAAACACATTTCATAGGGAGCTGAGTTTCTCACATTTTGATCATTTCTGATAAATTTTATAGGCATTAGCAGAAACGTATATGAGAATTAATTAATGCCAGATGCCTAAAAAATTAGCAGTAACAACCTGGAATACAAATCAATCAATTTGAAATTAACTTTCTTAAAATTTTCAAGTGAAAAGTGTTATTGGCTTTTAGAAAACTTGAACATTATTCTATATGGAAGGCCAGAGATGCCAGCAGCTCCCAAAAATTTCAGGCGAAATATCCAGATAAATAGTGATTCCCTACCATAAATTTTAGCACATGTGGGTTCTTACATTTTAAGTAACGGGCTACATCAACTTTGTGCCTTACAGTTACAATGTTCAAGCACCCGCTGACATGATATAAATGACATCACAGCATTTGTGACATTGGGCAACTCTTTTGTTATTTTTAGACGTCTACAGTATATACGGCTGCATGAGTTGCTCATTCTAGTTTTCCTTTACCATTTCTGCAGAGAAACAGCATTCCGAGGACACATTTTTAATATGTTTTAGATGTGCACTTCACGATAAAATGAATCACATCCTAAAAATGCCTTTCTCCCTCAACTGCAAAGAGTTTAGAACAATTCAGAGGCATATATCTATATTAGTTCAGATGAATCTCTCTTCAAATTACTTTGTAAAAGTACGCATCCTCCATACTGCATTGCCCAAACTGGTGTTATTGCCAGTTGTTTCATCAGAAGACAGGAGCATTCTGGGGTCTGCGTTAGCTTAAGAAATAGTGTCTACTATCTCACATTTCATTGTCTCACCCTCATTTCTGTACTGTGACAAGCTTACCAGAACACAATGAGGGTTTTTTCATCAAAACCAAAAAGCTATGTAACTGGGACTTAAACTAGAGAGAAACATCATTTTATGACAAAGGAGAAAATATTATGAAAATTTAACCATGGAAATCATCACTTAATGTGCTTCTATTTTTAATTACTGTATGAAAAGTGCAGTTGTGGCCCTTTCTGGCTAAACTGAATATTAGTCATGGTAACATTCAATAATTCAAAATTTGCCTTTTTAAAGAATTACATATGCTTAGTACTACTAATCAGTTACAAACAAACTACACAAATGGAAATACACTTTTACTGGAGTATGTTCATTTTAAGAAGGAGTATTCCTGAAACCAACAGGAATAATAAAATGTAATTTCTCCATTTTCCAAAACAAAAAAAATATTTCATTGGTCTTTTCTTCACTGAAGTATGCTGATTTCTATTTTTATTTTCTAAAATGATATTCTAATTAATTTGGCTACTGTCATGTAATATGATTCACTGTTTCAATGAAATTATGCTACGTCTACGATGCTATGCCTAAATTGGACCAATGAGCAAATGACAATTATGTCCTAATATTGTCAAGGTGAAACTTGACAGCTAGTAGGATTTGTGCCACTGATATAGGTAGAGATAGGAATCCATCCTGGAATTTAGTAATATTGGTGGGTCTTGATTATGCAGTCAAAAACCAAAGTGAAATAGTTGTCTCACAATTATTCTGATCTCATTAAATTCCATGGTGGAAAAAAAGAAAAAAGTAAAAAAAATCTGCCCACTGACTTCAAAGGGTTAAGGTAATTTTTGTGCACAAAAAGTCAGAGAAATGGTAGATATGTGTGGGTTCTTTTGTACAGTTGTCCCATTCTCTGCTTAATGCTCTATAACTAGGGAAAGCTGTTATGACAAAATGAATGGCACAGTATCTTCTAGTGTTAAACTGTGATGTTGTCCTGGAGCCTCTAGGTCTCCTGCCCACTGACTTGAAAGGGTTAAGGTAATTTTTGTGCACAAAAAGTCAGAGAAATGGTAGATATGTGTGGGTTCTTTTGTACAGTTGTCCCATTCTCTGCTTAATGCTCTATAACTAGGGAAAGCTGTTATGACAAAATGAATGGCACAGTATCTTCTAGTGTTAAACTGTGATGTTGTCCTGGAGCCTCTAGGTCTGGACACACTGTACAGCTATTTGACAGTACTACTTCAACTAACATTAACATCAGAAAGCTCCTACCTTGCAGTAAAACAATTTGCACAGGACTTCACAAGAAAGCCCGAAATTCCTGAATGTGCTGCCATTGCTCTCAACATAGTGCCATAAAATAACTTAACAGGGATTTTCTTGTTCATACCTCTGCCCAGGGTACGTGTTTAAACAAACAAAAATCGATTTTAATTGCATTCCTTGGACAATATAATTAACAACAGTTTTATGTGGCTGGTTTATTACTAATCACATCAACATGCAGGTCAAAATATGTCACCGATTCCCTTTGACTTCATTGTGTTTTCAAAGTATGCAAACCATGAATTTTAAAAGACACTGCTTGTGTTTAATATGTAATTCACATCTACAACTATAGAGTAATGAGATATTGTGAATCACTGAACGAGCCTTATTTGTTTCATCTTCACTTTTGTGGGAGACCAATCCTTTATCATCATTGACATATTTAATATAAAGTGCAAAATGAATCTGTGGCAGCCACAGATTTACCGCAGCTCCACTAATGTACGGCACATTAAGGGCTTTTCTAACTGTCTGCAGATTTTTTAAAGTTTTCTTCAGGTGCTGCAGTGACATGACATCCTTCTTGCCTTGCCCAAAGATGAAACATCTTGTGATCTTAAGTATGTTTACAAAAGATCACTCATGGCAAAGATGAGAGCCAGACATGGAAACTTAAATGATAGCTCTTGCTCTGTGCCTGTTCTCCCTGCAAACCTTCATTTTTAGAAGGCAGACATAAAAAGGCCCTTGAAATGTCTGGACTAGAATCAAAAGAAAAATTCCCCTGCATTACGTACTTCAGTGCACAGTTAGAATCGATTCTTTATAAGACAGATTTGGCATTTTACTAGTAAACTTTCTTTTATCTTTAGAGAAAGTTTTCTGGACCCTAGCAAATAAAAGAGGAATAAAGCTTTCCTATGTACATCTAGATAGCTTTCAGTCAACATCAGTTGATAGATACTTAGACAGTGAACATTTCTGGAGTTCATCTGCTGTGTGAAAAAAGCATTGTTTCTCTTCAGAGCACACAACAGTGAACTTGATTCTTCATAAAGGGAATAAGTTTTAGCCTTCATGAAGAGATTACACTGATTTTTGAGCCTGGTACTCTACAGTTTTCTCAAATCATTAATTTGGAGCTATTAATGCCTACGTTATTTCATTTATTTATAGTCTAGATGCCTGATTTAACAAGAATATTTTTTAGCTCAGCTTTCAATAACCATACTGTATTTTGTCTCAATTACATATGCATATGCACATACATACATAGTTTCACTCAGGTTTACATAAATATTAAAAAAACCCTACCAATTTTAGTATCATATAGATGTGTGTGGTTGACAGAGAGAGAGAGAGAGAGATAACCAAAGCATTATAGAGATGATCCACAGTCATGCAGCTAATATTGCGGAATGAATGTCATATAGATAATTATGGAATGAATGTCATATAGATAATACCATTGTAGTTGCAATTATGCTTTAGATTAAGAGATCTAACTTAACTATTAATGGATTTTTACTTGCTGTTGTACCTTTTTACCACCTCTGCCCTAATGAAAGAATGATTACTCTGAAATTGCAGTAATTGCCTACGGATTAACCCCATAAACTTGCACCAAACTGGAAGCGGTTAAAAGGAGAGAAGGTAAGAAGCCCACGACTTTCCTGGGAAAAATCATATCGAATAGGGACAAAATGTCCATCCGTGTTCATTCGAACGGTCAGTGCTCCAGCAGTGACAGAGCACCACATAACAAAAATAAAGTTACTTTTAGCATCTACAGCTGCTGCTACCTGTCAGCTCAAAAGAGGCATTTTAAAATAGGAAGGTAGGATTTTCAGAATTTTTCTGGAATAACCCAACTCTGTCCATTCAAAGCTGTTGCTAAAACTATCATTTTCAGTGGAAGTAGACTTATGTTAATGAATTGAATGCTTTGGAAACTCCCGACCAGGACACCTGTATCTAGGCTGTACACTCAGCTTTCTCAGTAAAAGTCCTTCTTGCATTTGTATTAAAACCCCTAGCGATCAATGGGAATGGTGGGCTCAACACTTTGAAAAACAGGTAATTTCTGCTTAGGTACTCATGTCTGAAATTGCACCCAGCCCAAATCACTGAAGACTACCCCTACCAGACTGATCAGCGTATCAGAATGTTTTAAACTAAACAACAAGATAAATATAACTAAACTCACAGGAATTCATTTTAGCATTGCATACAGCCAGCATGTAGCCAAAATCCTGCATCTTTTTAACATCCAGAGCCCACGCGTGTCTGGCAACTGGTGGATGAGATAAACCTCATTCACAAGTTCTTGGCAAAGAAGGGAGGAGACCTCTCCATCCATCGAGCTCTGACCCTGCAGTCCTTCGGCCAGCGTTGCACATCAGCCTGGCAGGTCACCCAGCCACCTCCCCTAAGGCACCACAGCCCTGCCTCATCTTATGACGTTGCCGGGGCTGCCTTATTTCTTTTGACTGTTTACATTTTAGACATGCCAGAACAAAGCTTCCTGTGAAAGAGGTAATTTTGAAAGCTTTTCTGTTGGCCTTTGTAGGCTTGCTGACTTGACTTTATTTGATCTGGTTCTATTTAAGCTGACCCAAGTTTCTCATGAAATCCTTTCATGTCTCTTTAGTCTATCTTTTTCTACTATTTTACACATAACTAAAACTGGATGAAAAGTGATTAAAAATGATGCTATGGAAGGAATTCTAATAAAATTAGTCAACGAGTGAGCTCATGAAATAGTGAAATTGTATCTTATTGCTAGGAAATAAATTGTGAGCAGATGGATTAGTTCCACTCTATCAATTTTATTAACATGGCAGCAATAAATGAAGGAACAGTTGGCATATTGACTTCTATTCAACTGTCTCCCTCTGTCCAGCTGCATGTTCAGTGATAGATGAACCTCCAAAGATTCAGAGGTTCAGGCTGGTTCAGTTCAACACCCAAATTAACTAGATTGAACTGAAACTCCTGGGTGTACAAAATAGGTCCAGAAAGCTCTCACAAGGAGAGAGGCAGTATCCCAAGAAATTTCAGTTCGCTACTGCTTTTGGCTGGGAAACAATGACTATTATTATTCATCAAGCACTGTCTAAGACATAGATGAAGACACTGCCTACATCAAAAGACACATAAGTCCATTAAACAGAGAATATAGAATTAATGGGTTGAACTAACGGAGCAATGTGTCTCTGTGTGTTGCAGCTATGTTTTAAAGGAAAGAAACTGCCACCACTGTGTTTTGTAAGGAACCTAATGTGTTCCATCTGCATAATGGGATAATATTTCCCCAATGACCCCAAAGGCACTGTCACAAAAAACACATTAAAAAACTATGAGATGCTCAGTTCCACAGGGATCTGGTAGGGGCCATAAAAACACTTTAGAAGAGGAGTCTGGGCACTCACAAGGTTGGAACACGCAGCGCACAGACACCAGTAGGAGACTGGGAATGATATGAAAAGCTGAGATACTGGCCATATTGTCAAGGCATGGTGGAGACATCAGAGAACAGTTTGAAATGTGGACAAAGTGCAGCCATCAGTCTAAACTGCTTTCAAGTTCTTACTAGCGCTATTCATGTTGTTGCTATAGTTCTTATTATCTTGTCTTAAGAATACAAGCATACCATGAATTGTAAGATTTTTCTCTCTCAATCACAAACTTCTGCACAGGAAATTTTTTGAAGAATAATGTCACATGCTTGAACCAGTAACGGAAGAATGTCATATCTACACAATATCTTTATTATCTGCTAAAGAGCTTTTGAAAATCCCAGTAGGTGCCTCTCTACAAAGACAACTGCCTCAAAGCACATACAGATTATATGGACAAATAAATTTTGTCTTGACACTAGAGCAGATGCAAAGTGGCTTCCTCTGCACTGAGAATGCTAACCTCACAGAAAGTTAAGAAACTGTTTTGAGAAATAAGCACTAATAAAGAGAAAATATTGCAAGTTTCATACTACTATTTTAATATATTTTATGTGTGTGGAGAATATAGAAGAATCCTTTCAATCTATGAAGGATTTTGATTCAATTCCATTCTACATCATGTTTAATACTGCACATGATGTCAGTTAGACTCTCTATCTGCCTTCCTGCTCCCAAACAGTCAATAGTTCAAAGTTCTGCATTTGTGAACCATAGAACAAAAATATTGACGAGGGCTAAAAATCATGACTCTAAATCTAGCAGAGACTTGTGAATTATTATTCTGAACAGCTCAGAGATGCAACAGAATTAGTTGAAGTAAGATGGCTGAATGTGAAATCCAACTCCATTAAGAATAAAATACTGTAAACATAAGTTTTGGAAAATATTTCAAACCGTACCTAAAGATAATTACAGCTTTTTTTTTCAATATTTGAAGCTAACATCTGCATGGAGTTTTCAACTGCTTTCTTAGCAAATATGTTTTCCTAATGCAACTACTGATATTTTTCCCAAGCAAGAACAGTGACAATTTCCAGCTTGTATGCTTTATAAACTAAAAACACAAAGCAAGAAAAAAAGGAATGAAAAGAATTTAGTGTTTCTTCCTCCCTCAAAATGAAGATAAAACAGGAACGAGGAATAGCAGATAGAGAGGCATTTTGCTATTTTAGGTTCTGGTGTTTTTTAGTTTGAAAAGTGAGACGGTAATGTTGTCCTGGAGACTTCAAGAGCTGCATCAGTTTTGGATTCCCTCTTAGTCACCTCTCTCCTGCCCCATCTTTTCTCAGTGCAAGCTCTGAATGTGAATTGACTTGAATTTTGCCAAGTCCACTATCTGAAAATGGGGAATAGCATGAGAAAACCATGTGCTTTGACAGTGCAAGAAGTAAATATTTTATGCGATAACCAAAAGAATTATTAGGTATTTATGGTTCTCTCCCTGGTAATTAGGTAAAAAATGTACTATATTAGCTGGGAAATCCCACAGCCTTGTGGCTATTTTTAAGGAGCATTCTTTTCTACCTTCCCATGCTCAGGGTATATGGCATTCACAGTTCACACTGCAGAAAGATCTATACTCTACATCTTCCTATGTGCAAGAGATGCTTGAGCTCTAGCCTTGTCCCTTTGATTTTAAACGAAGACCTTTATATCACAGCCATGATGAACACAGTAGAACTTCTCAGACTGAACAGCTATCACTACATTCAGAAAGTATGAAAAGGTATGAGAGAAAGAATGAGTTGAAAAGCATTACTGTTCATTCATGAATTCTGAAATTGAAATACTCTGACAATGAATGCAATGCATTGAAAAAACGTATGTTAGGCAAGGACTTGGTCCAGTGAGCTATACATCTGCTAAAGCTACTGGTAAAGCTGCTTTTTACAGTAAGCAAGGCTTGCAGATTTGAACTCAGTGTTTCAGGGTGTGCTGTACCAAAAGTACTTCTTTCTCACTTTTAGCACGAAATCCTGTAGACCTTGCAAGAACATCTATTAACTTTATTTAGGGCTTGAGGCATACTGAGGTTAAGATTCCAAGAAGAGATTTAGGATGTTTGGGTCCAATTCACAGCTCTGCCTCTTATTTTCTGTATCAGCTTGGACAGGTGACTTGGAGCTCCACCCAACACTACCCACACCTGTAATGTATCATCTCAAAACCCTCACTCAGTTGCCACCATCCTCCTAAGTGCCTAAGTTTCTTCTAGTGGGCATAGGCAAAACCACCCATAGCTCAGTCCCTTTAGCCCTAACAGAGTTCAAAAATCCCTTTGCCAACAGCGCTTGATCTGATAGGTGTTCTCAGGACATGCCACTGGGAGTGTGCAGTGCACAAAGCATTAACTGGTATTTCCCTGGTAGAACATTTCCCTGTGATATAGCAAACACAGTTTAAAGTCCCTCTTTTAACTGATTTGGAGCAGAGATTTCAGTTCAAGCTCCCAATGTCTTCCCTCCAGTCAGTGGGCTATAGGCTATTCTGGGCAGTTCTGTCTCAGTCTCTCCCAGGGAAGCTGTTTGCATTTGCTTTGTACATACAATTAAATACTGGCTTGTAAAAGCCTTGAACCTGTTCCACCCACAGGCTAGATGTGTGTAAAGAACGTAGGGTGAAACTGGATGGAGGGAGCACCACCAGGCTCCCTGTTAACTGTTACGTGAGAAAGGACTGACTGAAGTAGGTACTTAGCTCCCTGAGAGAGCACGTGGCAATTCAAAGTGGAGGACGGTCTCTCCTGTAACCCAAGACTGGATGTGTAACTCCCAGAGAAAGACGCACTTAAGATACATTCCTTTCCATATGATTTTCTGCAGGGCAATACATCTGACTCCCTAATCACTATGCTGGCTTGTGTAGAATCTTATTTTTACAGGCTGAGCTCTTCTATTTCAAATTTAAGAAACCTAGACACTTTTTGTGTGTGTGTTTTCTTTCCCCAGTTGTATCAGATGTTTAAAAAAATTAAAGAGTTCTCTGCAAGCTTTACCTCACTAACACTCCCTATGCAATGCATAAGGAGCCTAGTTACACTGCTTGGACATGGTGTGTTTCCCTAGGACTCAGGATGCTTAAATCTCTCTCTTCCCAACGGATTGCCCTGGATTCTCCTGCACATCCCCTGAACATGAGAAAAGAAATGTAATACTGATTTTTTTCAGCAAAATATTCATGATGAATAGCAAGCTGGTGACTGCCAAACAGGATGCAAAAGAACTAAGTTCTGCAAGTCCAGTTCAACAGGACCACTAATTTTGCTTCTTTTTTCTTCTTCTCATTAAAAAAAAAAAATAAAATTGGAACACTGGGATTTCTTTTCTTAGTCTAAATTGAGCTTAAATTGGCCCAAAGGATTGAAAAGGTATTAGTGAGCCATGGATGGACTGCCAGCAAGATTTCAAGAGCTTTGTTACCTTGGGAAAGTAGACAAAAACAAAGCTAAGGAAATAATAAATAAATGAACTAAATATATTCATTAAAAAAGCCAGAAAAGTTTATTACTTTATTTATGTTATTTTGGCTGCAGGGTGAATTAAAATGGTTTTTGTATAAGGAATTAGTGCACACACTGTTTTATACAGGAATTATTCTCCGTTGCATACTAGGTTTTGGAATGCACATCAGAGCCATGTATGGTCTGGGGAACATTGAGGAAGCCACTAATACAGGCTCAGAAATACCAAGTGGAAGACTTCTGAAACTGTTTTCCCAGGCAATGCCAAAAAACCCAGCGAGTTCCTGCCTTTCATGTAAAGACAGAGTCTACATATGTGTGGAGGCTTCACTCTAATGGAAAGCACGCTTGTATCTGGTGGGCAACAGGAGGTATTTCCCTTTGCATATTTACAGTCTGCACTGACGCACGTGTTTGAAGAGCCCAAGCACAAGGCCAGCTTCATGCAGCCATGCGCTTTGATGTTGGCTGTCTTTAATGGTGTCCCAGGGAACACACAGGACCAGATCCTGAGAGCAGTTGTGTTGAACATCCAAGTCGTTCAAGTCAACTCCCAAGAGCCGAACATCCTCCTCTTCAAAAAGCAATACCCCTAGTGAAAGGACCTATGGTTGCTCTCAGTGAGAGTGGTACAAATGGTTTGTCTGCTCAATACCTAGTCTGCGCTGAAAAATGTCACCCAGGTATAAACGGTCAGAGGGACACAGGGGTGTGCCATGGGGCCAGACCTGATGGGTCTGGGGATCAAAATGGGGATGTCCATTTTGTGGAAGGCCACCTCAGCAACTACTGCTCCTCACCTGAAAGGTGCCAAGAAGAAAAGAGGCATGTGAAATAGATGTGCACTGGTTGCAATGCCCCCATTCTGGGCAGGGATGACCCCTAACACCTTGCGCTTTCCCAGCAGCTCCATGGGAGGTAGGTCATAGTGGCTGGCAGCCCCACAAGCAGCAGCCTGACCCTTCTGTATTTGGCTCTGTTTTTAAAGTGGCCTTCGATGAAGGGCCCATCTCTGATAAAGGATCCATCTCTGAGGCATTTCTGGCCAAATATCAGACCCTTCTCTTATTAAGGCATTAGGCTGTTTGTTTAAGTCAGTCAAGAGACAGGTTCAAAGATCTTGAGAGGGTGTATTTTTAGAAAGAGAGTGTTTACACAAATCTTTGTAACTGTAACCAGCAAATATTTTGCGAAAAATCTATTACTGATGTAAGGTTTAGAGCCTTGTTTCATACACAAAGAAATGTGAGGGCTAAAACTAAGAATGTGTAAATGACACTAGAGAAAGTCTCTGTGCAAATGTCCAGGAAAGATGGACAGTGCATGGATAGGTCTCCATTCCACACTATCCATATCTCAAATTGAAGCTACTTATATTCAGAAGGTGCTGTGTAAGCCTACGGTAGTGCAGAAGGGAAGACTATGACTTTCACTCTGTATGTATGAAAGAGTGAGAGAATGTGAAGATTTAAGAAGTGGTGGGATTTTTTTTCTGCTTTCTTCCTCTTCAGTTAAAAGCTTCAGTAAAAATACAATACTTAAAAGGAAATCAGTCAAGATCATTCAAGATTAAAGTTTCTTGGACAATGCACACAATGAAGACTGTATCAAAACAGAAAAGATAAATGTACTTATAGACAGTATCTGCTTATCATTTATACTTCCCTTTTACCACACTGTGGCTTACCATGAAAAGAATGAAGTAATGAAGGACTGATTTGCCTTTGAAAATCAATACATATTTCATTCAAAAGAACCTTTGAGTTAGAATATTTTCCTTGCTGTCTAATAGCTATGTCCAGCACTAAATTTTACATATCCCTAGATATTCATTTTATATACACAGCTGGGAGACAGGAATAAGACAGGCAAATCTGTTTTCCTAGAACACCTACAAATCTGGCCATGTAGTAATTTATTTTCTAAACTATAATGGGGTCAAAATTGACTCTAATGAATTTGCAGCACACTTGCTGCTATAATCACAGAAGTGAATTTCACGGATTTTTATTAATCATGATCTTTTTCAAAAGATACTGATTAAAGGTTTGCCTTCTGGTGCATAGCAGACTGAAAATAGAGTGTCCTTACAGCTTGGTGCCTTACTGGACAGCAGACTGCATGCAGGTAGCTTTCACACATGGACAGAAACAGATTGCATGCAGTTAGTGCCAAATGAGCAGACTGAAGTTAGAATTCAGCCCGCTTTCTCCAACAGCCTGCTTGCAGTAATTTACTACTGCATGTCCTTTTCATTCAGCTAAAGTAATCAAGCAGCCACTAGTTGAACAAGGCCCTCCTCACAAAAACCAACTAATTACTTATGAAAACTGAAAAATGTGCTTAGTGACGAAGTTTATTCTACTGCACAAGGCATGATAAGTGATACTGAGCTGAAGCCTTGCTTTGGTCAATACTGAGATCACATTAGCACAGAGATGAAGCACAGTGGAAGCAGAAAAAACCCTTAAAAAATGAAATTTAGGCTCCCTCAACAATGTATTAAGGCAGTTAATTACAGCTTATTAATCACCTAAGTTCCCCTGACGTACACAAATAGTTTTATTTTAATACAGCAATTTACTCTCCCTAATAGACAGACGTCTGGAAGATTTCTGTGATGCACTTCAGGTCTGGGTAGCAATGAGGAGGCAGATAATGCAGCCAGTGCAGCACTACAAACATAACAATCAAAATGACTCAGATTGTTCCCTCCAAAATGTCAGAAACATGTTAACTACTGTTTTTCTTGCAAGGACAGAGGCTACAAGGCTACACTTGGTTCTGGGCAATGTTCCAGGCCCAGGTGGTGACCCAACCTACACTCACCAAGATTCAGCACTTCAAAGAAATAACTCTGTGTACAGCTAAGGACTCCTCCACCTTTCATATGTATTTTGAGTCAGCCTATGGGGCATTTGGTGTGTAACTTTCTTCTGTCCACTAATAAAATGAATTGCTGTAAATTCAGGTTTCTGGAGATGTGGAACAAGTTTTTCCTTCAGCAAAGTAAGCATGGATACATTCACATCCCGTAGTAAACCCTCCCACATTATAACTCACATTGTTTTCCTGACTGATAGGATTATTTGAGTACAGGCAATGCCCCCTGAGCAGCTCTGAAACAATGGATTGAATATTATCTTATTTAAATGTTTTTGCCTAGACAGATGAACAGTCTAGCTGATGGACTGCTCTTAGCCTGCCCATACTCCTGGTTGTTAACCAGCTATTTTTTATCTTCCTACCTTTCCTCGGTAAGATACTGGATATCTTGCAACAGGAATTTTGCTCAGAGTGTTTGCCCAGTAGTAACTCAGCAAAACCCCTACAAATCCTGAACCAAACACACAGCTCAGATTCCCTCCAGCGCGAGCTCTCTTCTGTGTGGCGAAGGGCAGCCAGATCTTACCATGGGCACTGAGACCCTGTCCTTGCTGCAGGCTTGGCTGTTGTGGAAAACAAACGTTTCCAGTTTGAATCAGACATGGAGGATGTACTACAGACAAAAGGACTGAGATGATGGAAGGGACCTATTCCAGCAAATATTAGGTTACAGTATATTATGATATAGCATACATTAGATACCGTTATATACAGTATACTGAAATCTATATTAGATACATGATAGGAATTTAACAAAGGTTAAATTCAGTATTAGCGCAAGGATGTTGTCGTTTTGCTTTTACTTCTCTTTAATTCCCTCCTTCCACACCCTTTCTACAGCCTTTTTATCATTTGACAACAGTAGAGTTGATTGTATAAACTTTACAGTCTTTTTTTATAGAAATACACAGATATGGAGTAATCTTGCTGTGCTGATTCTACCATACTGATCTTTACCCTCCAGCTGCCAATACTCCTTTCTCTCATAAAAATGGCAGTTCCACATGAGTGAATCAGGGGAGGATACTTCTAGGAAAGTATTTATGTTTGATAACTTCTTATTTCTTTTCAGTTATTTTCTTTTCATATTACTAATTTGAGGAAGAGAGTGAGAAAGCTTGAGGGAAGATCAGAAGGAGGACAGGGAAAAGAGAAGGATATGGGTTAAATAAATGAGTTATTAAATATTATTAAACATGAGTTTCTTAGCGTACATGGCTGTCTAGATGTGCCGCGTTATGACAACTGAATAGAATTGCTTAAATAATTGTTTGTAATTGCTAAAAAAATATTAGGAAATACTTCAAATTGCCTCTATTTTGCAATATTAAACTTGCCTTCTATTGTGTTGAAAGCATTACATAGGAGGAAATGACTCAAGATTGACTGCTAGTCTGAAAGCACTGTATTACTATTTTCATATAGAGTGCACTAAAAAGAAAACATGTAGCAGATAAACTCTAGCTTACAATTTTGCACTGCAAAATGTCCATACAAAGACTGATCTTAATAGACCACCATACAGAGATTATGGTGATTAAATAACCTCCTCCTTCTAGGCTGATGAACTTCAGCGTCTAGCATACTGGGGAATGAAAAGGTATGCAGGTCCAACAAACGACCTCAATGCAGCTATGAAAACCCAGACACACAGAGGCTCCAAATGGCCTTCACATTGCCAAGGTCAATAGCTTGCGGATGACTCCACTTTCTCCTGGTAAAACAGTATAAACCACTGTATCAGAGTGCAAAAGTGAAGCTTCATGTAAATGAGACTTGGATGTGCTGTAAGGCATTTCTTGTAAAGCAAAAAAGCTGTCTCAGTCGTCTTCTGCCTTTCTCACCCTCCAGTAACTGACTGAAGTTGTGAAGTTAGTTCTGAGTTAAAGCCAAATGAAAGAGGTGCTATCATTATTTATGAGTGCTGGTGGTCCACTGGCAGTGTGCCATTCATAGCCAGTTTTTACAAGAAGTTGGACATTTCCCAAGATATTTTTTTTCCTGTCTTCTGATTGACCTCAGTGGCAGCTGTTGAGTGTAATTATCTCAAAGGTCCACAAGGCTAACAAGTACCTCTCCACAGCAAATACAGAGAGTTCCAAAAGTAATCTCTATCCTTTCACAATGCTTAATAGTGAATGCCTCAAATGCCAGGAGCTAATGCAAGGTGTAAGTTCCCCGAATACTCAGTTTTGTACCCTACCAGATACAGCTCACATGCATAAGTTTTTTCCAACAGAGCAACTCTTCAGATCTGCTTGTCCTTCTTTTCTGAAGTACAAGCTCCTTATCTGAAGCTTTCCTCACACAGACAGTAATGGTATCAAAAAAATACAATGTCAAATCACAATATACCATCAGAAAAATGACAAATAGAGTGAAAGCATGCTGATCATAACTTTATAGTGATTTTATCTGGAATAACTTGCCGCTTGCAACATCCACATGTGCAGTGTTTAAGGGTTGTCTGACCACATGTTTTTGCTCCACATCTGTCAACTAAGAGCAGAGATCTGTTTGCACAGTGTAGCGCTCTGGAACATTAAGATACTCCCACAAGTATTTCTGGCTTATAAAGCAAGAAATGGGTTACCTTGAGGCTGTGGTATGTTCATCTGTGTTTTATATGTTACAGTGTAACACTTTTTGTATTTTGTAAATTATATTAGTTACTTCAGATGTCAAATGATAGAATTTCAAAATGAAAAGGCACTTCTAATCATTAATATAAACTAACATATATAGCTTTGAATCTTTCACATCATAATGATTTGCCACAGTCAAAGAGCACACCTGATTTGTTTCATACCTCTCGAAAATGTGCATCTTCTTCTGTACAGTTCACAGAATCACAGAGTCACAAAATCATTCCAGTTGGAAAGGACCTCAGGAGGTCTCTAATCTAACCTCTTGCTTCACAGAGACTCAGCTATGAGATCAGACCAGGTTGCTCAGGTTGCTTTGTCTATTCTGGTCTGGAAACCTCCAAGGACGGAGTCTGCACAATCCCCCTCTGCAGTCTGCATCACTTGACTGTCCTCAAAGTGAGAAATGTTCCCTTACATATTCCCAGCCAGAAACTGCCCTGTTTCAATTCATGACTGTCAGCTTTTGTTCTGCTGTGCACCTCTTTCGTCAAGAGCCTGGCTCCCTTTTCTTGGCAACCTCTTCTTAGATATTGGAAGGATGCTATTAACTCTTTCTGAAACCTTCTGCACTCTGGGTTAAAAAAGACCGTCTCCTCAGCGTCTCCTCAGCATCTCCTCAGAAGGCAAGTGCTCCATGCCAAATGTTCCCATAAGGGCTTTTTATGCTGTAGCTTGGTATGCACACAACTACCTGAGACATGACGGTGCTGAGATTCAAGTCAGAAGTAGGTTTTTCTCCAATTTTGTCAGAAGAGGCTGATTAGTAAATATTCTGGGAATTTATATGCCAGACTAAGCCCAGCGGAAAACACAGCTAAGAGATCTCTGTACTCTCTAAGAGCCTAATGAGTAGTGCTGAGATGCAGGAGATGCAAGTTCAAATCCTTTATGTACTGATTGATGGGAGTTCAGTTAGTGGTTTAAGTAAAAAATCTCCAGTGGGATAAGCAGAGACTAACTCTAAAGTAGGGGTCCATCTGGCATGGGGATTCTGCTCCACTTTAGGCAACAGTTTCATAGATTAAAAAAATCCAATAAAAATCTTTTTACTTGGGGCTGTAAACAGAATTCCTAATTTAATCAGCTGCACTATACTTGTTGTATGAAGTTTTATTTGAATGATTGCAAGTTTGACAAGTCCTCTATTTGATGTTACTAGTATTTTAACTCCTACTTAGATAATTCGCAGCTTCAACTAAAAAAGGAGCTGTAATTTAGCTCTTACTTGGAGCTTACGATTAAGTCTGGTTATCAGTCACAGTTCTGGTCTATAAAGACAAGATATTTTTAGCAATACAGAACTCAAAATATGTATTCATTTATATCAGCTTCTGTCTGCTTCATTAGGGGAATGGACATGGTAGATCCATTTGCAGAACAACCTTTACAAATATTTCATAGTACTTTTCTGAGTTGTGTAGTATGACACCAAATGCAATTTATTAGAGACTAGCAATAGCACGAACCATTACAAAAACACAAATTAAGAAAAATCTATTGCAAACACATCTGCAGTTACAGCAAAGAACTTAGCAATCAGTCACTACAACCAAAGTGTCCTAAACAATAGGAGTATCGAACAAAAATGTCTCTCTCCATCTTAAAACGTAGCCCAGTAAATTAATCAACAGCCTGTGCATGGAAAGCTACATGCGGCAGTTGTGAGGACAACAGAGGGGTAGGCTCTTTGACTGTCTTTTTACTCCTCAGAACGGCTTGCTCCAGACAATCATCTCTTTCTTATAAGGAGTAACTAAATAACAGTAATTCTGCAGTTTAATAGATGTGGTTCCTTCAGCAGGACAGAGAGATGAGATGTGACAAAAATTCCCAGTTCTGTGGCAGGAGATGGAGCAAGCAGGCAGGGTAACATCCTATTCTTGCTAAGCACATGCATACTTCCCATACACATCTTCCTGCTTTAGGTTCACATGTTTAAGGTTGAGCACTCCTATCAGTACTTTGCTGGGTTGAGAACAAAATACTCAGCATTGCACAGGAACAACCACTTCCATTCCTGCAGTTGCTGGTGTTACAGGCACAGAGCCTTCTTTCTGTAGTACCTTTATTGTAAGAGCCCCCTTTCACAGATAATAGCCAGGAAACTCACAGGTCTTTTCTGAAGCTGCAAGACAGTTTGCAAAAATTGTGGAAAGGCAGAGTACAAGCTCAGCAAATGTCTTTTTTCTCATCATCATCTAAACTACACTTCTGGTTTTAAAAGTGATCATGATCTCTGATCCTTGAGAAGGGGAAAAATAGGCTTGCTATTGACTTCAGGAAGAGCTGTTTTCTGTAAGGTCTGGATGGCATGGGTTAGGTTCTCCAACTCAACTCCCTGGAGGGTTGCCTTTCTCCATTCACTTTACTGAGGACTCTGAGGGACTAATGCTCTAGCTTAGACATCTGAGAGAGATGCTCAGATTTGGACAGGGATGAACACGTCTCTCCATTTTGTTCAGGGGATCTTCAAACACACTACAGACATAGGGAATTGAGATAAATAGGGACGTATTTAGGATGACTATGAAATCCAAAGTTGTCTTAAATTTTTTAACGATAACATTTTATGACAGAGACTAGCTATTGACACAAGAGTATTGTATCATTCATATCTTGGCATGTAAATTGATGCTTTGTCCCGTATTCCTGTTTAAAGGTGTCCTGTACGTTACGAGACAGCAGCTGAAGCCATCTTTAGTCAAAGGATGGAGAGTAGCAGCTCCAGAAGTTGATTTGGATCATGCCAAAGTTAATAGCCTTCTGGAGGAACCAGAATAGTGCCCATTTGCCACAGAGGGAACTTACCACAGATGATCCTATGAAGGGTTAATGCAAAGTCAATGCTCCTATCAAGAGGAATGGAATTAATCCAGGTCCTTATCACTACAAATTAAGTTTCTGAGCTTCTTAAAGTCCAGCACTTGCTCAGCAAGTGAGAGGGTCAAAACCACATCCAAAATTAAGTGTATGATGTGCTCTTTCCATCCTGATGGACACCTACCCCTGAGACAGACACCATCCATTTGTTTCTTCTTTCCAGGAAGACGACTTTTCCAGATGGTCCTTACCTCTATTCAAGCTTGGTATTTATAGGCTAAGGAACACTTTTGAAAGAGCCCAGACTGGCAGGCTGGGACTTGAGAACTCAAAAGAATAAAAAGAAAAAAAAAGTGCATTTTTGAACCTCTATATTGTATGTTAATTTGCTGTGCTGTTCATATTATTCTATTACAAAGTAATAAAAGCAAATCATAATATTTACGGATCAGTTTTTACATTTCAACTGTTTTTGAACAAGGTATAATGTGTTTCACAACTAAAGGTAGGAAACAGTCACAAAAGTATGTGACTGGAGCAAAACTTTGTAACTTCATAAGGTGAGGGGTGAACACTGAATTTTTATTTCACAGAGACTAAAGACAGAGCCTTAAGTCTTATCACTAGTGGGTTTATTTCCCTATTGTTTATTTAAATTACAAATTGCATTCCTAGCAGATGATAAAACCCTGGATGAAGGGTAAAGCCTCAAGGCATATAAAGAAAAAGTAAAAACACCCCACAAATTTATACTTTCAAATAAAATTATTATGGGAAAAGTGGTTTCGCTGTTCAATTTCCTTCACCGGTCTTCTTTTTTTCCCCTTTTCTCTTCTTTCACTTCCTTTTCCAAAACAAACCTTTATGCAAAAATCATATTACCTCTATAATTACTTGACCCTATATTGGTAAGAGTTTTAGGAATTTTCAGTGGGTAGTCAGATCTGACACAGGTCAAATCATTTAGGAACACATGCTTTCATTCTGCTAAAATATGCGTATACAGAACATCCAACAATCCACAAGTCTTTAACTTCTGAACATTACATTATCTTCAAATACTCAGTAGTGACAAAGTGGCACCACAGTTCTGATAGGAGGTTTGAACTACAAGTATCTCGTGCTAGTGGATGCAACTATCATCCTGCTAAAGGAGTTTGCACCACATTCCCTACCTCCCGTGAACACGAAACTCATGTAACTTTGCATGCATGGGTTGTCACACATATTTTATCAGGATTGCTCAGGATGCAAGTTACACAGGGTAGGTTTCATCTGATCAGATATTAACAGCTGAAGCACAGACATTACATCTTTATAGCTGAGCCATTCAGACAACTAAAATAGATATTCAAAACAGATCAGCTGAACTGTGCCTTAAAACTGCTGATTTTTCCCAGTTGATTATAAAGGCATCCAAAGGAACAAGCTCAGCTATAGAGTTCTACATTGTTAAAAACAGAAGTCAGGTAAGATGGATCCCATCCACAGTGTAAAAACGAAGAAAACTACTCGGGTCACAGAAGGCTTTCCCTTTCACCACACCGCTGTATTTTCATTTTTACAGCGTGGGGACTGAGCAAAATACTTGGTACAGAGGGTCACCATAAGTCGTCCATTACCAGAGCACCCTTTAGAAATGCACACGGTAGCTCTTCAGGTACCATGTCAGCTCTCTGGCAACTCACCATCAAACAAATTTCTTTTAAGCCTGCTATGAAGGACAGAGGGAATCCACACTACTGTCCTCATCTTTCCTACTGTCAAAAGAGTAGGCATCAGAAGGTACTGTTAATATTTTTTCTACAGCAAACCAAATATAAAACTTAACGGGCCACAATATACAGCAGTTTCTCTCACAATCTGTAGCAGAAGCAGTCGAACATATGAGCTTCGAATGGGCTTTGGAAACAGTTAATAGTGGGCAATAAGCCACAATAATGAAAAACAGAGCTTTGAGGCTAAACTGAAATCTGTACTATTTTCAATATCTTGCTTTCATAGAGAACAACAAAATGTATTCTGAAGAGATGATACTCTCTCGCATTTCTTTTTTAGTGGATTTACATATTTTTCTGGGCTCCTGTCTAAAGCTGATGATTATTCAATTAATTTATTGTAAAACAGAAAAGAAATAATCAAATTCCTATTGAGCATGGTATACCTTTAATACATGACTCCGTTTTTCATCTGCTGTTTGCTGAAAACAGCCACAAAACACAGAGTTATCGAAGTAGAAAAAAACAACTACAATGCTCCATTTTCTTTTTCTGAAACACTGTTCTTTCTAGCAAAGGCCTCTGTTTTTATTAATGAACCTTTCACATGGAGCCTGGTCTATAATGCCTCACCTTAATTTGGCCTGTCAGGCATCCAAACTCTGTCGAACCTACAGAACAGGGAATACAGAGTTTCTTTCCCAGCCTAAGCCCTGGTTGAAAGAATTATTAAAGAAGGTGTGGGTGATGCATTGACTCTGCTTTTCTGGGTTTGTGCCTGGAAGACATCTCTGAAAATGTCCCTTGGCTAAGGACATCGCAATTTCACTTATCTGGACCAAACACGAATTGCATAATAAAGCCTACTGCTATTTTGGCCTTCCACAGCTTTTGCCAGCAGGATCTTCCCACACAGAAGGACCGAGCTGACATTTTTAGATTTCTATGGTTATTTTTGCAGTCTTATCTAGGCTTAAAATATGATACACAATAATTTTTAGCATTAAAACCAACATTTTTGCTGGCTAGAGCAAACATAGTCTCAATAATTGAGACTGATCTTTTACTTATTACAAATAAGGAAGCCCTGAGCCTTCCTTCACTGGATTAAAGCATCAGTAAGGCAGAGTGGAGTGTGTGTAGGTAAAATCTGTAACGCAGTGTTACAAGAGGAAAAAAGGCAGCCTAACACACTCTTCCTTAATGATGCACAAGTATGTACGCAACCACAGTCCAAATTTTATTTTCAGAAACAACCAGATAGATTCTGCTTCTAATAAATTAACAAACATCTTGACAAGATATGTTCAGCTCTTCCGGTACCTATGTGTTAATACATGTTTCTGAGGTGAGGAATGTAGCATCACTAAAATTGAAAAAAGTCATCATTTCAGTATTCGCATGTGATCACAGGTCTTCTTTTTGGAGCTGCTTTTTTACTGTTTCATTTCTGTCCTATTTCTGTTCTGTTGTTTCAAAAGAACAGAGCTTTACATACTCTGGCTTTGTTCAGCACACTAGAGCTTAGTATAAGTTTAACATATGTGACACAGCTGATGTTAATAGACATAAATGTCCCCTAAAGTAGTTTTCCATATTTATTTTGGAACAGATGTTTTACCTCTTTTTGTGTCCTTGGACACTGGCCATTCCATAGGACTCTAACTGAGATACAACAGGAGTTAATGTGGCTAAAACATGTTTCGTTCAGCAAATGTATCTTCTTTTCAGTTGGAATTACCACCAATATCAGAGGAAAGATTTTATCTGAACAGGAAAAATATTAATAATTTGCTTTCATTGTAAGCAGTTGACCAGAAATGCAGAAAAAGTATTAAATGCTTCCTATGACTATGCTGTAAAATGAAGTTATATTAGAACTTTACCTCTTGCGACAATATATAGCTTCTTGTACTTGTACACAGCAATTATCTTCAGATAGAAAAGGGTATTTCAAGCAAAACACTTCTGTCTGTCTTGTCAATTTGGTGTTATGAACCCAATATAGAAAAAGATTTCTGGAAAATTTATTGATTATTGATTAAGCTGAATTTCTGGAAAAGCATTAGAGCAGCAATATGTAGTTTGAGATCACTTTGCTAGCAAGTAAAATATGTTGTCTGAAAATGTCTTTGTTTTCTACTACATCACAATTCATTAATTTAAACTAGGGAGACACAATAGCTTGCTTTGAACAATGGATTAAAGTAATTGCTTGCTTTGTTTTTATACTTTTATGTAGATCATAACACCATAGTTCTGTTGACTTCCAACAACCTCATAGTTCTTCAGCAATCATAAATGAAGCCTTCTAAATTGCACTTCTCTCTTGTTTCACTGCTTTAAAACTGAATGGAAAGAGAAGTTCTTAAGCTCAGATATGTGAAATACAGATGGAGCAAATTGTTAACAGTTCCATTTTATTTCCAGTTTAGGCTAAATGCAGCACGACACAGCTTTTTGCAAAAAGAGTCTGAGTTGTGAGAATCACAGACACGCAAAGCAGGAAAGAAACCCACGAGCAAAGAAACCCAGGAGGTCATCTAGTTCATCCTCCCATACTGAGGAAAGATCAGGTTTGCCAGCAGTTTTACTAATCTCACTTAAAGTCTGCCAGTGAAGGGCATTCCACAATATAGCTGGGAGAAGCCACATAATCTATTACTCATGAAATGCTATGAAGCAGCAATGGGTGAAAGGAACGAGCAATAATGTTCTTTGCCAAATATCTGTTTTCCATTTATTATTTCTTCTTTATAGGACCTTCCTTTGTCTCATAGATGGATCTATAACCAACCGTTATTAGAAAGGGATTAATTCACAGGGCAAAAAGCAATCCTCTACAGATCTGCAACTATAAAGTTAATTAAAAACAGTGCAATAGAGAAGAGACACTGGCATGAATGAGCTTTCCTTCAAGCACAAGAAGGAATCAGAAAAGTGAATCCAGAATTTTAAACCAAAAAGGATATTTAACCAAAAGACTTGATAACAGAAAACTCCAGACTATTTATGCTCATTTCAATTAAAAAAGTTAAAAAATATGAATTCAAATAATTACTAATTACTAATCCCAGTTACTTTCACACAAATATGACCGAGAGTCAAATTCTTCTGAGTGGAGTTTTTGATTAAATGTGATATGAAGGAGTATATGGTATCCTTTGGACCTTAATGAACTCTCTCCTTCAAAAAGTCAGAGTAATGGTAGAGAAGCAAGACGAGTTTTTTAATTTGAATGTGATGGAAATAAACAGCGGTTTACAAAACTGTAAATGAGAGTTTTAAAGAATTAAAATGTATAAGAATAGAAAAACAATATTAGTGAATGTGCTTCCTCTTCTCTGTTGAACTAACCTGTATGAAAGTACTAGGATATATCTCGTTTTATATTTAGCTTCACATTAAGGCAAACTTGGCATAGCTTCTAGCTTGGTGAGTGGGGAGTTGCAGTCTGGCTCAGCAGACAATGCTTCTGCCTTACAGTGCCAAAGGTCCAGAGGTTGAAACCTAGCTGCAGTCACGTGTAGGATACACACACAGCAAGTCCAATCCCCAACTAGAACTAGGGTCCCTGCTATTTGGTTATATCCACTTCTACATGTGATTTCCAGCTGGCAGGCACAAAGTACTATCTATCTGTGGTATTTAGCAAAGTGGACGTGCTACAGTCAACTCAGACCTTTGAAGACAGGAGAAATTCTGCTAGATGCAGTGGAAGCACTCTCTGCTCTACTCCATGAGGCACACACCCAAAGGAGGTGAGAAAAGCTGTATTCACAGGAATAACAGAAGGAAAGAAGCAGTGTCTGATCATATCCCCTGCCCCTGGCTACGCAGAGAACTCAGTGTTTTAAAGAGAAAAAATACAACAGGAAAACTAATGTATTATGGGATAGATTCTGGCTTGAAAGGTGTCCAATGTCCTTCACTGAATTGTGGAGTGATCCATGTAGCCGAGGTATTCTCTACAGCCTTTGCACTGGACTAAGTTTCATGGACCTTAGACCCATGGATTCACAAAATAATTTAGGTTGGAACAGACTTCAGGAGGCTCAAAGCAGGCAGAGACATGATAACTCACTTTTTGAGGACTCCTAAATAATTTAAATTCCAGATACTACAGTCTAGCAAACCTGGTTAACTTTATTTTTTAAATAGTCTAGGAGCATTTATACAAGAAGTGACTGCACCTCTGCTGAGGAGCCAGTACCAAACAGCTGACTGACAGCAACGGAAAGTGATATAGCAGAGAACTGGTGCATCCCACCGTTTGCTTAACATACCTCTAGTCAAAGGTGTCCCAGTGAAGCGTTTGAACCTCTTCTGGAATGAACAACCTACAGAACCTTCTCAGTAATCCAGTTTTGTCTGAAGTTCCTTCTTGGAGCCTCCATCTGCAATCAATGTCCTTCACTGACTGTTTAGTCCAAAAGATAATTACAAATTTTAACAGCTGCTTGATACTGCAAATATTTTGTCTTGGATAAAATCCCAAATGAGTGGAATTTTCCTTGACTGGGAAGTTAGGTTCACATGATATTTCAGGTAACAGAGAACCATCTTTTTGTACATCAATCCATCATCCAGCTATATAAGAGATCAAATTACAGACACTGTTGCCTTAGGACAACTATACTGATTTGGGGCTGTGGAGAACTTAATTCCATAAACCAGTAATAGAAAGCTTGTCTGACAACCGACTAGTCACTTACATATTTTGATTCAGGATGATCATCAGAATATGATTCAGAAGGAACCGTTAAGGCCATCAGCAGGAGTTACTGGAATTATTTAAGGTTGTGTCACAGTTCTTATGAAGGGCAACAGCCACCAGCAGGAGGACAGAGCAGTACTCATCATGCATTCAGGCCATCTGAACCTCACCTCACCTCACTATCAAAAATATAGTTTATTAGGTAAACTATAGGCCAGAAAGCCAATTCTTCTCTCCCATCAGAGAAAAGAGCTTTATGAGGAAAAATCTGTCTGTTTTGATATATATAGAGAAGAACCTGGAACAGATTGGGAACAGGAGAAGGTAATTCAGAATAAGGAAGATAGATAGGAAACCACTGGGTCAGACACAGAAGACAAAGAAGCTGGGAGCTGCTATTCTTTTTATTTTGGGGTAAGACTGGAGGAAGCAGAAGGAAGTTTTGCATTGAAGTTTAATTTTATGAAAAAAAACCCAAAGCAACCTGCTCAACTTCCAATCTGTTGAACCAGCCTTCAAAAAAGTCTCTTTGGACGTCTGATAACCAAAGTAGGCGTAGAAAAAATGAAAGCCTGAACAGAAAATGAATCAGTATTTCTGAACTTAATTATCACATATAATTTCCAAAGGAATTATTCACTTTTTATTGTAGAAGATGCCGTGAACCAGCCAAAAGTCTCTTTGGACGTCTGATAACCAAAGTAGGCGTAGAAAAAATGAAAGCCTGAACAGAAAATGAATCAGTATTTCTGAACTTAATTATCACATATAATTTCCAAAGGAATTATTCACTTTTTATTGTAGAAGATGCCGAGGTGATAATAAAGGGGGGGGTTTGCCTTTCATTGAACCCTTATTTTGCTTTAGTCCATGTTTGCTTTAATAGAGCATTTAGTCTGTTTTAATAGAATATTTAGTTACATACAATAATTCAAATGTGAAATTTGGTGGAGAATTTCTGAAAAGCCAAGTACCAAAAAATACCTATCAAATAAAAATAAATGATCCTGTCTCAGACCTAGGGTTAACACTGCAAACATTCAAAGCAGCAAATATCTGTTAAGTTTGTTTATACTCCTAAAGAAGCCAGAGGTATAAAAAAAGTTATTTAACTTGTTTCATTCCATTTTTCGGGTGTGCTCATTTCAAATGGGAATTCTGAGGTTCCCAGGCAAACTATATTAGTAAGGGGAGTGTCTCAGTCTTTCGGACAGTGAATGAATCGTTCGGTCCTTCATGATTTTTTCTGATTTAAGGTCAGGTGTGTTATGATGCCCTCAGTCCTGTTTTGGAAGCTGACTTGAATGCCTGAACTGCTTATGTAATGTGTTAAAAGTTGGTCATACTCAAGCACTAGATTCAAAGTCTAACAAATACATTTTACCTGATCTTATAATACCCTAACCCAAGCTAGCAACAAACAAAAGTTAGGGACAGAAATATCTCAGTTCCCAGAGGTCTGCATTTAAAAGACTGCTGTTAAGAAAATGGGATATTATATGTCATAAAATCATCACATAATCAGAGCCATAACAATGAGTTATGGTTTTGGCTCTGATCCACCAAAGTTTCCAGATGCTTTGCAAAATGCACAAGCCTACAGTCTGTACTCACTTACAAAAGCTTCAGTTACTTCGGTGGGGTTGTGCCAGACTGGCACAGCAACAGCTGAATGCAAGCTCAGTCCTCATTTGCAACAATAAACTATAAACAATATAAAACAGCTTAAGAAAAAAAATGCAAGTTTATTACTGATTATAGTAAACTGCTTCATAATGTCAACATAAATTATGCAATCTCTCTGACAAGAAATATGTGAAAATAAGTAAAATAAAGACAATAAACTGTGTCAAGCCCCTCCTGTGTTGCCATCCTCCTAACACTTTCCCTTCTCTGACATGCAAATATTTCATGCAGTTTAGTGTCAGCTTCTCTGCTGGAAGTTTCAAGGCCCCATGTCTCACAGTCTGAATTTGCCTTCATGTCATTTGGAATATGTGCTAGTCATCACACATATTTCCAAAAGACTTCTGGATGTTTATTATTGGTTTTGAAAATGCATCCTAGTCACGTGCTCAAATCTGCTTGAAATGTGTGGCCAAAGCTGCGTGCAGAATTGAAATCAGTACATGCAAAAGTGTGTTTTTCAAAGGGACTGAAGAGGGTTGGGGTTCTGTGAGCCAAGCACCCTCTCACCCCTCAGCACAAACTCTTTCCAAACAAAAAAAAAAAAGGGGGTGTTTTATCCTGCCTACTGCAAGTTAAGAACTGCTAATAGCAATACATAATGCAAGTTTCTCCCACTGTGATCTACAATGCTTTTCTTGCTGTTTAGCTGCTGTCTTCAATATGGATGTCTTTTACATTTTCCTCTTAAAGGCTTTTTGGGGGGTAGCATTGCCTTATAACACCAGCTGCTCTCTGTATGTGAGAGTAAGCAATGCTGGGAATTGCCTGTTTCTAAAAGCTTACAGTGCATTTTCTCTATCTTTATCAGGAGAGAGTGGGCCTGGGACAAAATGCCAAGTCTTAGCATCCTGCCAAAGAAACTGTGGAGAAGGCCTCCCTGGGCTCAGGTGCAAGGAAGCAGAACAGGTCCCTCTGCCCAAGTACTTTCTGCACCATCCAGTGAATGGGACAACAAATATATCTGCCCAGCCAAGGATTCACAGACCATGTCCTTGCATCCCGGCTCTCAAAGTCCTTGGTACGCAGTTCACCAACAGCCCCTAAAGTGCTCAGTGATTTGCTGCAATATTTAAGAGTGCAGTAACCTTGTTTGCAACCAGGGAAAAGGGACATCAGTGCAAGTGTTCACTCTATTCTGGGCTTCACCATCTGACCTAGATGACCTTACAGTCTTTTGTACTCATCTTCCAGTTCTGCTTGGGACATGTCCAATTTATTTGCAAGTTTGAAAATACACCTACTTTCCCCTTACAACTGGGGAACTGGAAGGCTCGTGAGAGTGAAAGCTGTGTGTGAACTTTGTCAGTGACTGAGCTGACGAATGTTGTACTTGCTCCCTCAGGGGAGGCGGATGACTGGGAGCATCAGCTCATTCAGAGCAAATTGAAACCTCATTCCCTCAACCAAGTTACATCCTCCTAACAAGATACAGCAGAATTCTCAAAGGAAACAAGAAAAGTGAGAAAGTTGAAAGGAAAAAGGAGGGAGAAAGAGAGAAGAAAATTTAAGTCCTATAAAACTTCAGGCAGGAGAAACAAAGTACCATAATCTTGTACTGTTTTTAATTTTATTTTGTTAGTTTTGCTCTAAACATGAGCTTTAGTTTCTCCTACTCTCTGTAGCGGTCAAAATATTACAGTGGAAGAGTGAATGCACAAATGAACAGGAAGCAGCAGTGGCAGAGGTTATCACAAAGAAGCTTTGAATACCAGAAATAAAATACTGAAATACCAGTGTAAGTGCACCTGCCAGGGACTGAGATCTACTGCTGTAGATGTTGTTCTCACATGGCTATTCTGTTCAGTGAATTTGCTGCTTGTAGAGACAACTGTAGTACTTTCCTTTGGTCACTGTAACCCATCTAGAGTATTTTGATCTCAAGGTTACTGAAACACAAATAAATTCTTCAGTCATATGTTCCTGCCATTTGTTTAGTGGTATACAGTATGCATACTGCAGAGACCTATCTTGTACATCCACAGGCAGGGACTCTGCTCATGACTGGCCCTGCCTATAGCTTTCATTTAGATTTCAAGTTTTCAGCCACAAGATTTGAATTTTAGCTTAAAAAAACCCCTCCTCTAAATTGTTCCACACCCTTTAAAGAATGGAAAACTCATGTCCTAAAATTTTAATGCAAAGATTAAAAGACAGTCCTGTATCATGCATCGGCACTTTTTTGATGTTTTCCTAAGATCAACTACAAATAATACAGAATTCTTGCTGCATATTTTTTCTCAAATTCTATTGTGAGATTTCCAGATCCTCATGAAGACCTCAGTTTAACCTCTGCTCTCATTGCACAATCAGCTAGAGGATTCCAGGTGTTGTGTTTACTCCTAGGTTAGGCTTGTCAACTCATGCAGTGCAAAGAATACAAAGGTTTGGCAGAGGGAAAAGTTAAAGTATTTAATTGCAAACAAAAAGGAACAGTAAGAGGAATGGTTGATTTGATTTGATAACACAAATTAGTATCTTGCAGATTTCTGACAAATGAAAGCTCTGTGTTGACCAATGAACTTAGGAAAGGAAGAACATAAAATCATATTTGCCAAAATACATAATGTGCACTGTGTAATATTTTAAGGCATTTTACTATTAAAAATAAAAAATCCTTCAATTATCACTTGATCAGGTAAAGCTTTCATTGAATATACTTTTTAGTCTTGAGTAAAACAGCTACAGAATACTTGAAAGCATTTGATTTAATACTGCTGGTAAAATACTTTTAGGGAGAAATTTTAAAGGTACATGCAAGGTAACTATAGCTAGTTGAGTACTTTGTTACTTTGTTCAGAAATGAGTGGAAAAGATATTCACAACCTGACGTCTGAATAGTTACCCAAGTATGATGCTTACAAGATAAAAGCTCAGTCACTCCAGCACAAAACATACAAATTCAATTTTCTCTCTGTCCTTTGATTACTTGTCCTACTTACCAAGACTCTGGCCCGGTGGGAATTGAGGACACTCACACTGTAAATCCACTAGAGGTACTTTCTGAAATTACATGTCTTTGACCTGTTTTCCTCCAAAACATTTGCTCAAACTTTATTACTTTACCAGCCAATGAAGACTAGCATTTTCTTCATTGTGAAAGGGATATCAACGGTGGACCTAACAGACATTTTCCACAAATATTTGCCCAAACAAAGCAACCAAATGTTAATGATGGACATACAGACAGAAAGAAAGACAGAAAGGCAAAAAGAAAGAAAGAATATGAGGATATATTTTTCTTTGTTAGTTCTGATTATTCTAGCAGATTATTATGTTCCATCAATTTGTAAAGACTTCAGGAAATCCCAGCGTAAAACTAGTTCAGATGAGAAGATTCTGGCCCCATACATGTATAAGCAACTCCTTGATATTTATCAACAGTGAACATATTTATGCAATCAGTGAATCATAGAATCATAGAATGGTTTGGGTTGGAAGGGACCTTAAAGATCATCTAGTTCCAACCCCTCTGCCAAGGGCAGGGATACCTTCTAGACCAGGTTGCTCAAAGCCCCATCCAACCTGACCCTGAAGTGTTCACTTCCAGGGATGGGGCATCCACAACTTCTCTAGGCAACTTGTTCCAGTGCCTCACCACCCTCATAGTGAAGAATTTCTTCCCTATACCTAATCCAAATCTACCCTCTTTCAGTTTAAAGCCATTACCCCTTGTCCTATCACTACATGCCCTTGTGAAAAGTCCCTCTCCAGCTTTCTTGAAGGCCCCGTTGAAGTACTGAAAGGCTGCTATAAGGTCTTCCAGGAGCCACCTCCTCTCCAGGCTGAACAACCCCAACTCTCTCAGCCTGTCTTCATAGGAGAGGTGCTCCAGCCCTCTGATCATCTCCGTGGCCCTCCTCTGGACTTGCTGCAACAGGTCCATGTCCTTCTGCAGTACTCCAGGCGGGGTCCGCTTCTCTGAATTACTAATGTAATAATTCACATAAAATTGAAATAGAATGTTTATTTTTTGTATCTAAAGAACATGGTCATTTTTCATAAATATCAAAGCATGTCATCATGAAAAAGAGCAAAAAGAATTAGAAGACAAAAGTTATGAGCATTGATAGGCACTACAAATATGTTTCTGTTTTAGGAATAAATAAGTACTGACTGTCCTGTTTTAGCACTGGACAAATGTGAACATGGATACAATTATACACACCCCAGACAATAAATTCTGCTTAAGACTTTGGGCCTGCAAAGATGGAGACATATGGTATTATTCAGAACAAGTTATCCCACTGATTTCAGTGGAAATGTCCACAGCGTGTGAAGTTAAACGTGCATACCTCTTTGCTGAAAAATGCACTAAATCTTCATGTTTTCCCTCTGAAACCTCATCAAGCCATGGGGATTAGAGCTTTCCTCAAGTATTTTCTGTGTCTTTTTGCTGTCACCGTATTGTTGTTCAGTTCCTGCATTCTATTAGTGTTCCCTTTTGCCTAGACTTTACTTGGCAGCTCTTAGAATTTTTTGGTAACATCATAACCAATTTCCATCACATCCACCCTCCCTCACAATAAAATTCTGAAGTGTCAAACGTCTGTCTCAAAAAAAAAAAGCAGCAGCAACTACTAAACAAAAATTGTGCAACCTTTCAAGCATTGCATCTCTTCATAATGCTATTATGGCAAACTATGTAATAATTTTACTTAGGAATGTTTTTATTTTAATTAAAAGAAAATAAATCCTCAAGCAATCTTTTTCCAATCCCTTTTTTTCATTTTCATCTGTAGCTTAATACCATGAAAACACTAGGCTGTTGGACCAAGAGAGGTATAGCACAATGGAGACAGATATCAGGAGTTTCAGTAGGGTTTTTGAGTTGTGACAACATACTTCATAGAAGAAATTCATATAGCGACAATAGGTCATGGGAATTACCTTAACCTATCAGGTGACCAGCCAAAAACATTCAGGGTTTGGTACAGGTACTGAAACACAGATATCTAGTCCTACTTGGGTGCATTAAGGTGTAAAAACGATATTCAGCATAATAAGCACACAGAACTGGCAAGTAAGCACAGTCCCAGTCTCTTTGGGATCAGCAGCTTGGGGTGAGATGTGATACTGAGTTTCTGATGTGGCAAGAAGTGCATATCGAGGCAATTGATCCCTGTTCCCTTTCTCTTCGGATCCTTTTCACATGGCAGTTCCTAGTAGGTTCCTTGACCTTTTTCTGGAGTGATTTCATTGCTAAAGAAGCAATAGTTGGGAACTTCCCTGCTGAAGCATTTCCTTTCCGTGGATGAACTCAGGCTAAGAGGTCTGAGTGATTGGAAGCAGTTCTAAATCCTTCTCCCAGCAGAGCACAGTATGGCCAAGGAAAGGGCTTGTGCCTTTGTATCCCATTGAGATCAATAAACAGAGAGCTGACTAAGGAGTAGGGCCCACCTTGAGATACCAGGATAGCCACTTCTTTAAAATTTTAACCCTTTTTGGGGTTCTTCCAAGATTTTTTTTTTTTTTGCTGTTGTACTTGCCATCCATGCTAAAAACATAGTCACATGGGGAATGTCTGAAGGAAGAAGAAAATAATGGGACAAAAACGAATAGAAAAGAAATCCCTAAAACATAAGAGCGATGGTTCCATAGGAAAGCACAGGCACTATTTGTATTCCAACATATCACTGGTAAGAACTGAGGGATGTTGCAGCTGTCTCCAAGTATTTTATAAATCAAGGCATCCTGCAGGACATAGGATGGATAGGCATAAATAAATCAGATAATTCTAATGAAAAATAAGCCAGTTTCTCACACCTGGAGCAGGGATACACCAAAGGGTGTGATTCATTTTGAGAAACTCTCAAAGTAAAAGAGTTAGCCAGAACACTGACCACAGGTTAAGTGAATTACACAGATTCACAGACCCTTTAAACCAAATGACCTAAAGAAGACAACGTATCTTCAGCGGACACTTCACTGTGTGTGAGTGAAAAAGGCTCTATTCTACAGTCTCTCTGAGAAGAAATTTTCCCCTTTTTCAGAGGGTTAGACAGAGGGGGAAATGCTCATTTAGAGGCAAAGGAATAACAGAATGACAGGGTGAGATATCAGCCCACCTGTACCACATATTACTCAAATTCTTTACTGAAGCCCAGAGGACTTCTGTGTACGGTGGCCCATTGTCATGGTTGTTTCACTTTTCATGCCATGCTCAGACATTAAGCCACTCACAACTGGTCCTTCCTAAATAAACTCCAGAAGCCTTTGATCTGTTTTCTACAAGGCTTCCCAGCAGATATTGGCATCTACTTTTCAGACAACACCGATGGAATGAGATTTATGAATAACTTCTGTCCTCTGAAGCAGTCTGGTTGCAAGCAGCTGAGCACTTGTCACTCAATGGAAGACTCAGGATCAGCAATAGAAGTTTGTTTCCTTCCTAAAACTTCTGGGAAAATATATTTTTCAAGATGAGAACCACTGCCAGTGTGGTCAACATGTGAAGGCTAACAGTTTCAGACTGAAGATCCCAACTGTGGTTGACACTAATGTTGCATACTTTTAACCAGATTAAGGTGCAAGACACCTTCAGTGTGATGCTTACAGTGGAATTTTAAAATTGATGCATTTTATTACAAAGTTCAGGCATCAGCTTCAGAGCAGCAAGTATCTGAGTTTCCAGTATCAGCCACAAAAAAAATTACTAAGAACACTGAAAAAAATAAAAGTCTCAAGTTCTAAAATGAATTGCCCCAGCACTGAATACTGTTCTATTTTTTCCCCACTAGCATATTGCTGTCTCTCTCATAGAGAGTTGTGCATGTAAATGAAAGGAGTCTGAGATGTACAGAGACTCCAGCTGGAAAATATGCTTGATTCAAGACAATAAAATGAGAAACAGAGCTATATTTAATCATAACTATATCAACAAAAATCACATAAATAAATAAATAAATGTACCAAAAGTATTGCAAAGTAGACCACAATAATTCTTTATAAAGAGATCTCATACTGCAAAACCTAGTGATCGAGACATAGCACTACTGAAATGGTTTTGTCTTCTTTGAAATACAGTGAAATACGCCCCCACTCAATGCTTTTCGGCAAGTAGGTTGACTGTGTCTTTAGCAAAAGGGCAAGGATTCATTCCAAGGGTGGTAGTATATGCAAAAGTAGGTAAATGACCTTCAGACTCCATTTAAAGTTCAAGCTCATTTTCTTCCAGTAACTCGTCAGACCCCCAGGACACCCTTACTGAGGCACTCATGTATTCCATTCTGTTTTCTGCAATGAATCCCACCTTTTCTCTACAAATTTAGTTTTAACCGGTCACCACTTTTATTGCAACATCTTGTGACTAATTTACGCAGATCATTATAAATGTTTATATTTATTTAAGTTTGACTAGTTAAAAAACATATTCACTGGGTAAGCTTTTCATTGATAACCTTTAAGTTCACAAGCACCTCTAATGGCTGGAGGTTCTTACCCTACAGGGAACAAGGCTGGCCTTGATTCTGACCTGACTGTGACTGCTCTGATGTTACTAATTTAAATTAAGTGCTTCCTTGTTTATATCTACACACTAACCCTGAGCGAAATCAGAAACACTTATCATACATCAGTCGTTCTATGCTCTTTTACTATATGCTGCATTATGTTCTGTAAACACCTAACTTGACAACATTTATCACACAGGTAGCACATTTTATTTGTGCAGCTAAACAAAATAGGTTGAAAGCACACACAAAAAAGTATTAAATGGCCTGAATTCCAGATGGCTCGCTTGCTCCATAAAGTAACAGTATCTGCTGAGATGATCATGGTACTGTAGTTCTTTCTCCTTACCAAATACATGCAATAGGAAGTTTTCCTCTGCTCTTTTGTCATCTTCTTTGCTGCTCTCTTATTTCATGACCTCTGAGTTAATCCTTCTATTCTTCCTATTAGCAAGTTTAAGCAGGCAAACTTCAAACAGACTAGCGATGGGTCACAAAGTTTAATGGGTATGTAGATAATCATCTAAATTACATTTCTGGAGCTGATGGGCCAGACAGGCTTAGAGAGTAACTTTACTAGCTTTCACTGTTAATCAGCAAGGATTGTATGTCTCAGTACGTATCTGCCTTTGCCTGCCTCCCCGAGGGGCTGGGTCATACTGACTGATTAGCAAAGGCAGCTGCATTAGCTTTCTTCTCCCACAAAGTGTGTTATGGAGGCCCAAATGACTTGAAAGGCAAATGTGACCACAGCTTAAACACCAAGTGCTCTCTTCTCATCACTGTGGAATTGCTGGCCCTCTTCTTGCAGATTATGATACTCAGCACAACAGTTGTTGCCAATTTTCATGATCTGTTAACACTTAGGAAGCCTCATGCTGAAGGCTTTTCTTTCACATCTATTGTGGTATCAGCTAGGGGAAAATTCAACAGGCTATTTCACATTTTCTGATGAATTTGAGAGCAGTCTAAGAGGTGAACTGAAAAGCATACAGTAACTGAACTGTCAATAGTGAATGCCCTGGATTTCAGCTTTGAAACACAAACTGTAGAGGGATAGGTAAAGAGAATAACAGTTCTCTGTAGGATACAGACAATTTTACAGCTACAGAAATAGCAATGGATATGTACTGTGAGCCTGATTTTCTTGGTGAAGATACTTACAAACTGAAGTGTATCAAATATGAGTCTCCTTTTTTCTTATATTGGTGGTTGTGTTTTATATCTACCTTGATTCCAAAAGGAACAAAAGCAGTGGAGGACTGGCTTCCTGACTTTGGCAGGACCTTGTCCTTCTGGTGTTAGGCTCATCTTGCATAGTAAATACTTCTCAATGATTCATTTTACTGCTCTTTATCAAGTTGTTAAATAAACACAAAACCAGACCAATTAAACTATGATTAGCCACACAATAAGCTTTCACTGTCTTATTTAGGCGCAACATAGGCCAATACCAGCACTCTTTAAAACAGTAAAAGAATCTGACTAACCAGCTAAGAAGTTAAACAACTTTCTATTTTGGATCTCAATTAATAACATTCTACAAGAAGAAACTATGGAGGAACAAAGTAAGATAATCAAGAACACTGATTTCCTTATTTGCCTCTTGAACTTTGAGAAAGGAAGTTGGATTCTGACTTTCCACAAGTTTTCATAGATGAAACTATGAAACACCTATGGCTCTGTGACCTAGGTACAACTACTTCTGACTGATGTTAGAGAGAGACACGAATTAGGCTAAATACTTCTATAATTTTCCAGTCCACGAAGAATGCCATTTCTTAAGCTTCTAAACAAGGGAGACCAAATTTTCCACTTTATCTGGGACAGGCCCAGAATGCAAGGACTGCCCCATATTGTGATAAAACCTTCAGGTCCCAGGTTTGTTTCAAGTATTCACTGAGACATGGGATTATCCCGTTTCCTGGCTTTCATGTGGCAGCCTGAGTAAGTTACCCATTCTTGGTGCCACAGCATCCTTGGCTCTTTCAATGAGAACAAAAAAGGCCAAAGCTCTATGCCAGATCATGAACCACAGCAGGATTTCAGTCATGTCACATCCTCTTTACCAACATAATGCTCAGGGAAAACGATCTGAATTTCAAATATGCATTGTGAGCATACAGACAGAAGAGATGATAGCCTTTACGCAGTGCAGCAATAAATCACTTCAATCTCCATTGTTCTATTGTACCACATGGCTGACTTGCAGAACTACCCTTTTTGCTTTTATTTTACCAAATCAGAATTATAAGATAATTCAAAGACCGGACAAATTACTATGAAGAGTTATGGAGTCATTACTATGACTCATTAGTTTTCCCCCTATATTATCTTTGTAACAACCTATACCCTCCACTTCACATTACAGCTTTCTAATGGCAAAATGTCACCAATAATTTCCACTAGCATCAAAAGCTGAGATGATCAAAGTGCAGCTATTATTTCTGAAGATGCGATAGTAGGCATACTTTCTTTTCTGCAGACTCATTTTTTGACCCCACAGGGTAACAAAATAAGTCTAGTTAGGTCAGATCCAAAGTACACTGAAGTCAATGGGAGTCTTTTCCCTGTTCAAAGGTCTTGGATTAAGGATATTTTTCTCTTCTTTTACTATTATATACATGAGAAAAATGGGTACAGAAGCTGTTAGTAAATCCAAATGACAGTCTGTTTGGAGAGTCTTAGAACTGGAAGAGCTGAGGTGTACTTGCACAACTATGCACTAAGCAACATGCAACTTCTGTGTGCCCTAAACTTGGCTCTAGACAGTTTTACCATGCACCCCTCATGATATGTCTTATGAGCTTGACAGAAAGTCTTGCAGGCAGAATAAGCTCAGGTACCAGAAACCGTGACACTGCATTAACATGGAGCTGGACTGGCCTGGGTGCCATGCAGCAGTGGCACCTTGTTTGTTCCCTGTACTTGCACCAGCTTGCTCACAGCCAGCACAAGTAGCTCCACAGCACTCTACTGTCACGTCAGCAATTTAATGAATGCCACCATTCACAAAAAAATGTAACTGGGGCACCACAGAGCCCTGGTGTGTCACACAAAGCTACTGAAGTTTAACCTGATAACAATAACTTTTGCTTCAGTACAAACTGCAATGACTATTTATAAAAAAACTCAAAAAACCAGATGCATGCGCAACATATATTTTCCAAATACTTTGCCTGTATGCATGTGCTGATTTGTCTGCGACTTACAAACTGGCAGTCTGATCATGGTTGTAACACTTTGTGTGCTGTCATACAGTGCAAGTTATTTCTAATTAATGAACTTTCTCTCCATGAATCAGGTACATTGACAGAATGCAAACACTGACACAGCTATTTACCCAAAACATAAGCTAAATATTTCAGTGAGGCTTCAGAAACTTTGGATGACCTTTTCTCCCTCCCCACCCCCTCCTATTATTGTACTTCTAAATGTGTCATTGCACTTCCTGGAGCTCATAAAGGAGAATTGCTTCACTCATACTTTGCAGTTCTCATACTTACAAGGTTCATCCAAAGACTTGTAAGACTTCACACTTTACCAGGAAGTTAATTCTTATATCCTGATATTGCACAGTTAGAAACAGAAGCATAGAAAAATTGTGAGCTACACACAATTTTCCCTAAAGGGCCCTAACAATCAGTCCATCAAGCTGTACCTCTCCTGTCCAAGCTGGGCCACAATGTAGAAATGCATGGAGGAATCACTGTGGAGGGCAGGAGAGGAAACAAGAATAAGCACAAAAAAGTCTGTGCTACGTGGAGTCTTCTGCAGAAGTTACTGCTACCAGTTCTCTAGCAAAATGTAATTGATTTCAGTGGTGTTACTGGGCCTGTATTATATTGAAATCATCCAAAATAAGAGCAAAAAGGGACCGTAAGTGAAAATCTATTCTAAATATGTGGGATAATTGCCTGATAACTCAGCGCAAACAAAAACCCCATAGCTAACAAGAATTATATAAAAACAGCTTTTCTGATAAGCTTTTCCAGAGAACAGTGTTCTCCCAGGAGCTGAATTGCCTACCCAGAGCTTACTGACGTCTGTCTCCTTTCACAGCCACCCACAATGGTTCACTGCTATTATTTAAAAAGACACTTCAATCCTGTGGTTGAAGGCAAGGAATCACAAAAACCTGAGTCTAGTCCAGTCTGTACTAGCAGTCCTTGATGGGCCCAGAGACAGCACTGCATCTACAGAATCTGGATCCACAGCACTGTATCTTTCTCAGCATCTCCCCATCCTGCAGCACCCTAGGAACCAGGTATTGCAAGGCATCTGTCAGGCTGAAACATCCAGTCATACACCCCAGCAGCACCAGTGGGATCTTATTCACCAGTTGCAATCATACAGGTCATAATTTGACTCCCTAACATTTGTAGTCATGCAAGTATGAGTTTCTGCTTGGCTGATTCCTGGGCAGATCTTCATCTTCTGTATCTTTAATGTGTTCTGCACACCCATGGGATGACATCAGTAATTGTATGAAGGGGGAGAACAGCCTGAACACACAAGAGAATGGAATTGCTCTGTCACGTCGTTGAGGTTTATCTTCTACGGTTTTGTTCCTCACATAATGATATACCAATGACATTTTTCCAAGACAGCGTAATAGCAAAATAACTGTTGAAGTCAGGAGTCACTTAACTGAGTGTCTAGGATGGTGGGACATTCCTAGTAAGACTGTGCTAAACTGCAAACCTACAGAAGAGAAAAAGGCAGGAGAGGAGATATTAAATTTTCCGTTGCTGAGGTAGGAGGTGCTACAAACAACACTAGCTGGTGTCAATAAATTCAGTGGTGATGAAGAGTGATATCATTCCTGATTTAAGAAGTTCTTAACTGCAAGAGTGCTGTCCAAGTAAAGGGAGCGTAGGAAAAATGAAGGCTGAAAGCTGCCTAAAAAATTCTATCCCTTCAGGGGCTAATTACTGTAGCAACCTAATACTTCCTTTGGCTAATGATCATAAAGAAAATGAGTTCATTGGTGTCATCTCAGTCATTATTGGCTTAAAATTGTTGAATCACTGAATCAGCATTCACATGGATTGTCTCAAAGCACTGGTGGCAAGTTATCCATCAGTGATCTGTGTAACACACCATTTCCCGTGTACAATGCATCATAATAATGACAAATGTAGCTGCTGCATGGAAACATCCGCTCTCTTCAGTCTCTGCCTGATACTTCTGGAGACGTTTCCTGGAGGGTATCTGGTATTAATCTTGCATCACATGTTAAACAGGAAACTTAGCTATATAGAGAAGACTAAGCACAACTAATATAAAATTAGGAGTGCAAGCACAATGCAGTAAACTGGAAGACTATATGCTTTTCTCCAGGCAGCTGGACCCAACATGGACTTGAGCCTCAAAGTTTGGGCTCTGTAATGTGGCACCCTGAAAACGCTGAAAAGTACGATGATGATGATCCTAGTCAGGCACAGCCTACTGGAGATACAGGACGAAACTGTAAAGCAAATTTTCATTCCATGCTTAGAGAAAGAGACGCCTAAGTAGAAGCACAGCCAAACTCATTCTTTCGGTGGTTCTTCCCACCTTATGCCCTAGATGTGCCCATTTTCTCTCTATGGCGTGTTCAGAACCCAGCAGATGTCTGACAGTGAACAGTGATTATGGGAAACTGTGATTACCAGATGATAGTACAGACTATGTATGAAGTCAGCTGCGTAGGTGAAAGAAGTGAGTGTTTGATTTCTAGAGAAAACCCAGAGCATTACATTAATTCCCCCAAAGGACAGATCTATGCTCTGTTGAGTTTTTGAGACCTTTCCTTAATGCAGCAGATACTGGCTGCTGACCAAGATACCAGCCTAACAGCTACATCTCTGATGCTGAGATCCAAAAGGAGTTCAGCACAGAACAGGATAAATGTAAAGAACATCCATCACAATGGTTAATTGTTCCTCTGACTCATCTACAAAGCAATGCTTTAAATCATCACAAAAGTCTTTTTGTTATAATTAAGAAAATGTGGCAAGCCTTCTCTCCCCCAATGGTATAGATGTTGACAAAGCCAGAATATGCTGACTCAACAAAACATTTTGTTCTGAGACACACACAGAAATTAACCCTCTACTTGCAAATTAGCTCAGTGTATTTATTATTTACACCTCTACCTTCTATATCTTCATAAATATACTTTTTAGAAGCACCAAGTTGTGTTATTAGATTTAGGTGCTTGTTCATTTTATACTTACAGTGAATGGTGATTATATGTCCCTTGATCTTTAAATATTTTAAAACCCCTTCAAATAGTTTTTAGGTTTTCCTGAGCTCTTGTTTGACCATGAATATTTAGGAAAATTACTAACTATTTCAGCAGTTTTATGCAAGTGAATTCACCCACTAACATTACCTGGCATATATAATGGAGGAGAATTTAGCCATATGGTTCTGTCAGGACAGGTACTCCATCAGTGTAATTTGGAATTGCTCCCCTGAAATTAATTGAACCATGTTGACATACAGCAGTTGAAGATATAAGCCCTCACCTTTCTTTTTATGGCAGTCTCTCTGTACTAGCTCTCTAATCATTTTGTGGCTTTCATCTGAAATGCCTCCAGTTTAACAACGTATTCCGTTTGCTACATATTTGCTCCTCAAGGTTATATGAACACTGCTTTGTCTTTCCTGGTGAGTGGGTTGCAGGCACACAAAAACCAAAATAATTTACGCTTTATTTAATAGATTAATAGCAATGCAAATGTACTTCTAGTGTTTTGTGTGTTTTCACCCATAAATCACTTCTACAATTTCTGAGCATGAAGCTCCTGCTCATTTAAAACCCGGTCTCTTTTTTTTTTCTGCACAGCTATAACTATTCGCTCACAAGAGCTTTAAACCCAATCTCGATGTGAGTTTTCTTTCACGAAGAAAGCAAAAGCTGCCTTCAGCAGCACCCACTACCACTCTTCTGTGCTCAGCTGCTCATTTCTGCCCCTGCACCTAACCCTTCTCTTGTGTTCACACAGAGAGATTGGGAACCTTATCCTAGAAACTAGTCCATTACAAAAAAAAAAGAGTTCTCCCATCTGGTTCATGAGTAGCTGCAGGCAGGGAAAGGGATGCTTAAGTTGGCATTGCTCCTGGAAAAAATGACTGTCATACTATGCTCTCACCAGTGTTTCTGAAGAAAATTTAGAGTATAGGCTGGAATATTTCAGATCTAATAATGAGTGGGCTTTTTGCTTGTCCCAGCCACTCCCTCCTTGAAAACAGAGTTAGCATTCTGGACCGCACAATAGCTAAAATCTTTAACTTAACAGTTATGCCAATATAAATTTTGAATTTTAATCTCTTTTAATCAGATAACCTTCTTTGAATCAAAACATCTTCTTTTGAAGAAAGCATATGTTTTTCTTTATACTTTTTTTCCATCATCAGAAAGCTTAAAAAAAACAGAAAAAGAAAAAAAAAAAGACTCAAACTATTTTTTTTAAGTTTGGGGCATTTTTTGTTGTTTTCTGAAAAATTCAAAACCACTGAAAAAAAATTCTCACCAGCTGTAGATCTGAGAAGACTAAAGAATGCAATGCATGATTGCTCCTATAATGGATATTCTTTTATTCTCTGAAAGGGAGGTAAGCTAATTTTGCAAATAAGATACAGTCTGGTTGCTGATATAATTAGGCTGTATATTCAGTTCCAGAGATGCACTTTCTGTGTGTTTTCAAGCAAGACACTGAAACCCAGAACTGCCAAGAAGGTTAGCTGCTGCAACAAGCAGCACTGCGAAACCTAAGAGTCTGCACATGCCATCCGCAATGTCCTAAGGACAGAAGAGATGGGTGGTTTGTAACGGGGCTCACGCTGAATCTAATGCAGCTAATGGGAAATACAGAAGAGACTAATGTGCTTCAAGCCTGTCCTATTACAGGACAAGTTCTTTGTTTCTCTCCTAAGCTTTTTTTTTTCTTTTTATTTTATGGCCATTATTTAATATTTGCAAGGTTCTTTGAAATCTTTGCATGAAAGCACTAGGCAAAGAGTTAATTCATGTTTCTATAACTGTCAGTTTTTACTTGTACTGTCTGGTATGAAAGGCATTATAACTGTAATAGCGCACAGTTTAAAATGAAGTAAAAACATTTTATTTTCATTGGGAAATTTATAACAAGCTGAAAAAAATATAAGCATTCTCATATCTTACATAACAAAAAAAATGAAATTACCTTGATTTTTGTTTAAAGGCTTCTTCCTTTCTAAAGGGTTTTCTCATCTCTACCCCTCAAAGACTATAGTAAAGTTAAATATAGTTATTGTATTAGGCCTAGGTCTTAATTGCTTTTTCATCAATGGAAGTTTAGTAGACAGAAAGAGAAATCAACATCTTGTTGCTGGCATCTTGCTGCCAGCTGCATTGCAGCCATTTGGTGTTACACAGTCAGCAATGCTATACCAGTATCTCATTATCAGCTCTGTTGGACTTCTTATGCTATCTGGACTCTAGGAAATGAATATGATAAAAGGGTTTATAAAAATACAAGAGATAATAGTACTTAAGAATAAGATGTTCTATAAAAATCAGGAAAGTTTTTAAAGCTGTTCTGCTGTAAGTTCGTTCTGTCAGACCTGAGAAAGCTGTAGGACAGCCAGAGCATCAGCCCACTGCACTGCACTGATTCTGGAAAGTACTTTTTCATGGTTTGTGCAAATGCACAGACAAAGAGAATGATACACACTATGGCTATAAAATATAATATTAGCTATCCGTTACTCACAATGCAAATGCAAAAACAAATAAATAACTGTATTACTGAAATATAAAAAACCCGAAACAACCAAAACCAAAAAACCCCAAACATGTGGCAGCAGGACACTATAGGTACAAAAGTTCACAGTGACAAACAAGGTTCCCTAAGCACGTCACCAGTTACTTTCCATGATTGCAACTAGGCAAAGATTAACAATGAAAGAAGTAGCATCCACACATTTCAAGTAAAGCATAGATAAATCTGTTTGCATTTTAAAGATAAATGGGCAGTGCAAGAATGAATAAAATATTTTGTCCTTTGTGACAGTGTGTATGTAGTCTGGGATCTTTCTCTTGAGGGTAATGCTGATACCCCTATCTTAAGAGCTCACTGTTTTTTGCTGCTTGCTTTGTATTCTGCTTATCTTGGTATCACAGCTTCACAGGTGATAATGAAATGGCACCACTTCTCTCAAGGGCACTAAATTTGAATATTGTCAACAATTGCACAAAATTAAGTTAAAGCACAAACCAATAACCTCTCCATTTGCAGTCCAAGCAATACTGTCAGAATGCAGAACACACAATGAAAGGCAACCAAAGCTGAAGGTGCTATGGTGATGCCACAGTTTATCCCCTACTAATTTGGTTTTAATGAGGATATTATAGCTGCTATCAAAAAGTAGAGAGAACAATATTTTTTCCCCTTTAGGGGCTGCAAGGCTTGGAACCACACACTTCTTAACTCAATAGCCTTGAAATTAATCCAGGATTATTCAACTGCATGAGAATTATTAGAAGACTGGAAACAACATCCCACACTGTCTTTTTATTGTAACCTTCCTTATAGTATCATCTTGCAGTGAAACCTGAATATCCTAATGGGATTAAACATAAAAGAAAGTCAGGAAAAAAAGTTGCTGGATTAGAATTTTAACTGAGGCCTTCTGTGAGAAAGACCACACCACTGTCAGTGACCTTTCTCTCCCCATGTGTGATCCCAGTTGTGCCTAGTCAAGTGTCCAAAGGAGACTCCATCAGTTCACGCTGTATTTATCCTTTTGCTCCTAAAACAGGTGTCTTGTTACTAAGAGAACAAGCATTCATGCCATTGACCAGGGTGTACTAACCCGCCCTGCAAGAGTGCATAATGTTCTCTGGTATGAAAAGCAGAATGTAATGATGCTATTTAAGACCTGAGTTTTGTATTGATAAAAAACATCACTCTAAGCAAAAGGCAATAAATTCCATTCTAGCAAATAGGGAAAAGGGAAAAAAATGCAGGCTTTTGAGTGTTTTAGAATGCCATTTCTATCTCCAGCTCCAGCCTTCATTTGTCTTTTAAATGCACTCTCTGATAAGTTTGCCTTTAACATATCTAAAAAAAATGTTTTAGAATCTCATACTGTATCTTCACAGCCCTCATTAGATACCACAAGAATGCTTTTCATCTCATTTTTACTCTTAACTCCTGAAGTCCTCCCTAGCTCTGAACAATTATATTAATTAGAGAGCAGTTATTCACAGATGAGCAGAAAACTGAGCTCAATCAAAAGAAACTTCTAAAACACTTTTCATTTTTATCATTCTAGATCTCTTTGCCTTTACAGTGCTTCAAAGAGTCATACTCAGTCTCATAAATGCTGTCATAAAACATTAACAACAATGTAAACTCTAGTGTGGGAGGATATGTATGAGGTTGAATTCCTGTTCCTACACCCAGATACATGCCCCAAATTGGGCAACAAGAGGAGGTTTCCTCACATCTTTCCAGCCAGTGTGTTCTCCTGGTAATATAACTAACTCCAGCTCAACCTATTGCTGCTCTCCTTTTCATACTATTTCACACCCAAGGTGTCAGGAAAATTGCTGTACACCTGAACTGAAATCTTAGGTATTATATGTTTTTATTCTTATTTGTTTTACTGTAGGAACTACTAGATCTGGTGCTGAGGCAGTACAAAGAGTAAGAAGACGGTCCTTGACCTTTTAAGCTTGTAAGATAAGTGTAAGAGAAGAGACAAAGAATAGGTAGACAGCCAGACCGCACCATAATCAGATATTCAGATCAGCAGTCAGTAGGCTGTCACTACTACATACATTTTCTCTGACAGTTCTGATTTGCAGATTGAAATAATTATTGTCAACATATAATTTGCTATCAATATTTATAATCTCTTTGGCTCCTGTTTTAAGCCCCAGTGCTTATTTCTCCACAAGAACAAAAAAATCCCTCTTGATCTGTCCCATCACATAAAATGCTCTGCCTTCTCCCACTCTGGTCTCCCAACCTCTTCTGCAGTACATAGAAAGAAACCAGAGAAGGGAAAGAAGTTTTATGAAAAGGATATATTGATATATAAAGATCTTCATAAAGAAGATAAATAAAGATAGGATTAGACATTTGACATGAACATGGATGACCGTTTCAACACTATGGTTTTGAAAATCCTGCTTCCTGGTTGCAGAATTAGTTGTGATGAAATATATTCCTCCTGGATGCTCTAATATTTAGAATGAACCCACCAAACCTTTTAATCTGCCTGAAATCCCACAGACAAAAGCACTGCCCTTGATTATGATTTACCATGTAACTTCCTTCTTTGAATCAACTGGCTTATCTTTGCCCACTATATCAAGTACCAATGTTCAGTCCTCAAACTTTGGAATCCAAACAGCTCTTCTCCAGCCCGTGTACCAGTTTTTCTGTCTTACGAAGAATATCTTTAAAACCATAGTTTCGCTAACTGAAAGCTTCACTGTTCACTTTATTTCATTACCTTTCTTCCAATTTTGTGTCTAATTCAGCCCGAGCTCCCCTTCCCCAGCCCCTTTTTAGCCCTATCGGACAGACACTCACCCTTTTTTTCATTCGAGAGACCCACTGCTTCCTAAGGATTGTTATTTTTTAGGAGTAATTTATTTGCATTCCCAAACTTATATTCGGATAAATGTGATGTAAGTGGCAATCATCCCTTCCTTTGGAATCATCAGTGGGTTTTTTCCATTGTGTTTGTTGGTTTCCTAGAATAAACACTTTTCATTCATAAATTATCTAGCAGCATTTGTCTTGAACACTGGTAAACATACTGTCATCATAAATATCTTTCCTGGTAAAAGGATTTCCATGGCTCCAATGTCACAGATAGATAGTTATGAAAACTGCAGGCTGCCCACTGCGTGGTACAGAGGGACTGTTTTCTCACAAGCAAACAACAGCTCTCTGATGGGTAAGGTTTTGGCTGACCAAAGTAAGGATTAATTTACCTGGAGCTCTCAAATACATGGTAACTATAACAGGTACTTATGCTGAACTACTTTTTATATCCAAAATGTTGTGTAAATGCTGTATTTCATACAATTACAGCATATAGAACTCAGATTCTAATTTCACCAAAACTGACTCTACACCAGCATTGGCCCATGTACCCTAATTTATACCACTGGATGAACAGAAACCAGTTAAATTTACTATTAATTTGTATAGTAAAAGAATATGGAGACAATACCTGTACAAACCCACACATCACATAGTCATCAAACAAAGGCAGACTAGGGCGGTCCTCTCGATAAATTGTGATTTTGTAGCTGCTCACAATCTGAGGGCTGGGCTGTGAATCATCTGTTACGAGAACGATGACTTTGTTCAATCCAAGACCAAGGGGGTAGTTAGCAATGCTGCAAGGCAAAACAGGAAAGAAGTGGAATATACACTAAAGAAACAAAGATTTACACTGCTTTATCTATGTCAGCTAAGCTTTTCTTGCTCCTTGAGGCTTCTAACTTTTTCTTTCTCTTACAAAATACATATGAGTTTAAATAAACAACAGTGTAAAATAAGATTTGTAACAATTTACAATTCTTTCAGGAAGACAAAATACTGACAGTGAAACTCAGTGAAAACAGCTTCAGTGGCAGTGGTAACAATTCTGACATGAAATCTGTGAAGGGACAATAATTCCTGGCAGGTCCAAGTTCATGGTGAAGTCACAAGGGAGACAAACAAGATCAGAGGTGTCAGCTAGCCATTGAAATTGTCCACTAGCCAAATGTGATGGAGTCCCAAACTGCTCAGAGTGACAGACAAGAGCAAAGCTGGACTGTGCTCTTCTTCCCTTGGCAGGGAAATGAGAAATGCTGAAAGACACAGAACCTGCACATCCAGGGCTTTTACTTTTCAGTGTAAAGGACATATTGCTATTCTGTTTTCCTTTTACAAGGAAGAAATGTCTTAAGTTTTTTGCATGTATCCCTGTTGACTGCCAAGGTGGTTAATATTAAAACACTAAAAAGTTGGGTGGAAGGATTTTATGGGAGTTTCTTTTGAATTGATAAATCAAGACTAATTTCTTATTGAAAATATGGGAAGCATATTAGGCATTAGATCAGTAACAACTGTACAGACGGTCTGGTTATTAGCAGACATTCTAGGTCAAAGCATCTGCTTCATAGTCAGTCAAAAGATGGTGTGTTGCATTGGTGCTTCATGCCATGAAGCAAAGCTAGCTATGTAACGGTTAAGGATTCTTCCTCCCAAGCGAATTCCCTTTTATCCACTCACTAATGGCTAGTATGTAAATAGGCCAGTTCTCTGGTTCTGAGGTACCTGACCCAGATAAATAAACACTTTTTGTCCCTCCCAACATCCAAAACCAGGTCATGCCCAAAATACCTATTGGGATTGTCCCTGGCCCATGCTGCTGTCTGTGAGAGAGCTGGTTGGGAAAGCCAAAATTGTGCCAGGGATCATAGTAGCAACTAAACATCATGGATGATTGTGAGTCAGTGCTCAAACCTGATGTTTAGTGATGACTTTGCTCTCTCCCCTATCCTCCAGCTTTATACTTCTCTAAAAGATCAGATAAGCTGGGACTCTTGCTGATGACAAGACGACTCACTTAGTGGATGAGGGAAAGGCTGTGGATGTTGTTTACTTGGACTTTAGTAAAGCCTTTGACACTGTTTCGCACGGCATTCTCCTGAAGAAACTGGCTGCTCATGGCTTGGACGGGTGTACGCTTCACTGGGCAAAAAACTGACTGGACGGCCGGGCCCAAAGAGTTGTGGTGAATGGAGTTAAATCCAGTTGGTGGCTGGTCACAAGAGGTGTTCCCCAGGGCTCAGTACTGGGGCCAGTTCTGTTTAATATCTTTATCAATGATCTGGAAGAGGGGATTGAGTACACCCTCAGTAAGTTTGCAGATGACACCAAGTTGGGTGGGAGTGTTGATCTGCTCGAGGGTAGGAAGGCTCTGCAGAGGGACCTGGACAGGCTGGATCGATGGGCC
>NW_008796110.1:4774104-4778172 GCF_000699145.1 Aptenodytes forsteri
CGCTATTTAAAAGACGTGGTGCTTAGGGACATGGTTTAGTGGTGGCAGGGTTAGGTTAGCGGTTGGACTTGATGATCTCAAGGGTCTTTTCCAACCTAAATGATTCTATGATTCTATGACAAACCCTTATAATTCTGACAAAAATGGATCATTCTGAATGAGTATACTTGAACTTATTTCTTCTTTTGATCCCAGCTGCCCTACTGTGACCCATGTAAGCACACTGCTGGCTGAGGGACCAAGCCAGCGGGGCAGTAGCTTAGGCCACAGTGCAAAATAAAGGCCTGGATACAAAAGCTCAAATTCTTTGCTGTCTACTGTGTGCAGTGTAATGATGGTCTGTTCCCACCCATCTTTGATGCTGTCAGTGACTGGAGAAGCTGGGGGAGATGCTAGCCACTATGCACTCTGTAAAGCTAGGGTTAATTACGGCTTGAGAACATATTACCATGGCCTTCAGGACATTGACAAATAAATACAAATTTCTGAGTGTTGAACTCCCTCTGACTTTCCTGTGACTAATCTATAGGCATTCTGTGTTTTTGGAAACACAAAACAATTCTGTAATACTCTGACGTATTTCCAAAGTTAAGGACACTTTTAGTTTTTACAGTCATATTTTGTCGCTCATACCTTGGCCCTTTCTTCTCGTCAAGGTGTACTTGGCATTGACAGTTAGAGGGTTCTGCTCCTATCTTCACTGTCACCATATCAAATGGAACTTCTGCGTAGTATTCTTTGATCTTTGGGTTAAACTGAGGATTCAAGTCCAGCTGTGGACAGGTGAAGATCTGCCTGATATGAGATAGGGTATCTTTATCTGTTCCAAGAAGGCATCAAAGAAAAAACTGTGAAATGTATGAACATTCTTAAGTAACATGCAACTTCTGGCAGATTGATAACATGTACAGTGGCAAGATTTTTAATGCCTGGTCACTCTTTGACTGATAATCCTGCTGCAAGGTCTTAATGGAGTTTGTATTGGCACTTCAGAGAAATTTTTAGACCCTGAAGGGATTTTAATCATTCAGTGCCCAATGACTCTAGTCAGAGTCACAAAACTCAAAGTCTGAGTAAGCCTTTGAAAATGCAAGGATTAGGTCTGGGAGATCCTGTCTCCAGTTGGTTAACTGAAACTTAAAGAAGAGTTGGGCCAAAATTCATAACCTACTTAGGTACCAGCCTGTGTACAGGGTTTATGTACATATGTAATTGCCAATAAAAATCAAAATAAGTTAGACATACTCTTACTGTTCATAAGAACAAGTCACATGGAGATATCTAGACCCATGGGGTCATTTGCAGTACAGCTGGAAGAATGTTTTATTAAAATTCCTAAATCAACAAATTCCAGCTCCTTCCCTGTGTATGAAATCTCCACAATCAAATCCTATTTGCTCAAATGTATCCTTTATTTTGTAGTGTTTGCCAAATGACTCATGAGAATAATTATTTGCTGGCAACCCACTTATGACAAATATTTTAATCCAACCTATTGAATTCAGATTTACAGTATAATTACACATTCAAAACTTGCTTTCTACATATATTCTCTAGTATGTGTTTAAAACTGGGTATTTCAGAAAATACTCCAGCCAGGAAACTCTTTTACTATAATATCTGAAAAATCTTGTGGCTTAAAACATGGCTTAAAAGGGTCATAAAGGATGCAAGCAGTTCTATGTGGCCTTTTCTACCTTGAAATATCTGCCTTGAGAAACAAAACAGGGCAATTTCTGTGCACTCTTGCATGGATTAAAATGTAAAGGAAGTTATTCCACTGGAAGAGCAGAATTTGGGCTAGATTTGTAGGGGAATAGAGGCTTATAAATTGACACACAGAAGGTACAGATGAGTATAAACAGTTCTCCAGATCCTGTATGCCTTACCTAGAAAGGTTATCTCACTACTAGCTCAAAAATAAGGAGGAATTTTCAAAATAAAATTAATTGAGGTATTTTCAAAATAAAATATCATGCAATTGGAATGCTGATGTCAGTCAGCCAGCTCAGGAGCATTTCTGACCTCTGACTGACACAGAAGAGTTCCTGTAGGCACCATGAGATCAGTAACAGAGGGGAAATAAGGCTCAATGGGTAGAAAAGCCTTTCCGCCACAGACCAATTGTTTCATGTTTATAAACCGACCCCTTACATAATGTGTCAATGAGGAAGGCAGCAGAAAGCATTGCTCCCACCAAAGACAAATATACTTTAAATCTTTACATATCTTTAAATATGCTTTAAATATTCCTACAAGCAGACATTTTAGAAAAACTCTTCATCTCTTAAGCAGCTCTTCAAAATTCCACCATTGAGCTGAAGACTGGCCTTATACAAGGCTGATTAAACTCCATACAAGTTTAAAGGTTATTCCACAAGAAAAAATGTATGCTAAAGTTCTTAGAAATAAGGGGCAAAAGTCTAGTGAAGTGTGGCAAGGGATAAATGAGTGCTGGAATACTCACATTGATATGCACGCATAGCAATGTTAACTTTGTGCTTGAGGCTTATTTAACATAATAGTCCAATTATTGAGTGATTCATAAACATTCTTGCTACTTAAAAATCCTTTTTTTTTTACATAACAGCCTGCAGGCACTCCATTTACTGAAATGTTATGCAGAAAAACCCAAGAAATTTGTTCAAGTAATCTCTCTTCTTCTCCCTTAGTGGTCTAGAAAGACCTTGACTTACCATAACTGCATGGTCTTTCTTTAGTCTTACTGGAATAATGCAATGCTGAAAGATAAACAGAAACAATTAATAATTTTCTGCTCTAAGCCTGATTCACAGTCCTATAGGAGAAGGAACTCTCATTGTGTTAATTATAAAAAATACAGTGTACTTTTATTCTTTTCAGTGTGAGATCTTTGCTTTAGGCTCATGAACACTGCTCGTGGGCTCAGCAGAACAACTTACACAGATAAGGAAGAAATTGGTCTTTTATATGTAGTAAGCCAAGACCTTCCAGCTGGAATGCAAAACAATGTAATCTAAATCATACATGGTATCAGAATTAGTACAAATAGGAAAAACATACCGTATATAAAACACCTTATTCTGATCCCTTACCTTCATGATTCTTCCTGAAGTCAGAAAGAACATTCTGCTTAGGACTCACATTTTCTTGAGAAGAATTCCTGTCAATTCAATAGCAGACATATTTCTACATGAATGGAAGGACCAGAAACCATGGAATGTTTTTCAAAAATTTCTATATGGCAACCCAGGGCATATGGTATTTTAATAAACACCTTATTCTGATCCCTTACCTTCATGATTCTTCCTGAAGTCAGAAAGAACATTCTGCTTAGGACTCACATTTTCTTGAGAAGAATTCCTGTCAATTCAATAGCAGACATATTTCTACATGAATGGAAGGACCAGAAACCATGGAATGTTTTTCAAAAATTTCTATATGGCAACCCAGGGCATATGGTATTTTAATATTCTCCATGGAAAGATGAACCTTCTGGATTCATGTTCCCACCATTAACAATATTACCTTGAATGAATGTGGCAGAAAACACACATTCCATAATAAATGGTAGGATATAACATGAAAAAAGAAAACCAGAAATAAATTCCAAAACATAGTTGAAGTGCTGGGAAAAGGAAGAGTGACTATAGCCAAGAACAAAGTAACCCAAACCATATCTCTTAACTGTTTGTATGATGCTTTTTTGTATATATTTGAGGTTAAAGTTAGACTGGATCGATGGGCCGAGGCCAACTGTATGAGATTCAACAAGGCCAAGTGCCGGGTCCTGCACTTTGGCCACAACAACCCCATGCAACGCTACAGGCTTGGGGAAGAGTGGCTGGAAAGCCGGAAAAGGAACTGGGAGCTGGGGGTGCTGGTCGACAGCCAGCTGAACATGAGCCGGCAGTGTGCCCAGGCGGCCAAGAAGGCCAATGGCATCCTGGCCTGTATCAGAAATAGTGTGGCCAGCAGGAGTAGGGAAGTGATCGTGCCCCTGTACTCGGCACTGGTGAGGCCATACCTCGAATACTGTGTTCAGTTTTGGGCCCCTCACTACAAGAAGGACGTTGAGGTGCTGGAACG
>NW_008796110.1:4778813-4805499 GCF_000699145.1 Aptenodytes forsteri
TAGATTGGACGTGAGGAAAAATTTCTTTACTGAAAGAGTGGTGAAGCATTGGAACAGGCTGCCCAGGGAAGTGGTTGAGTCACCAACCCTGGAAGTATTTAAAAGACGTGTAGATGAGGCGCTTAGGGACATGGTTTAGTGAGCATGGTGGTGTTGGGTTGACGGTTGGACTTGATGATCTTTGAGGTCTTTTCCAACCTTAATGATTCTATGATTCTATGATTCTATGATTTGTTCAACAAGAATTAAATATAAATGAAGGCCTGTGTCAAGGTGAGTATCTGTACTGATATTAGCATGAATTCATATAATGGAACATCTATGTGTTTTGATTTGTTTGCTAATTCAAAACAAATCACATGATCAACATCCAGAGTATATATATAAATCCTCAGTGAAAAAAGACAAGTCAATTGCAACAATTCATTAACATGGTAGTGGTGCCCATATTGCTAACTCTGCAGATTTTTTCTTTCATATAGCATTTTGGGAGCAGAGTAGAAGAAAGGCAGTGGGCTTCTCTCCAATCCATGTACTGGACCTCTAGCTGACAAAACCTTTTCAGAGGTCCATTAGCATTTCTTGAAGCTTTCACATGTTTTCCTCCCAGTGTTTTCCATAGAAGGAATGAAGCAGCTGGCAGATCTGTGTGTGTCTGTGTGTGCATCGACATGTAGTTTTGAGCTTGCCGTGTCTAGACACCACCCTAATTTCATGCACATTCATGACCTCTTTCAAAGGAGGCACTTAACAAACTATTAAAGAGTTTGTTTTCCAGGTTATTAGTCATTTTGCACCCCTCTTTCTGCTTGCCGAGGAGGTAATGGCTAACACCTGTCAAATACGTTTTTTCTCTCCACTGTTCCTTTTTGTATTGCCCAGTCCCAAACCCTATTGTAAGGTGAAAACAAGATGTCTTAACTCTATAAAATGCCAGACTTTTGTTTAGCCAGAGGACACCTCAGGATTGTGGCAGCCACCACCAGTGCAAGGCCCCGGCTCCCAAAGGAACTGCATGACCTGCATGTGTCAATTCTGTAGATTGCTATTATCATCAGACAACATTAAGAGACATATAATAACTCTATCTAATTACAGCAGGGTATCAAAATGTAATATTTAGAAATTATATTACAGAAAGATACTCAGATTACTGTATTTATCTCTGCTGAAGACTGGACTTTTTGATTATCAGCACCATCAAGTTTTCCTTTGTCCAAGCTCCTTGCAGCCAGCAGGACTGAGGAACGATGCAGTTATGAAGCTCTTCATCAGGCAGGGAGCAGCTGAGATCCTGGACTCTGCAGAGTCCTTTCCTTCACACGCTGTTACTCAAGAAGGGACCTTCATCTGTATGAGCGGCCCCTTATTTAACTAAGTATCTAGGAGGAGCTATCAAGTGCAAATGTGCGCATTGCCTACACACTTTGCAATTAGCTCTAGTGAAGACTATATGTTAGGTACCCTAGGGGAGCGCATGCTTGTGAATGTACCCTTTGAGAGATCCCTACTGTGTACATCACAAACTATTGACAGTGAACCTGTCTTTTAGGAATCTCTCTGATTCAGCAAATGAAAAAGCGAACGGATTGACAGCAGCAATAGTAATGTAGCTCTGATGGTCTAAGCAATCAGAGACATAAGCAATGAAGGATGTATAGAAATAGATAATATCTTTCATAAGATTAAAACACAAAAAGGAAAAAATCTGGTCACTTTTGGGGCCTCTGATGGATGTGTTAGTTGTGGATGGTGCAATTTTTAATAGGTCATAAAGTCAACGTTAAGACCATATTTCAGTACTCAGTAGAGTTATGAATTTTATTTCTTTAGATGATGTTTTGTAGGTCTCTCTTGAAAATGAGGAGCCACCAGGGGTAATTTTGTGAAACATGATCACTAGCAATTTTTTCTGTTTGATTAACTGGCAGTGTGAGCTCTCTGTTTTGTAGAGTGTTTGCTTAGCTTCAGTCACAGAGTTTTTGTGAGGGCATTTGGTTCACCGAATGAAGTATCTTGTGCTGATTTTCAAAACAGAAATACAAAATTGCACACTCAAGAGTGGGATTGGCTTCCTGGCACTTAATCCCAACTGTCTCTCTCCTTCCCTCCTTCCTTCTGTCTCTCATTCTTCCCATTGCAGATCAGTGATCTTATACCAGACTTCCTTGCTGTTGTCTTCTTCTGCTTCATAGTCTGAACCATGTTTGTTTCTCAAACTGCCCTGGTGATAAGCATGACCAAGTTAAACTCCAATAAATTATTATCAACCCAAGTTCAGTTTGAGGGCTGCTGCTTCTATTTTGACCTAACAAAAGACTTGCATATGGGAAGCTAATAACACTTTTCCAAATATATCAGTTGATTTCATAAAAGCATTTGCAACTTTATTGACCTTCTTAGGCTTTTGTCTTATGCAAATACAAAAGGGTTAGCTTTTCTCACTAATCTGATTCTCCCATGCTACTCTGCTGTCTGACACAGCCAAACATACTTGCCACAGTACTTCATAGCCCCTATTCTAAATGACAGTAATGACATATGTCTTAGTCATATCACAAGTTGAAACTGCATAGCGTTGAAAAACAGTGCACAAAAAATGCAGAAAATTATTTCAGTGCACATGGTAGGCACCACTCCATCACTTCAAAGAACTTTGTCATATGTTATACCAATACATCTGAGATGGTCATTCTCACCTAGGCTGTAACCATTTCATTATAGTTTGAGATGAGTTTCTAGAGTTCTTCTTGCTTCTCCTGTGGAAGGAATTCAGAGAGTTCACTAATACCATTTAAGGTTTCAATACTAGTCATGTAGATGAAATGGGTTAAGAGAAGTACACCAGGAAACTTCTTTAAATCCTGTCTCCATCCTATGGATGGATTCATGATCAGTGAACAGCATAACTGTGTAAGACCTAAGTCAGAAGTAATTATTTTTCCCATAAGTATCCATGCTTGCCTGGTTGGACAGTCAGCTATGCATATCACTGGATTTTGCAAATGGAAATACCAATTTTGCATAGTCAGAGAAATAAGAACCGTTAAATAGATCAACCGAACAACCTGGCCTTCGCTGAAGTTCAGGAAAAGTGTTCTGATATACAAATTTATCAAAGCTGGGAATCTCAAAAAAGATTAATCAAAGCTCAACGAAAATGCATACCTGAGTTATTTGGGGAGTAAGCTCTACTAAGCTCTTTCTCCCTTGCAATTAAGTATAATTACATGCATATCTGACACATGCATCACCATCACATGCATGTAGCTATAGGAGTGGAAGATTATGATTTAGCAATGTCAAAACACATGTTTTTTTATACAGTGAATGAACAGAATGGCCTATGCCCTGGAGAAAGTTCATGGTACTTCTACATATTTATATACATACAATAATGTTCAGCTCGAAGAAAAAAAAGAAGCCAAGGGGCTTGCTCAAAGTGAGTGAGTGGCACAGCTTAGATTAGAACAGAAAGCTGCTAAAGGTTGGTATGCTTTGATATGCAAACCTAAATATTTTGGCAAAAGGGCAAGGGCTTACACATGAATGCAAGCAGCTGCATCTCTGTTACTTTTCATGGAGTGGCCTGCAGTAACAACAATAATACTTAGCAAAAAGAGGCCAAGGGGCTTGCTCAAAGTGAGTGAGTGGCACAGCTTAGATTAGAACAGAAAGCTGCTAAAGGTTGGTATGCTTTGATATGCAAACCTAAATATTTTGGCAAAAGGGCAAGGGCTTACACATGAATGCAAGCAGCTGCATCTCTGTTACTTTTCATGGAGTGGCCTGCAGTAACAACAATAATACTTAGCACGTTCGTGGAACTGTGTATTTTCAAAACACTAATAAACAGTTACCTAGCACAGTGGTAAAGTATAAGCTCCACTTTGTAGCTAAGCAAATAAAGATACAGATGAATATTGACTTGCTGAAAGCCACGCCCAATTCAATGAGGAACAAAATTAAAACTTAAGAAATCTTACAGATGCCTTATATAGTCATTATGGCATTGTCCAAGCAAAATGTACAAAATAATGTCATTTGCACATTTTACTTGAGACTCAGTGGAATGGAGCACAAACATTTTCTAATGTGCCTCTGTTCCAAAGCCCTTGTTTGTGAAATAATATATGCCCGTAGTCAATAAAGAAGTATGGCATACATGTGTATGAAACATCATTAGCCAGGACAGAATGAGCACAGAAAACACATTTTTTACATATTTTATACTAAACATATAGTATACCACAACTTTTCTCCTTCCCTCCATTCCTTCCTTACTCCCTCTTTTCTTTCCTCCTTTTCTTCCTTCCTCTCTTCCTCCCTTTCTCCCTCCCTCCCTATGAAAGTTAAAATCTCTTGCCAGAAGCTCAATGGATCCAACCTTGTCATTACAATATTTTCCCAGCTTTTCAAAATTAGGATCTCAGAGTATGGTGCTCTTTGACCTGTCTTTTCTTGGACAGAAAATTTAGAGCCACTCAAAATTATTAGTCCCTTTTGGAAAAATCTTCACCTGCAATTTTGTATTTTCTTTACAGTTTTGCTTCTAATTGGTGAATAAATTAAAAGATGGTCTTAACGCTGGTAAGCACTCCTAATTTTGAGTTTACAGTTGCCCAGAAACAACCTACCTAATTCACTTCATATTTCTTAGAAAAAATATTACTGTAGCTTCAATTAAGTTTTTAACCCAGAGTCCTCTATTAGAAATGGGCAAAACTGTCCTATGTAGAAACCTAGCTGCAACTCTAATGGCAGAATGGCTGACAGTGCACCATGATGGGATGATTGATCTTCATCACAACTGCTGTAAATCCACCTACATCTACTGAAGGATTAACTTTTATGGTGCTCACTGGAGCTACTGCAATTAATATAATTTGAGAAACTACTCCTGAACATATCATATAATAGCTATCTTACCATTCTGAAAAATTTGTATGTGCCTCTTTAGTCATGAACTGGAATTGTTCAAGTAAACTGGAAAGCAACCAATGCACAGTCAGGACTGAACCAAGCCGCCTCATTGGGTCTACCATGTGATAAAGGTCACGCAGTAAAGTTTGAATCTTGGGTGCAGCAGAAGGGAAAAGCTGAGAAGAGAGACACTGATTAGAGACTACAGGTTATAATACTTGTAAAATGCAAAGAAGTAAGAAATGATCGGAAGACAGTGTATATAGCATACAGATGGATTTATATTAATGCTCTTTCCCACATGTGTAGAAAATGACTGTCTTGCCTGGCCGTGCAAATCAGGATTACTAGTACTGACATGGAAGTCTAACTCCTTTGCCTCTGATTCGACTTCCAGATCTATTCAATTCAATCCCTCTTCAGAAAGCCTCATCAGTCTCCAACCCTGATACTCATTCAGGAGGTCTAGAAGAAATCCTGATATCATGCAGACTTTCTGAACAACAGATCCAGTTGCAGATCTTTTATTTCCCCAGTACTCACCATTTCCCTCATTAACTGCCATGCCTATTCACAGACACTGACTTATTCTTTCATCTCTTTTCTTCTCCAAAAATGAACTCACTTGAAGTGTGAAGAAGACGACATATTACATATTCCACCTGCTTTTTTTGCCACTTTTTCATCTATATTTATTCGCTGGTCATGATCTCAGTGTGGTGCTGTCTCCAGTTCTTCCATTCACAGCTGCTTCGTTTCATTGTAAGTCTATTTTCTTACCGACTCACTAGTCATTTACATAATTTTCCTCCTTTTCCTTTCATTCTATTTTCTGGTCTCTGATTCTGCTTTAACTGTCCTTTTCAACGAATCCTCAACTCAAATTCTGTGTTTTATTCTTTTTCTCTTTTAATTTAAATTCCAAAAATCCTCCAAAATAAAATCAAGATAACCTCTATCTCCCTGCTTCCCTGTCCATCCAGCCTAATGCATGTGCCAGAGACAGCAAAGAATGATAACGAAGGAGAAATGTTAAGGGATTTACATAAAATATGTATCCAATACAACAAAACCCTGTTTATTTTACCAGCTCAAATTGTCCAAGACTCTTCAGCTCCTTTATGAAAGTAATCATTGAATTTATCTCTTCTAAAGACAAACATTGCTCTTCTTTGTGGTAAGTTCCATCCTATGAAGGAAAAGGCAGCATATTCTGGTGAAATCACATGGAAAGCAATGTGCTTTCATTAGACCCCAATCCCTTTGGTGATCAAAGGGACAAGTTACAGCAGCTCTCAACTTGCCCTAACCTCGTCCAAAGTTATGTGAAGCCAGCTCCTTGATAACTCTTCCCATTTCTCAGTCTAGAATACAGTAGACTGTGCATTAGCTTTGTGCAGAAAAGAACTCATAGGAACTATCATGGGAAGAGACTGCATAAAGTATAGACAATGAAGTGGACAATTTGAAATGTGGTCTGTTCTCCTACAGAAAACAGACTTAGGTAATCGTGTCATACATGTGCACATGTCTGCGGCTTCCTACTTTATCCTGTCATAAATTTAGAACCCATGACCCTGTTTTAGTCACACCTGCCTGAGAGGCAGAAGTCGCAAGGATAATGTAGTCCGTGTAAGTCTTGCAAGCAGGGGGCTCCTCAGAAATGCCCCTTTACAAGTGCCCAGACTGAGAGAAATACTGCTAAAGGAGATCCCAGCTTGTCAGAAATAGATTTCACAAGTGATGCAAACTTTATACGGATCCTATAAATGCAAAAAATTGTAATTTGATCTTGCATTCAGAATAAGACACGAAGTTGTAGGAAACAAAATTTAATTCTGATGCTCATGAATCTACTTGTTTGAGTTAATCAGTTCTAGGTTTATGAAAACACACAAAGCTGTATATTAAAAAAGACCATTTAAAAAAAATGGTGGGGAAATTACTTTATTAGAGTTTTAAATATATCTTTAAAGTAAAGTACTTTGGGGAACAACATAATTTGAGAGTGGAATTTTTATCAAAGAAAATTTGATTGTTCAATATAATTACAGTTTTATTAATGACTTCCCCAGAATTCAGTAACAGATAGCTTTGATTAAATAAATCTTTCATAAGTTGGCACCAGCAATTTCAGAAAGGCATACAATTTAGAATGAAATATTTTCAAATAGTTAATAATAAGAAAAAGGTGGAATGAACTACCTTGCTCACAGCTGATCCATAAATTTTTTGTAAAGCTTCTACGAAACTGGATGTTGAGGATTCATTAGATAAGAGAAATTTAAAAGTATCTTCAAAAAGAAATTCTTTGAAAGTTTGGTCCTGAATATTTGATTCATCCTCATCTTGAAAGTCAAAGTTTTCATGCATGTGTTGGAAGACAATGTAAGAATTTATAGTTTGAATATCAAGTCCATTCTTCTAATAACCATATATACCAAACTGGAACTATTTATTAAAAAAAAGTCATAATAACACTAATAAAACAGGATTATAATATAGCAAATACTGTACCACATTTTCTGTCAGAACTACACACCACAATGTTTGCTGACCTCCAGCGGATAGAGTACAATATTGCATTCTCATGTGAGAGCTTTTTTTTGTGTTTGATTTGAAATTTGATAAAAGAAATAAAACGTCAGCTTATATGTTAACACAACTCTCTCAGGTATTTAGGAGATACTACATATGAAGGTATAAATTTTACAATATATAAACACAGTGAATAAACTCATGTTTATAAAATATGAATAAATTAGTATTTTAGCATAAACACAAATATAACTTCAAGCTGCATGGGATGTGTGCATACTACAGTTTCCAAGGGATACTATTCAAAGTCAAATGTCATAGTAATTATCAAACATTATTTTTTAGTCATTTGTATTTTCATAAGAAACTATTAAACACTACTGATTTACTGCACATTTATGGATTATGGCTGATGGTTGAGACTACTATACAGCCAGGTAGACATTATGCTTTATGTTTAGTTTTTTAAGCAACTCCTGGGAGAATTTTTTTACAGCCTGGTATACAATTATTAAATTGTTATGATGTGTCACAGTTCTTATACCACCTAAACAAGTCTTGTCAGACTAATTAAGGATATTGTCTTCATGGATTTTTTTAAATTGTGCAAACTTTTTCTCATATGTCCATTTTTCCTTTGTGTTTAAAGGATCTTTGTTTTGTGAAGGATGGAGAGATTGACTGCACTATTGGTACTAGAAACTTGAACAGATTTTAACTGAGGATGAATTTTAAAAGTGTTCTCCTGTAATTTCCCAGGATATATTTACTAATATTTTTTTGCCTTTTGTGTATCATAAATATGGACAAAGACTTTATATACCTAGGTATATACATGTTCATATGTATATACAGGGGTAATGAGAAGCAGCTGGAAAGCAGTACAATTTTTGCTTCTGGCCAGGCTGTTCTGAGGCAGGAGTGGTACAAAACTGGCACAGGGAGCTTATGCCCTAGGTCACATTTCTCTGGTTTTGAGGGCCTTGAGGACCATCCAGGAAGAAGGCAGCACAGTGCAGGTCAAAGCAGGTGATGAATTGAAGAAGTACAATGCAATTCATAGAGAGCTTTAACTTGTATTAAAAGCCAGTTGTGGTATTTTAACTTCCTCCCTTTCTCTTTGTTCTGGCACAGTTAATACCTAACACTACTTGCATGCAATGCTTCCCATGGATTTTGTTTAGCTGATATTCAGTTGGGGTGATAATCCCGTAATGCTAAAACTGAAAGGTTTGCACACTTCAATGGTGTAGTGAACTTCATCACAGGAACTCTGTCCCTTAAAAACTGGTTTCTCCCACAGAAACTCTCCACTGTTGGAGAGTTGTATAAGTCTCAGAAATAAGTATTAATGTACTTTGACATTTCTCAGAGGTTTGAGGGCAACTGTCAGAGAGGGTTTCCTGCTGTGTTCTTTTTGGTGTAAGTTTTTTGGGTCAAGCAATAATTTGTGTAATTTTCTCACCTCAAGAACTACTGGGTATATGGAGGTGCCGAATCCAATGTCAAAGGTTAGCATTTGAAAACATTGTCTGCATCTGAAATACAATATAACAGGAATCAGATTCAGTGAGGTTAGGTACTGTTGTGAAATATATGCTACAATGACATACACACAGAGATCCAGAGAGCATACACAAGAACTTACACACAGAGGTCAAGAGAATGCATGCGATACAGGCTAAATAAAATTTCTAAGAAGAGCCAGCAGCATTAAACATAGAGTCAGATTGTGAGCTGATGAAAGCAGTGCTATATTAAAGTGTATTTATTTCTATGGTTGACTTTTAAACCAGTGAGGGAGGTGAACTACACTGCAAAAGCTTTGAAGACATTTGGAGGGCAATAGATGGCAAAACTCTCTGGGCTCATTGAAGCCAAAGAATTGTGCTGCAGCTATGGGGATGTTTGAAGGCATGAGCCAGGAGCTCTAAGCAAGTCTTGGGTTACATAAACAAGAGATATCCATCCCATTGGTAAAAAAATGTTAGAGTTTGGACCACTGTCAAAATAGCTCCATCGCTGTTACACTCCTCCCCTCCTCGCTACCCTCTCCACTCACAATGTAAGCTTTACTCCCAACTTGCATAAGTCAAATAATGAGCTTTATATTACTGCTACTAAAACACCTGGCTTCTCAAATAGCTTTATAAAACATATAAATGTAATAAATAGTAACTTATTTACTATTTACCATAAAAATGTGAGGGATGTGACATCACATATATAGAATAAATATTAATCTTAATTAATAAAAATATTACATAATAAATGTTGACTTATGTGTAAGAACTGTAACTCTCAAATAGAAGTGATTACAGTGATTTAACACCCACAGAAAAGTGACTGTTGCTGCCTAGGTATATTTCATAAGGTACATTTCACAAAGTATTCTGCGGTGTCTCTTGTTCAGATTGCCTGCCGCAGCCAGCTCTGAACTGCCTGGGCTACTCTAACTTTAAATATTTGACATATGACAGAGGGCTCACTGAAGGGAAATACAACTTTATATATATTAGGACTAGCCCAATTGTGAGTGATTTCTGCTCATTTGTAGTGCCTGAAACACTTCATCAGAACACAGCATCTGGTCCTAGGTATTCATCATAACCTTTTCGCAAACTAGAAACACTGTGGATATTGAAGAGTTTTACTCCCTAAATGCAGCATATCCTCACTTTATTCTATAAGGAAGTATGAAATAGAGGGGATTTTGTTATTTTAGGAGTCATGTATCCTCTACAATTTTTGTTCTGTTCTAAGGAGCTATCTTGACAATAGCATAGCAATGACCATTGAAAGTCACTTACTGATTGAAAGAATTCCGTCCTGAGGCAGATGATTCACTGAAGACCTCAGTTATAAGTAGAAGTTTGCTTATAGCTTCCTTCATGTTGTTGAAGGTTTGTTGGGGAGAACTGCTTTTGAAGAATATCTCAAAAAACCTTTGCAGCTGTGAAAGAGATTACACATTTTTTACCATTTAAAGTAAATTAGTGCTTAAGATCATAAATTAAAAGGCTGGTAGAAGTAAAAATTGCCTTAAAATGTAAACTTCAGTTCTTATTCATTTGCACAGTAAAGAGGCACGAAAAGCTCCATGCAGAATACTAGTAGAGAAGGACTCCTTTTTTACAAGTAAGTATATCAGAAACGAACTCTGTATTAATGATTTTAAAAAATACTGCTCACAGTCTAAGCTCACTTTGATAAAACCTTTTGCCGTCAACTGGTTCTAGGCAACAGAAACCACAAACACTTATTTCTTCAGCAGTTGGTAATAGCACTCTCAAAGTAAAATCCTTTTCTCTTGTTAACATACTGTGCCAAGGGCTATCCCACTTGACCTTGACTATGAGTCCTTACCCCAGGTTAATAAGCTTTAAATAGAACATAGAAAAGAGATGTTCAAAAAATGATCAGCCACCGCAGCCTGTGTTTTGACTGGACTCTTGCACATCCTGAGGATTTTAGACTCATGAATCCTCCCAGTGGCATATTCTCTGGCCTGTGTAACACTGTCCTCTCGGTTTCTTTCATCACTCATGAGAATTTACCTGTCTCATCACTTCAGACAGTGATTCAGCAAAATAGAACTGGAGCAACACAGAGCCCCAATGAAGAGTGGGACACAGGCAGGTTTTGTTGCATCAGAGTCCTTTGTGCTAAGAAAGGAGCTGCCTTTGAACCACATTACCACACTGCACAGAACCCAATTAATGTCTGAACTGTGTAAAACTATTAGATAATTTGGTAGTACTATATTACCAGATACATTTATATAGTATAAAAGTACTGTCTTCAGAGATAAAGCACATAAAGTATACACAGAACATGTTTTGTATTGATATTCAGAAAAGAAAAAAATTCTGATTATTTCTAGGAATTTCTCTACTAAATTGACTTAGAAATGCAATTATGTATTTTCTATTATCACCTATCCTACATGATCCACTAGGGTAACATGACTGAAGCATGGAGGCTTCTGTAGACAGCCCCACTGGGGACTGATGTGGTTGGCATCTCTCTAGCTGCCTTTGACCACAGTCATGATCAAGTATTCACTGCAGATGAGTTAACAAAGCTTGGCCTTTAGCAGAAGTCTGTAACAAGGCTTAATGTGATATTTTGGGTCTAAAGCATGATCACAGAACCACAGAACCACAGAATGGTTGAGTTTGGCAGAGACCTCTAGAGGTCATCTTGTCCAAACCCCTGCTCAAACAGGGCTACCTAGAGCCAGTTACACACGAATATGTCCAGACGGCTTTTGAATGTCTCCAAGGATGGAAACTCCACAACCTTCCTGGGCAACCCGTGCCAGTGCTTACTCACCCTCACAGCAAAAGTGTTTCCTGATGTTCAGACGGAACCTCCTATCTTTCAGTTTGTGCCCATTGCCTCTTGTCCTGACACTGGGCAACCACTGAAAAGAGCCTCACTCTGTCTTCTTTACAGCCTCCATTCAGATATTTGTACACATTGATGAGATCCCCCTGAGCCTTCTCTTATCCAGGCTAAACAGTCCCAGCGCTCTCAGCCTTTCCTCACATGTGAGATGTTCCAGTCCCTTAATTATTTTTATCCAGGCAACAGTCCCAGCGCTCTCAGCCTTTCCTCACATGTGAGATGTTCCAGTCCCTTAATTATTTTAGTGGCCCTTTGCTGACTCTCTCCAGTAGCTCCACATCCCTCTTGTACTGGGGAGTCCAGGACTGGACACAGTACTCCAATGGTGGCCTTGCCAGTGCTGAATAGAGGGGAAGGATCAACTCCCTTGATCTGCTGGCAACAGTCCTCCTAATGCAGCCCAGGATACCATCTGCCTTCTTTGTCACAAGGGCACGTTGCTGGCTCATGGTTAACTTCGTGTCCATCAAGACCCCCAGGTCCTTTTCTGCCAAGCTGCTTTCTAACTGGTCAGCCCGCAGCATGTACTGGCACATGGTGTTGTTCCTCCCCAGGTGCAGGACACTGCACTGTCCCTTGTTGAACTGCATGAGGTTCCCGTCTGCCCATTTCTCCAGCCCATCAAGGTCCCTCTGAATGGCAGCACAACCCTCTGGTGTATCATCCACTCCTCCCGGTTTTGTGTCATTAGAGAGTACACCTTTCCCATCACCCAGGCATTTAATGAAGATGTTGAACAGGAATGGACCCAGTAGGGACCCCTGGGGTACACCGCTAGTTACTGGTGATGCATTATGATGCATTCACTGTGCTGACACCAGATCTCCTTACAACATACTTCTGTGCACTCTAGTCCACAGAATTTTCTAGGCAGTGCTGGAGCCTCCCCTTGTGAGCATGAATACTGCCAAGCACACTGGTCTGCATTGGCATGGATGAATGGCTTTCAGTTTCTTCAGGCAGCATATTGCATTTAAATGTAATAAGCATTTTCCACTTTCCTTTAAAAAAAAATACTGTATCATTGCCTACAGCCAGCTGTGGGAAATACTCAAGTATGCAGCTAATGCTGATCCTCCTTTGCTTTTTCCTCTCTTCAGTTCCAGTAACTCCATTCTGTTGTTCTGGTAAATAACTGGTGGGTAGGAAGTTGGGTTGCCTGTCTTTCTGTTCTTATCACCTCTGGTTTTATTCTAACAAGTGGTTCCCTTCCCAAGCTTTACTGACTAAAAGACGTGTCCCATGCACAGATCTGGGCTGAAGGTTTGCAATGCCTGGGACTCTTTCTCCTGTTTCTGATAAAGCTACTTGAAATACCAGTAGGAAAAAAATGACAACAGTATATATGACTAAAGTTATAAAATTAAACCTTTGACTGCCAGGAAATTGCAAAGTAAAGGTTGCACATATAGCCTCAACTCTGCCCTTTGGATACTCGCATCATGTTGAAACCTTGAATTACATCACACTGTATTTTTATGCTGTAGAAAGTTTTCCATGTGTACTGCAATTCCATGAGTCTCTAGGGCAAAAGAGCCCCAGAACTGCTCTTTAGAAAGAGATTATGCAAATCCTCAGATCACACTCCATTTCATTGCCACAACCGGCTGAGCGGGAGTCTGTGCTTCCCAAAGTCTAAGATCACTAAAGCTGTGTTTCTCCCAAAGAATAGTACAAAGATTAAGAACAAGAAGCTGCACAGTTTTCAAATCAGTTCTGATTTAGATTCATCTCTGAGTGAAATTGTCCCATTTCAGTTCCTTGTTCAGGCCAAAACCAGTTAATTAAACTGTTCATGTGAAATAAAAAAAATAAAATGAAGACTCATCTCACCAAGGTGGGACTACCTGGCAGTTCTTCAGCTGACTTTGACAACTATTCCCAGCATCTCTGCCAGATCCTGTACATCACTCACATTCCTGCTACACTGGCTTGCACCTTCTCTCTAATTTCCTAAATCTGCAGTGGATATTAAGGGGCTAAGCGAGAAGGTGTGTTGTTTTGCTTGCACAGGGAAGATAAGGAGTTGCAGAATTTTCCAAGGAGAGGTGGGAATCATTGGAAGGAAGGGAAAGAAGGACAGGAAAAGCCCCATTAGCTCATTTGCTCCTCACCATAAATCAATCCCTAAGCACCTCAACACAAAGGATACACAATGTGTATATTTCTAGTCAGAATTGATGAAAGACAGGCTGATTTGGCCTATTTGCACTCACAGCATGCTGTTGGTTATAATAGCGAAGTGTTTCCAACACAACAGGCATTAAAATAAAACTGGCTTCTCCACGGAACTGCATTTTAGTTACAGCCCTCCTTAGCCAGACTAGAAAAGAAACAGTGCTCAACAGGTCCTCATTAGGGGATATCAGGTTTTAGGACAATGTTTATTCTAAGCCAATGACTGAAAATAAGTATTTAGTCAGTCTGTTTCAGGACCAATAGAGACAAGAGATGAATACTTCAGGTTGAATTCCAATTAATGAAAAAAATCCTATTTAAACCAGTTCAGGTTAGGTTTGACTCCTATGGATTCTACAGGATTCTCAGCAACTGGTGGGGAAAAAGTAGAGTATATGGACTAGGGGTGATAAAGTGTGAAAACCTGTGGCAACCTCAGGTTCTTTTGAGTGTGATCAGCAAAGATCTATAAATACCTGTGTTCACCTGCAAAATATTAGTCACTGAGTTGAATGTTACTTCAGATGATCACCACTGATGCTTGTTTTCCCACCTTCAGAGGAAACAGACTACCTGTCCAGCAAGATTCAATCTCATTATTGGTTTAGCCTGATTAAAAGCAGCACTGAACAGTAAAAAAGAGGACAGAATGGGAAGAACTAGTGGCAATCACAGGAATTTAGTCTGGGAGAAAGCTGACCTCTGGCTGGCAAAATTTAAGCAGAGGAATAGGGATTAAATTTTAGTAGGGTGTAAAACTTAATGCAGACATGCACAAAAATTTTGTACAATGACACCATCGTGTACAGAATCGCAAGACTTCTCAGGAGCTTGAAGGCATTCATCCACATGCTGGATGCATACAGTTGGAGGTATGTTCCACGTATTTAGGCAATACCTTTCAGAAAGTGTGTCAATGCAGTCAAATTACACGGATCAAGTGCACATTTTCTCTAAAGGCAGAATGAACTAGAAATATTCTTAAGATTAATTTTAACTCATTGACCTTTTGCTCACTGATAACTACTTTTGCTTTAGGATAAGCCATTGGAAAAAAAAAAAGATTTGGCTAACTCAATATTAATTTTACAATGCTTTTTCTCTACCCGCTTTGACATCCACTTCTTAAAATCTGCAGTCATCAAAAAAAGGTTTATGATCTCAGTGACATGGATCCCTTTGGCTCCTCTAAATACACTGAACCATGAGTTAAAGGCCTGACACACTGAAAAAATGAAATTTAATTGACAAAGGAATTCCAATTTGCAAGCTTCATGCACAGACTCATGGACACTCAAGGAGAGTGGAAGCGTGTGTGCCATCCACAGAGCTTGATGCTGTGGTGACTGAAGTAATTCCCTTGAGAGGATTTTCCTCTGGCAATTTTTCTGCAAATGAATTTCTTAGGAGAGATGCTGGGGCAGCCTGGGGCAGCTAGCTGAATGGTCAGCTGAGGACTTCCCTGTGAAAGGGTATACATTGGTTTAGACAGCCATCTCCCAGCCCCTTCTACCTCCACCCCTTGTTTTAAGGGGCCTGTTCAAAGTGCGTTGAGCAGCAGACACAGCCAGACACTGTGTGCATAGGGTGTTGTATACCAACACTCCACAGAAGACATAAATTAATTTTACTGTAATAAAAAAACCTGTTGCAACCCTTCTGGGATTGCCTTCTAGCTCAGCCCTAGCACGGTCTTCCCTCCTGACGAGACTAGAAAGATTTTCCTTAGGAATGGCAATAAAGGCAAACTTAAAATGCCTACCTTCACTGCGTTGATTAGCTTTCTGTTGATTGTAATAGGTGTTCAGAGGCACAGCTTACGTGAAGACAATTCCCTCAGGTGTCAAAATCTGTAGAGGAATCCCACCCTACAAGACTACATGGCTTATGTCTGTGTACAAGCTAAATGTCTAGGTTCCTTTTATACCTCACTGCAGAACACAGACACTTCAAGAGCATGATTTATGCCATCCTAAGGTAGACATCTCAAAATGGTGACATCAGTTGCAATCTAAAACTGCTCTGTTCCTCCAGCGACTGTACAGGGAATCTAAATGAGACACTGAAGACAGGTAGGAGATATACAGCCAGAGTGCTCACACAGCCCACCCAAGAAAAACAAAACCTGTGTGCCTGGAATATACAGAACTGTCTGGGAGGATGTTTGTCCCAAACTTACCATGATAAAGAGGAAGGTGACCATCAGCGTGGTTAAACAGTAACCAGTAAATTACAAAGTGACTTTTGAAACAAGGAAGGAGTCAGCTTGGGAAATAATATAAAAGCAGCAAGAAAACTTGCAGTGGGGGGAGACACTTTGGGGTGGAAACAGCAGCGGTCAAAACCTGGTCAGGCACTGCCAGAAGTCAGCCCACTGGCATCACAGCTTCTGCCCAGGCTGCAGGGAATACTAGGGTGTAAGGATGGGCACAGGTCCTACGTGGGTACAGGCAGAGCTGGAGCCCCCACCCCTCCAAGCAGAGCTTTATGCAGGAAGCAAAGCTGCATCCCAGGAGAGTGGGACCGTGTTTGTAACCCGTGCTGCCTACGAGATAGGGTCTGGGTAAACGTGGGTGAGTGGGTGGGTGTGACCACAGCTTCAGGGGATATTTATAGAAAGATGTTTAGAAGTGTACAATGTTTATTAATATTTTTGAAGTGTCTGGTATCACGGTTTACCTGTTCTGTTACTGAAATTGATAGTGTGTGTATTATTATTACTGGTTGCAAGTTAATTACATATCATCAATTAGCCACTTCTATCCTGGTTTTAGTTAAACAATGTGAACTCGTCAATTCTTTCCTGCAACAGTATCTCACCTTTGGAGGTGTAGCTGAGCTCTGAACTTACCGAAGAGGCAAGGTGATAGAAGATAAGAGGCCATTGGTGCTACTGAGTAATTCAGTGTAATTTTGAGGTTTACATTTTTTGATTTGGTGCATTATACTTCACAGGATTTGTATGAATAGATTTTGAAAGGACCTTGCTGGTTCCTAGTTGTAGCCTTCAAAACTAGATGGCAGACAAAGTTATCAGGATCATGTCTGAGAGTAATGTTTACGTCTGAGGAACCAAAGCATGACCTTTGGTTTCAAGAAATGACCCTTTTTGAAGTAATGAAGGGTGCCCTCTCCAGATTGTTCTGCTATGCGTCAGAGCTGCTGCAGTCTTTCTGACAATTGGATCTGCAGGGTCTCAAAAGACTTAAGGTAATTGCCTCTCCTCGAAAATAGCTGAGGGTGTTTTCACTTGAATCAATTCAATCAATCTCTGATAACCTTCAGTATAGGCTCTGTACTCTCAGCTCATTTTTGTAGATTCATTCTTCTTACTAGATCTGTATTTGGTGAAATTTCTTCACCAAGTCCAAATACTTTTGGGTGTAAGTAGTCGTTCATAGATACAAAAATACTCTTTTACACACAAACAAGAATCTCTTTGACTATACATATGGAGGTTTCTAAATATCTAAGGTGTCTGCAAGAATACAGACTGATTCCACATAGAAGGCCAGAAAAAACATATTTTGCAGTGAAGCTATTTCCTATATTGCCTGCTGGCACAGGCAGACTTCTCCACTGATTACAGTATATAGAAAAAGTCGTAAGACATATAATGGGAGAAAAATGTACCCATAATCAAAACAATGGTTCCAGAATACATCACAGAGAAAACAGTGCAGTAATTTATCATAAGTCTATAGTTTTAGCTTTAGGTAGGTCTGTTTATTCCACCCCTGATTTATTGTTACGATGTGCCATTTCTCTGCAGCTCTAATGCGGCACTTGATGAAGGGGGAAGCCATGGTATTATTCAGCTATTTTATGCAGTAAATTTCCCACTTATGTATATTTTTTTATTTACGTAAGATTTTTTCAAGAGACGTTATTTAATAGCTCAGGACAAAAAAACCCTCTTGTCCCTTAACACTTTTATAACTATTTACATGGAGGAGAAAAGGCCATCTGAGAAAGGTTTCCTCTAAAGATCCTTGCTCTTAAAACTAAGTCCAAAGACCAAAAGCCACTCACTAGCTTCAGCAACCACTAAATTAGGTCCTTTGACTGAGACTGAACTAAGAAAGGTTTCCCAACCCAGCATCGACTTCTTATTGGAAAAGTAAAGGTGATTTACTAACAGCATTTCCCAGCTCTCTGTGAGAAGCAAAAGTGGATCAGCTTGACTAAGGGAAGCTGGAAAGCAAAAAGGGAAATATGAGAAGAAGAATCAGGATAACGGGAGATAGGTCTGGGAAAGTTGGGAGCCACAGAGGGGCATGCTTACAGAGCTGCCTGGACTGAACAGCCAGAGCGAGAGGATCTGTGGTCCAGGAGAAAAGCAGAGAGCTAAGGGCCTGGGTTATAGTATAAAGACATACTTATATCCACACGTTATAAAGAATAATCGGTCTAGAGCTCTTACTAGCTAAACTGGGATGTTCATAACGAGAAGAGCAGAAAAGAACTCCAGGAAGAATTTTAACTTTATTTGTGCACTGCATGACAGATTGGCTCAGTCATGGAGAAGGTAAAGAAGGAAGGATTACTCCTTCTTTAAGACAAGAATTAGGGACATGAAATTAAGTAATCAGGTAGAAGTTTTAAGGCAAACAATATTCTTTCTCAGGCAACACATAAATGATCTGTAGAGTCTCATTGCCGCAAGACATTGGGAAGACCAAAAGCATTAATGGATTAAAAAATCTAGTAGAGAATTGCATGGCGTAAAAGCCCACTGGAGCTTATTAAACATAAAGAGATATATTCCACTTCCAATTTTGTGTGTCTTACCTTGCAGGTTACCAGAAATAGCTGTAGTCTGCCTAAGGATGAGTACCACTTTGTGCTTGTCCTGTTACACAGTTTCATGATGCTTTCTTGTCTGGTTGTTGCCAGAAACAGAATGTCAGACTAAGCATGTCTTTGATCTCCCCCAGTCTAGACAGACTTTCGTTCTTACATCAGTGAAAAGAGAAATGATAGGGCTCTGGATGCTATGAGGGCAGAAAACAGAGATGGCATTTATGTTATGCTCAGTCTCCCAGGAAGGGGAGCATTAGAGCATTTGATTATCTACACAGGCTACTTGCAAGAACAGTGAAATGCATAAGCTAAGTTCTTACAGAACCTAATGAACAAATTTAATTTTATTCCCAAATAACCCTGCAATCTAGTTGATTAAGAGTTGATGGTAATTTTCTTTTGTATTCGCTCCTGCAAAGTGACAGGGCAAGAATATGGAATTCAAAAATAAAACAAAGGGAAAAAGTCCTGAGCCTTTCTGCTGTTTCTAAGCATTCTGCTCTTTATCTGCGTGTATGTTTGCATTCTATTTCACATTAAATATTTGTGGCTATTACTTGAAGTAGTATCAAAACTGGCCACTTGAGGGCAATACTGCAACCTAATTTTCACAGTGTTCGGCTCTAAGCCAGACCTCCACGTCATATGAAAAGATGTATTTCCTGGGTAATTGAGAGTCCAGTTTTACTTGCATATATGTTAAGTATAAAAAAAAAATTCTGTTTACTCAAGCTTCCAAATGCTTAATACACAGAGAGAGAATTTCAGCAATAGTTATAGTGACTTATACCACAGCAAGCTTAACAGCAAACTACTTTAATAAATTATGTTTACTCCACTGCACAACTGGAAAATCACTTAAGAGCATAGTTTCAGCTGAGGGTATCGAGGGCTACGCAAGTACACCAGTCAAGGAATTAAAATCCAGGAGACACCTGACTGTCTATTTTGGATGAGCGAAGGGACAGTGAGCCAGAACGGGGGCCGTGCAAAGCTGCTGACAGCACAGAAGAGCCTTCCCAGGTGACGCAGGACGTGGCACCACTAAATTCTACAAAAGTGCATCCCTTCATTAAGAACTGGGACCTGGTTGGGAAAGGTTAATGGCAGGGCAAAGGAAGCACTTCACAGTGTGTTAAACCTTGAGATAATTAATCATAAATGACTGTTTCGCACACCAGCTTCTATAAAACAGAAAATTATTGAGGGGCCAGCCTTCTGCTCAATACACTTGCACAATGTCGATTAACATGAAAGGATTGTTGCATACATTGACAGAGACCCATCCCTTAATTGGTACCATATGCAAAATAGAAAGCTTCTATTTTATTATTAATTTTTCAGAACACAGATGGTCTAAATAAGGGGTTTCCAAATTTCCTCAAGGAAATAAGGCTATTACGCAAGTCACATATCAAAACATTTGTGTGGCAGAAAGCCATTCTCTCCCCTATATTTCCTGCATCTTCCCAACGAGGGCCCAAATGTAGAGTCGCACTTTTGCCCCTCCTTGACTACACAGAATATCCTCATGCCAGCGCAGGATTTAGCTTCCTTTGCTTTCTGAACTGAGATACTAAAATATGTATAATCCAGAGAAAACCTGGCACCTGGTGAGCAAAACATGCTTGAACTCTTCCTGAACTGCCATTTGGCCAATGCTTATTCAAGGAGTCATTCTGAAGCCTTGCCACTATGATTAGGATAAGTAAATCTGAGTTGTAAAAATAATTTATAATAGTTTACTAACAAAGAAGCAGTGGGGAATGCAGCATTATTTAATTCATTAAACTTCCGGTTTTTCTTTACACTGTTTATCTTAATCATTTGATATCATCTGGTACCCCATCTCCAGTCTTCTTAAAAATCTCTCCTTCATATATACCACATTATGGTTACTTCTAACAACCATAAAGGGTTGTTGTACACAGGGGATCAAATTTTAAACTTAACATACTGAGTTTGTGATAGTAACGTTGTAACCAAGTTAACCACAATTGTGGATCAATTTCTCATCAATAATAGTTTAATTATACTGGTATGAGAAAATTTGCTGACCAGAGGCCTATATACACTGAGGAGGTCTCTAAATTATTGTGCAACATTACCGAAAGCAGCACATCTGTGATGGCAATGCAGCAGGTTAAAATTATTCTCATCTGTTCATTTAAAAAAAAAAAAATCAGTCAGCTGCTCTTGGGGAAAAACACATCAAACACTAGCAAATTTTTCCAGACCAAAGTCTCCTCTATAGGCATATTCAGTTCCCAGTGACAGCGATGGGTGTTCTGTCAATCAGCAGAAGAACAGGTCTTAGAGATCCTTTCTGTCATTATTGGCTATTGATAGGTTGGAGCTTCACACCGTAACAAACAATTTTCTTTCCTACACAATAGACTTGGCAGAAACCGAAAGCTTAGGAGCTTTCTGGACCAGGTTCCTTGGCTGGTACAAATATGCGTAGCTCCACTGCCTGCTTTGAGAGAGGAGATCACTGCTGGCATTGTACGTCCCACTGGCAACAAGTGACAGCTCCATGACATTTATGAGAAACTTGATGTAATCTCATCCCAAAGGATATCAATGATTGAATTCAAACCTTCTCCCAAGTATTGTTTTCTGACTGATGGTCTCCTGCCTGATGCCTCTGCACCAAGCACAGAAGCCTCTCTACGATTCTCTCAGTAATGTTCTCTGGCCACTTCGTGAATTCGTATCTCACTTCTCCTGGAGACTCCCCGGCTCCTCCCAGGTTCTTTCTAGGGCACACTGTTTATACTGAAAGACAGTCTTATACACCCCACTTTCCATCATTTTGTTAATTTGCATTTCAATCTATGCATCACTACAAATGTGCTTTCTGTGGTGCCTATTTTTTGTTTATTTCTTGCCATTTTGACAAGTCTGCCTAAAGCTGCGGAAGATCTAACACCACGGCAGCAGTAACCAGATTGGAACTACTGTAAATGTGCTGCTGCTTCTATCTATCATTTCTACTGCTTCTTCAGCTGCCAAAATACTCTGTAAATGGTGGCTGGCACCCCGTTCAGCAGACTTCCCTCAGTGGGAATGATTTTACAGACCCATATCACAATTACTAATGACTACTAGCCTTTAAAGTAGTCCCTACTTCAGCTGTGATAGTGATGCTGCTGGACATCGTGCTGCTTTAATAAACATAAAATAAAAATTTCTATTGCTTCTTCAGCTGCCAAAATACTCTGTAAATGGTGGCTGGCACCCTGTTCAGCAGACTTCCCTCAGTGGGAATGATTTTACAGACCCATATCACAATTACTAATGACTACTAGCCTTTAAAGTAGTCCCTACTTCAGCTGCGATAGTGATGCTGCTGGACATCGTGCTGCTTTAATAAACATAAAATAAAACTGAACCCCAAGGCTTGAAAGTGAGTGACCATTAGTCTTCCTAAATGTAAATAGAGGAAAATAGATGGCAAAATAATATATCTCCGTGGGTTTCCATAGCTTCCGAGGGGGGAAAGAAAAAGAAGTAGGTTCATCTCACCTAATTTTGGCAATCTAGAATTTGGCATGTTCTCTAAGAATGTCATAGCCCATAGAAGGAAGCAGACACATTTAGCAGGAAACTCATCTCATTCCAAAATTAGTGTCTAAATTGGGTGGGATGATTTGTTCTCTAGAGGTGTCTGTTTCTCCAATAACTAGAATTAGATAATGAGCTTAGACTAGGCACTTAACTTAGAGAGTGCTAAAATTGTAGAACATACCAAATGGATGGCATTATCAAGAGTCCTGACAGTCACACCACAACACTTAGACTGATCCAAAGCCAAAACCTGCTCCTACCCCAAGAGGGCTACATGGGCAAAGGGCACCCATCCTCAGACGGCTGATGCAGGAACTGATCTATGTGACCTCAAGAAATCACTGCTACTTTGTGACCTTATTCCTTCAAAAAGAAAGGAGCAGCTACAGAACTGTAGTTCCTTCACAAAGAGCTGCCGTGTTGTAAGCACAGTTCCTTGCGGAAAGAACAAAGGAATGGGAAGACATGTTTGGAAATCCATAGGACTGCTGAGCAAACTAGACGTGGAAAGAGAGGGGTCTCTCCAGGCACTTGGAGATGTCCAGAGTTAATCCAATTAAGGTACATGTGAAACATCCTTCTTCATAAAACCTAGACACCATGGGAGGCCCACCCTCTTCATGGTATACTTCCTTCCCCTTATTTAGAAGTGCCCTAACCCTCCTCCATTCTGTTTTACTGCACCTAAAAAAGAAATCTAAACAAACCATTTTAAATATTTACTTTCCTTTTTTACAACACTGTCAATATCCGGGCAAAAGACGTTACTGCATGACAGCATCCCCACTGCTGTGCTTTAGAGAAAACCTGGCAACTGCTGTCAAACGTCACCAATAAAAATGGGCTCTGAAGCAAGCAAATCCCAGGGCCCTTCATAACCCCCACTGCATAGGGCAACTCTTCCCTCCTTCATGAATCAAACCCCACTCATTCTGAGAAATGAAAGCTGTACATTAGGAGAATATTCATGTGTCAGCTGGAGACTGCAAATAAAGAAGGGGTAAAAGAGAAGAAAGATATTGTCTGGTTTTCTGTCTCTGTACTTTGCCTGAAAGAGGGAAAAATTAGGAAATGGAATGCTTTACCTTTACGGAAAAGTGTTTCTTCTTGGGTGGATGCCAGACAGTGGCAGTGGAATGAATGAATGCCCGCAGCGGTGTTAAGGACGTCACAAGCACATATGCTTTGATGATGACAGAAAAGTCTTGAGCTTTAAGGATGTCCTTGTGGTCTGGTGAAGCTAATACCTGATTCCTGGAGAGTAGTAAGAATACATAGCATTAACGAAGTGCTTTTGCAAATGAGGAAAATGAGCTATAAGAAAATAGTGAAATAGTGAAATAGCGAAATTAGTGGAAAGAGGAAATGAGCCTTTTTTCCCCTGAGTTAAACAACACAGTAGATGAAACCAAGCAGGCTGGAACAAAGCTTTATATCAAGTCTTTCTACTGCTTTCAGTATTTTAAAATCTGAATTTCCATACATAGAAATTAACTGTGTTAGGAGGGAGTTACGTTTGAAAGTACATATGGGTAAATGCATTGTGGGCATGTTGTAATTGTTGCAAACCGAGGACATTCAGAGTGAAGGTAAAAACATTAAAGAAATCCAAGCAGCTTAAAAAATAGAAGTGCATAGTCGAGGTACCCAAATTTAACACTGATTTGTAGAGAATTCAGAAAAAAACCCAAACTATGGAAAGACTGCACTATTGTTAGCACTTTCTTCAATGTAGTATAGGGACACAAACATGGCACTGCATGCTTTCCCTAATGAAAGCCATGAACTATGATTCCAAATATTATGAGTGAGTATGACACCTAGAAATAACCTATAATAAATCAGCTAAACATAAAATAATTGTGCAAGCAAACTTTGTCTAGGAAGTGACATGGCTGTCTAGTTACTGGCCTACAGCTCCCATAATCCACACAAAAAGAATCAGCCATAGAAACAGGACAGAAAAAAAGCAAACCCAAGGAAAAAATTCTGCTATTTAAAAGCTTATTACCTGGGGAAATCTGAGCTATACTTGGGCATATTCACAGATGTCGTTATTATTCTGCCTGCTAAAATCTCTGAGTATCAATCTACCTCATAGCAAATGCAATGAGAAGATGACTATAGAAATTATGCGTCTCTAAGATTGATTACTGGTAAAAGACATAGGGCTCTCCTCCCATTTCTGTGTAATCTTTGGCAATATGTGGCCTTTCCAGACCTCAATTTTGCTATCTGTTAAGGGAGTCTAATAATATCTATATTAAAGATACCTTTTTCTCCCCTCTGCAGGATGGTAGGGCCTCAGAACATAACATTTGTGAGATACTGTAACATAGGAAACAGCACTTGGACAGCCAGTTCTCAAATATTTTTTAGTTCTTCACTTAAGAGAGGGTCTCTGTGCAAAGGACTACATATGTGTGTCTGTAGTAGGGGCAAGGCAGGGATGGGAGCAGGAAATAGCTCAGCCGCTATGAGACCTAAACATTCAGGGTTGTCTCTGGGTCTGTCAAGGTGTTTCAATGCCCTCAACATAAAGACTTAGCTGTTCACACACAAAACATTCAAGCTTGGCTAGTACAGAAACAAACATTATGCAAGTATAAGAGATGCAATACATCCAAGTGCTCCACCTGCTGCGACCTCCTCTCTTGCTACGTTCTGCATCCCTAACTCCCAACTAAAAGCACAATGAAGCACTCGCGGTTTCTGGGGGTGGGGTACCATTAGCTTACAGCTGTGCGCTCGTGCTCTGCTTCCACCAGTACCGCAGATGGGCAGTATGTGTCTTGTCAGTGCTTTTGCCGCCCTGGGACATGTCGCTTGTGGCGCTGGCCCTTGAGAGCCCAGGCTGGCCGGAGCACTCTGGGGTGACGACTGGGAGCTGCAGGTCTGAAAAAGTACCAAGGGGATGAGAAAGAAAGTCAGCAGAGCATTGAAAGCAGAGGTTGACTCCTGCTGTTAAGGATAAAATGGGTAAAACGCAATAGGTAGAGAGGAGCTACCAGCATCAGCTGACAATGTAAAATAACAAATGCTGAGACTGTAATCCTTTGCGGATCTGCTAGCAGAGAGCTTTACACCCACCAGGCACCCCTTCCAGCTGCAAGCTCAGAGGCTTAGCCGCAACTCCCACTTTATAGGTGAGTGCATGAGTGCTGCATACAAAAAGCATCCCCTTCCCCCTTCTTCTAAACAGAAATCCTTTATTTCTAAATATAGAATACCAAAACTTTGTTTCTCACGTAGCCCTAATTACAATTAATGGGGATAAGAAATTTATTTGACTAAGGACCAAGGGACTTTGCCACTGTAATCACACAGACAGCTCAGTAAATAACCACATATCCATGTTTCTAGGTTCACCATTAAAGGCTACATTTTGTAGTTACTGAAATCTATGGGAGGCTTAGTTCTGCCACCAAACACAGTGGGAGCAGGACTGATGTATCAGAGTCCTCAAGATTACTGAGGCATGTGACTATTAATAGCAATCAAAATATTGTGATGTGAGATCAGTCAACGGGTGGTATGTATTTTCTGCTTTTACTGTGCTGATAAAAAGGCATAGAGCCCTTACGTTATGTCATTGGTGGTTTTCATTAACTCTAACACACCTCACATTTCAAGTTCTTAAGTAATAGTCAGGGAAAAGCCAAGCTGTTCACATTATTCCCAAACCTAATTACTTATCTTTTTAATGACATACTGCATCATGCTAATGTTATGAATTTATTTGTATAGCTTCTCTTTTAATGCATGCACTCTCCACTTTGGTGCATGAAATGAAAAATAAAACTGAAGTTGTATTTCTGGTGATGAGCTGTGAGCAGCCATTCAAGGAAAAGAACTATTCATTTTCATACAGATCCTGTTAAAATGACATTGTGATTGTCTATGATTATTGCCTGTTCATCAGATCAGCTCAGTTCAGCCTTCCAAGCTCAACTGGGATCCAAAATTAAGCTGGTCCTTTGCCTTACATGCACCATTTAGCAGGATTAAAGGCTTTACTAATCAAAAACAAGCCCTTATTAATATAGCACCTCATGTTCAGATTATACTGTCATTGGAATCTTTGTGTTGTGTTACGCATTGTAACTGATGTGGTTTAACCCAGCAGGCAGCTAAACACCACACAGCTGTTTGCTCACTACCTGCCCCCCAGTGGGATGGGGGAAAGAATCAGGAAAAAAAAAGTAAAATTCATGGGTTGAGATAAAGACAGTTTAATAGGACAGAAAAGGAAGGGAAAATAATA
>NW_008796110.1:4805571-4851903 GCF_000699145.1 Aptenodytes forsteri
CCCCCTGGCCAACTCCCCCCAGTTCATATACTGAGCATGACGTCACATGGTATGGAATGTCCCTTTGGCCAGTTTGGGTCAGCTGTCCTGGCTGTGCCCCCTCCCAGCTTCTTGTGCACCTCCAGCCTTCTCAGTCGGTAGAGCATGGGAAGCTGAAAAGTCCTTGACTAGTGTAAGCACTACCTAGCAACAACCGAAACATCAGTGTGTTATCAACATTATTCTCATCCTAAATCCAAAACAGCACTATACCAGCTACTAGGAAGAAAATTAACTCTATCCCAGCTGAAACCAGGTCACTGATTTGGACTTTGTAAGTGACTACCTGTTTGCTGATGGTACAGAGACAAAATAGACTACTCTCTGCCTACTTGGCTGTGCAGTGATAACAGGAATAAGCTAGTAAACTCCCATTAAGTCATTTACTTAGCAGACTTGCTTCTGAATATGCACAGGGAGCATAAATCAAGTGCTATTTTTCCATATCCGTGCTGTAAAGACAAACCAGCATTTCACTATGGCGATTTTCACCCTGTAAAAAGACAATGACATTTCACCAGGGCAATTTGCAATGGTCGCACTACAGCTACTCCTATGCATTGTTTCGGTTACCTACCTGTGGCAGGTGCACTTGCCCTGACAAAGACTGGGGGCATTAAGACCGCTGCATCCTTACTTTTCACGCCCTTACTTTCGTTCCTTTAAGGTGGCGAGTGCTGACTGTCACGTACACGCTTTGGGCCAATAATTATGGTCACGTATACACCTCAGGTGAGGAGTAAGAAAGTTAAGGCCCTCAGCCAATTAGAATTGGCCACAGATCAGATTCGACTAGGGTATAAATGGAGCCCCGCCGGAGGGCAAGTTGAGTCGGTCCTCCTCGGAGCAGCGGGTCTGCAGCCGGGGACTCGCCCCTTGGGTCGGGATGCCGCCCAAGGAAACTCCTCCAGGTTGAGAGCCCTCATCTCATAGGTGAGCGATTGTGCACATTTTGGATCCTCATTTCTAAAGCCGGCTGTGCATACACCATCCTGAACCTGTGGTTTACTGATGTTGTCGGAGTGTTGATGCCTCATTTCTAGTTAGTTTTCTGCTAAATAATTTTGGTTAAAATAAAGTTTATTTTTTTGAATCTAACCTGCCTAATTTGATTTCATGAGCCTCCGTGACACTAACTGAAGTGCCTATATTAGCAAAATAGTACTCTTAGGCTTTGTCTTTAGGCAATGGAGGGAGAGAGAGACCAGTCCTTGGAGCACTAAGAGAAATACTGGTTCTGAACTGCTCTCTGAAAAGGTCTGTTTTTTCACTGACTATGCAAGAAAACTAAGCTACTTACTTGCAGCTGCAAATAATTCCCAGAGTGTAAAGTTTGATCATACAGCTCTGGTGTTCAGGCAAAACCAGAATTATTAAAACACATAAAGGCCCTCCACAGTGCACAGATGACTTCAGAGATCTTTTTCTGATTTATCCTCACATTGGTAAAAAGGCAAGACACAGCCCTCTGCTGTTGCAACTATCTCTGGAGTTATGGAGCCAAGCCCTGTTCCCCTGTTATCTTGGTACTGTAGCACATCCATCAGGAACAGCCCAGCACCGTCGGACTCTGGAATTCAAATCTCATGGCCTAGACCTGCAAACAGCAAGATACTGATCTGTTGACCATGAGTGGGATCAGTCACACAAAACCCAATGAAGCCTATGACAGCAATCCAAGCTACCCCCTTGCCAATGCTGCCTAGGGTGGCAGACGAGAAAGAGACAGGTTGTCCTACCTTGATGTCTACAGCACACAGCTGAAAGGAGGCAGAACTGCACCTCCAGACCAAGCTCCCTATAACATATACACCTTTTACATTAGGCCATAGCTATGTGACAACATTAACAGAACCATGCAAAGAACAAGACTGACAGCCCTTCTCTTCTCAGCTGGTCATCTGAAAGCCAAATTATGTCAAAGGTGCACATTTTTCATCAATTGCTTTAGTTAAAATGACCATAATGTTGAGAAAAGGGAAATGCACACAACATAATTTTCTTATTTAAAAGAAAGCCAATATTTCACTGAAAATAAGAACCGGGCAGCAGAGAAGGGCTGCTCAGCTTGTTACTCAAGAGAAAGTAGAGAGTGTCTTTTCCTTTTTAAAATACGGTTTTAATTGTATTGCTAAGGCAACAAGTAACCAATATGGTATTAACTCACAAGGCAGAGTTTGAAAAGAATGAGATGAGGTTTGTACCTATATTTACCCCTCTTAAATGAGAGTTTTAGCTGTTTTAGGGAAATAGAAAAGATTACTTTGGCATTAATTCATTTGTCACTACACAGTGGACCATTTACTAGAGCTGGGTATAACAAAAAAAAATGGGTAGGGACAGATGAAAAAGAGGTGTCCTGAAATTCTCAGGCTACTGGGTAGAAGCTCCTTAGTATTGCCCTAAGTCATTGCAAAATGCCTTGACATAAAAAAATGGAAACCTGCCATCTCTTTAAGAAGAGAAGGTTAAACAAATTCAGCATGTTGGCGATTAGCATTGAGAACAAAAAAGGGGCAATGCTCATAAATTATTCCTCATGCTATAGAGCATCCTGTTTATATGGTGCCTTACACACCTCTGTTGATCTGTGTCAGCATCCACCTGGGAGAGAGCCCATCGCAAGGTGGCTGGAACAAGAAGAAAGGGGAATGAGACTGCCACAAGGTGCTTTTGAGATGACACACAGCATGTACACCATCAGGCAGAGTTAATGAGGGAGTAACAGTCCCTCACTTTGGTAAATCTACTCTTAGTAATCAATGAATACGATTAACATAATAATAAAGAGATGTCAGTAGCACTGAACTGCAGCACACTCAGCTACATCAGTTCTCATGGCAACTCTTCACCTGTTCTTGCACTCAAAAGGAGTAACAGTGTTTATTAGAGCTGTAAATTTGTTAATCAACATTACCATCAATGAAAATTAGCCTGCAGTGCCTTTACTGTTCGCAGTAATTGCCATGTTTTTCCATCTTGAAATCACTCTACAAGCTGTTGTTAATTAACCAGTCCTTTTGAAGTACATAAATAACATCAACATTTTATAATAGAAGAGGTGAGGCAGGCTCAGCAGCTGATATGTGCCAGGCAGCTTGGGAAATCAAGTTAGAAAGAGTCCCAGCATCCTAGTGTCATTTCCAGATTACATCCCCTCTTTCAAAAATCCAGATCTTAATATCAGTAATTTTTGTAGCAGACTCTAAAGATCAAAAGAAAAAAAAAGACGTAAACTAGAAAAGAACATTTTCCTTTTAAAAGTGGCTATGCAGTAATTGAAAGGCTACACAAACTGCTGGTTTTCCTGAGGAGAAGCTGCAGCCTTTGCCTCAAGTACCTTTTGCTGCTGCCATTTGTGATGATCCAGTGTACAGCAGTGTACCTAAGGCCGGATACCTGCTTTCACTTAAAAAAAATTCTTCACCTCCTTGAAATTCTGGCTTGAAGGTTTCCTATGCTGACATCTCTGAAATGGTACCATTGAAAACACCAACAAACAGCACCACTTTGCCTAGGGTGTTCTCCACGATGCCATTTTGATGGGTGAGGAAGCCACTACAAGTTCTCAGCTGAATTCACACATTAGCGCTCTAACCACAGCAACGGGTAAAACATAGATCTGAGACATAGGAACAGCTGGGGGGCACATGTGAAAGGGAGGTATAAGATCCACCAAAGCAAGTCAACACCTCTAGATCAAAAAAATTAAGCACCTCTTTGTCACATGACCTGGTGGTAGATACTGTTCTGTCAACTGCAATCTCTCAAAGTACCACCTCAAAGTACCACAGAGTCAAACAGATCAGTTGACAGCAACAACTGATATCTAATGCAGCAGCCACACTGACATCTAATGAGGCCTTTCAAGTATTTTACACAGCTATGACTTCTTGCTCCCTCTCTCCTCACATCCGTCTCCCAAGTTATTTACTTGTCTTCGGCTCAGAGTTCTGAAGTGTAACATGAGATTCAACGCATACACAATAAAGAATAGCTGATTTAAGAGTTACAACGTGTGGGTGAGCAAAAGGTTTACCAATAGCTAGAAGTACATTTGGACAAATTAAGACTTCGTGGAGCAGAGCCAGGTCAGTGTTGACACGGCTGCGGCCACGTGGACTGGTGGTAAATGGAACGCTTAGCTTAACATGAACATCTGGTGATCTGCAAAGGTAAGGAATTCAGCAGGAGAAGACCCTACTGGTTGAACTAAGCGAGTAACACTCAATTGAAAGAAAGGAAACAGAAGATGAATGAGAATGTGTCCTCTTCTTTATCCTTCCTTTTATATTATCCTTTGAAGTTACAAGGAGGGTTACGATACAGTTTTGTTTGTTAATTTTTTTTACTTTGTTCAAGATCAAATAGGCTATATTTTATACACTTCAAACATGGAACAAGGAACGATTAAGACTCTTGTCTGTGAGAAAAAGGTCATTTTGTTTCTAAAGTGCCCATCAACTGTCAGATCTATTAGAAACATTTCAAGAGCAATTGAATCACCTTGGGAGATCCTGGTTGTTTAATGAAGCACAAAGCTAGAGATGGGATGAAAGGCAACTAAGGTGCTGTGCTTTGTTCCGAGCCCAGCACATTGTTCATTTCTTTCATAAAGAACATTGTAAGCTCAGCACATTTGTACTTGCAGAGTCTTCATTCAATTGCTTTTCTTTTTAGCAGGAAAAACATCAATTTAGAACATGAAAGTACATTAATCCTGAAAGTATACAGGAGAGTTTCCATCTGCATAGAAGCCTTCTGAACGTCTTCCTAGATTTTCATAGTGGTAGTCTGTCTCTAGCAGGAGCCTGAATTCTCTCACTCAGGAAAAAAGGAGAATGATAATCACCTCATGTTATTTCTTAGCAGTTTCTGCAGCACAACATTCAGGAAGGACTGATAACAAGTCCTCTCTCTCAGCCTTGCACATTTGCTCTCTGACAGGGCATCTCAGTGAGTTAGAAGAACTTCATATTGCATCCTGTGCTGGGATCATACATCTGCCTGACTGGTGTGGGCTGCTGGAGCACAACGAGCTTATTTCTGACACAGACTGGGCAAGCTGCATTGCCACAAACTGGTCCTCTTCTAGTATTTACAGCTGGGCAATTTTCCAGCCTTTGTAGGTTGGAATGGTGTGTTAAACAGCTGCAAAGATTGCTTCACATCAAGAGATGCTTAAAAAGCTTTCATAGACTCTTAGGCAGACTTCCAAACACCTCCAGGACTAGGGGATTTTGACCAAAATAAAGCCTACTATCCAGTACCTTTTGCTCAGTCATGTATGGCAACCTGCTCTAGCTGCATAACCATGAAAGTAATGAGCATTAAAAGTGCATTTTTTTCATTTTTCAGTGTTGATTTTGGAGGATGGATGATTTCAGTTGAACTACTGCTGCTACATGCCTTGAGGTCATTGCAGGCTTGTCACAGAAAGCAGACCTATTCCATTTAATTGCCTCCTGTTACCCATTTGACCTATCGGGTGAAAAGACTCTGAAACAAAGATTAGTACTCTCCTATGGCTTACACATTATGCCTTGAGGTTGCTAAAGAAAGAGAGAGAACCTTTAACACTCAGTTTTATAACCTATGCATTTAGAAAAGGGTGGCTGTGAAACTCAAAGCAGATGCTGAGTATTTGAAGGAAGCTAGGAAGACTAAGGGCAATCCTGGCCCCCAGGGAAGTCCTGGCAAAATTTCCATTGATTTCACAGGAATCTGATTTCTTGCTTGATACTTAACACTCCTGTGATGGTTTTGACATGTGTTATAAGCTTCATTTGTGATGTGCACATTGCTGCAGGTTCAATATCCCACCCACTACTGACTATTGATCTAGCTGTCCTTAAAAGGTTTTCATATTCAAAAAATGCAGTGATCCCTCCCTCTGTAATACAGATAATCTCAAAGCAACCCACACTGAATATTTAGAATGGAGAAATCTCAAACTAGTAGTCATTTCTGGAAATTTAAACTATCTAAAATATCTTTAGTATAAAAAAATGTTTATAGTAAAGCAGATCTAGAGGGAAAGGAATTTAAACTGTGCATTGGAATGCATTGAAATTCATGCTAAAAAACACCTGTGAAGTTTCAGAGTTAAAAAGACAAAATGATGATAGCGCATTATTTTGAAATGCACGTTATTTATTTTCCCCTTTAAAAACATCAGCAAATACAGCTTCAGTTTAGATTAATCATTTACCATGTTTTTTGCTTTGTTTCGGCAGGTGCATGGAAAACAGTATTTATTAAATACAGTGTTTGCTTCTTCATCCCTAAAGCATCCTCACAGTTAAAAGATAGAGGGTTTTTTTTCATTATTTTCTAGAAGGGCTGCTTCATCTGTGTGCACCCTTCATACTAGAACTTAAATTTACAGATAAGCTATAAAACTCTGGAAAAGGCAACTCAGTGAAAATGCTGGCTGACTGTTACATTATTAGAGCCACAGCTACAATTCTGTACTAGTAACAAGGTAGAATATAGAATATTCTATATTCTATATTTAATAGTAATTAAATTCATTTAGCTGCTTTACTTCTTTTCAGTCTCTTCATATTTGTTGTTATTACAGAAGTACATTTTCATCCTAGCTGAGATCTGACCCTGTTATAAAACAAAGAAAATCCTGCCCCGTGTAGTTTATAATCAAATTAACTCAAAAGAATCAGATGCTGATTTTATTGGCCATTCTTGAGGCTCTTAGCAACTTCAGTAGCAGAAAGGTAATAGGCACAAAATTGATCACAACTGGTGTGCGGACATTTATAAGGGCCAGCTGGCAAAAGAAATGCATCCCCCTACACAGAAGCATGTTCCTGTCACAGAGATTTTGAATTACTACAACGGAAAATAAATTTAATCTATAATTTCTCTCTTACATAGGTGGCCCTATCGGACCTTGCTTCCTCCCCTCAGCTCATCACCCTTCCTGCTGACTCCAGAGTAACCCAAGGATGCAGGGGACAGGCAGGGCAGATTTGCTAGGCAGGGGGAGAGGAAAGCTGGTGTGGGGTTAGCACCAGACAGTAAACATATCACAGTGAGAGCACAGTCACACAGCTGGACTATCTTGGCTCTCCCTCCCACCCAATTTCATTAGGGTCGTGCCTACCCAAGACCTTCTGTGTGATTAACACTGTTGGCCAGCCCCACGGGTGACCAAGTAAGCACTCAAGGCTGGTAGACACTCATAAAGTCTCTGCACTAGTGACACTAATAAAAAGAAACGCAGAAGGAAGGCGTACAGCAAAAGTATTACTTTAAAAAGAATTGGTGATCTGGATGGGTAGAGAAAACAGCTATGCATGGCACAGGCTGGGCCCTGGAAGTGATGAAGCAAGACAAATGTTTATGTGGAAAGACAGACTAGTCTAGATTGCTTAGGGAACACGAAAATCAGGGAGGCAATGCTATAAGCATTTTCCCAGGCAAAACCTGTCAAAGAGAGTATTTGTTGTGCCTACATCAGGATGCCTTTCCTGTGCCTTAAACTGAGGCTGGGCAATTCTGCTCACATTGTGGACCTTAGTCCTCTCCATCTCTCAGCTGAGAGTAGTTCCAGGAGGCAGCCAAGCCCAGTTCTCAGCCCACCTGTGGTGGGATACCAAGTATGAACACCTGAAATCTCTTTGCCAGTCATTCTCCAACATCAGAGAGCTTCTAGGTTAGGGTTTGCAGGAAGATTTCATTCACAGATCACTGCAATAGCTGCAGCTTTTGCTGACCTGAGCAATAAATGCCAGTAGCCTTCCTTGGTCATTCAATAGCTGTACCAGAACCTCCTCCTGGCCCAAGTCCCATATAGTGAGCAGACATCAGGCACCTGATTAAAAACTGAGCCAAATGTCCTGCAAAAGCGGGAGTGAAACCAATCTTCTCAGACTGAGCAGCAAGCACTTATCAGTGTCCTCCATGTTGAATTTTAAGATCCATTACCATTCTTATGCTTCATCACAAAGCCACTGCCACATGTACCCGTGCTCCAGCAACTCCTTCTCTTAATCCAATTTACCCCCACACATCACGTCTTTTTTACCTTTTTGCTCCTCTAGACTCTTCTTCCAGTCTGATTTTCCTAACCTTTTTTCTCTTCCCAGCTTCTCTCCTGTCTCCTAAAAAGCAGTCATCACTGGTATGTGCATAATTTTTCCCCCCATACAGATAGAACCAATCTGAATTTTCAGACTGACAAAAAGATTTACCATTAAAGAGACAAAGCAAAGAAACAAGCACTGACCTGATATTTTCTACAACTCATTTTCTTTCCTATATTGATACTACAGGGGTATGAGAAGGGGCATGCTCTCTTAAATACAAAAGCTAGCAACTTAAGAGTTGCACAACAAATAGAATAACATTTTTTTTTAAAAATAACCTTTATCCTTGTACCCACTGCTTATCAATATCAACACTGTCATACCCACAGTGAATCCAGTAATCCCATCCTCTCAGCCTTGCTGCCTGATATTTCTTTCTACAACTTAGCATGTCTTTAATTAGATCACATAATTCTTAGAGCAGCAACGTTGTGTTTTCACTTTTACAGGAAATTGCTTGGCTCCTTGGAGGGCTGACTAAATGACAAACACAGTAATAACAAACCAACTGATCCTTTTCAACAGGAATTGCAGAGAAGCCCTGTTGACTCAAACACACAGGAGTGAAAGTACATGACTGATTTGAAAGGAAACAACTGATTTGAGAGGAAATACTGATGAAAACCATTCTTTCCCCAACAATTTTAAAATTGAGGATCAAACAAATCCTAATAATTTGCAACTTTGCTGTTGTTGGAAAGAAAGACCTGTCGGAGGATGCAAGCAGAAGAAAGAAGTGGAAAGAGCTGGCTTTATCAGATGAATGGAAGGGGAGGAGAGTATCTGAAATCTTGGCTCTAGAAATTTGCTTTAACTTATACCTTTTTGTCCTCTTAACCTGAAATCAAATGATTTACCCTTCTGATTCTAATTTCACCTTCTATGGGTGAATTTCACGCATAGTAAATTAGATGTCACATATCCAGTGATACTGAATGGGATTCATTTCTAGATTGAGACACTGAGGTCTGGTCTATACAAAGATGACCCCCTGTGTGCCACAGTCTAAGTGCCCTTTCCTGTCAGTGGACGTCAGTGTAGTCTATATAGTCAATGTGGAGCAATTCAGCTAACTGTAAATTATGCTGAAAGTAAATGTCTTTTTGGGCTTGCTCACTCTAAACTGTACTTCTGTTAATTTCAGGAGCTTAGATACCAAGTGTTAAACTCAGGTACCCACACATAGACATCTATTGCCTTCTAGGACACCATAGGATATCCCTCTGAGCCTCCAGCTGCTGGACCAAAAAGACATAGGTTTTGTGCCAAATCTGCCCATCCTACTGGGCATCTTGGACTCTCCATGGCATCCCGAGTGGCAGGAGACCCTTGTGTTGAAACAGCTACCTCAGCCCCTAGACCACATGCTAATGTGGAGACACCTAGATTTAAGAGATGGATTTTTTTTTTTTTTTACTTTAAAACACTGCAGCTAATTTAGGTTCAAAGTCTTTTTTATTGGTAACTGAATGGTGAGGGCTGGGCCTTTTTCTATCTGACAGTCCTTCAGCAGACTGCTAGAATAATCCTCTGTTACTGGGTGAGTAGGACTCAGACCCCTGCTGCCAAGCACACACACTACCTTGATTTCAATGGGATTTCGGCATCACTTAGAAGGGCTTTTCTCTTTGCTTTCCTGGCATGGAATAACATGTTTACAAATGGCCCTTCCCTAAAGAGGAGAAAACGCTGAACCGCTTAACAGACCACATATACAAAGTGGCTTGTACCACAGTTTATGGACACCAGTGAAAATGTGCATATTTTAAGGGGAAAGCTCTGTGTGTGGTGAGTGCCTCTTGTGTTTGTGGTTTTACAGTAGCAAAATAATAAAACCACTGCAATTGGCCTTTCTCCAAGTATCAGGGCAAACCAATGTTTTTTAAAGGCAGTCTGTTACAAGACAAGTAGGAACTACCTATTCCTAAAGTCCTTGAAATTTTTAGAAATCTGCTCAGGTTTGTCTGAAACTGGTACTATATCAGAATACTTTCTAATTCACTTTCCAGTGCAAGGGAACCAAGGCACTAGGCATCACTGAAGGCACACTTAAAACTCAGCCAAAACAGAATATATCACCTACCTGGTGTAATATGACTTCATGATAAAGGGCTCTCATGGGACCTGGATAGATGTTCCTTATACTGCATGTTCCTTATGATCAGTTTTGACAATTTACTGCACCAGGAAAATAGAAATGTCCAATTTAAACTGACTCTCAACATACAGTTCTATAAAAGGAAACACTTCACATAAGTTTTAAATATTGATCAATCTTTAAATGAAACTGTAAAAAAATTAAAAGGGAAAATATGGTATGCTTAGGTTAGGAACCACCTAACCTCAACTTTAGTCAAGCATCCAAGTGTCAGGTATTTAATCTAAGCTACTTATCTAGGCTCCATTTACAGTCAGTGGTGAGAGTTAATTGGGTAGTAAGTACCTGCAGAGGGTAATTCAACACACCTATTTTAAACACATAGTTTAGGATGAAATGAAGTAGTGTTTGAAGGTGCCCCTCTCTCTCCACTGGCTTAAGGGGAAGACTAGAATACTGGTGCAGAAGATATCTGACTTCTAAATGGTTAAATGAGATGTAATGCATCTTTCTCTTATGTGCTAAATATTGCAAATATATAAAAGGTGAAAGGGAAGAGAAGAGACGAGACTGATCAATCTTGTATATTTGTCTGCAAACAAGGCTAAATACTAATGGAATAAATGTGGGGTTGGTTGTTACTGGATTACAAAAAAAAAAAGGACAAGTTTTCTTATAAGCAAAGTTTATATAGGATAGATCATAAATCCAAAATAGCATTGATGTTGGATATTTAGTGGTGTAACTGAGATCAGAATGTGTCCCTCTGTAGTTTAAATAGACCTAATATGGTGCACAATAGTTTTTTCCAGTTTCTGTTCAAAGCTGAATTTCACCCATAGTAAATTAGAATTCTCTGGCAACTGGCCCATAACCTTTAAACTTTTCTGGTTGATGATCTTAATACACAAAGGCTTTTTATCAGTAAGCTATGTCTGGATGGGAACCAAACTCTGACTCCTACTCCTTCTCCATGCCACAATATTTTTGTAAAGCTGAACAAACATATTACACCGAACCCAGGGCTTTGAAGTGTAAACACCAATACATTATATTAACACAAAACAGTCCCAAAATAAGACACTTATAGCCAAATTATTTCTGCAGTGTGCAATGGCTAAACAATGCAATATCTTTACCTGAAAAGATACTGCATAACTGCCATTCGTATTTAAGTGGTGTCTGAAATGGATTATCTTTCTTGTTTCATTTTTTTCCCCCTACGCATTCGTGACTAAAAATAAAAAGGAATTGTAAGCCTGACAGTGTCATTTCAGAGACTTCCTGTGACAACTATTAAAAGACCATCATCACATACACAGATTTGAAGAAATTAGGTTACCTGAAAAGGCTTTTGTTATCTGGCATAATCCCTCTTTTCTGCAAAGGAAATGCTGAATTTCTGGAATTAGGTTTACCTGTACGCAAAAAGAGAAGCTTTAATGATTTCATTCAGAAAATTGCTCTTTTTCCCAGAGCCTTCAATGGGTTTGTGTTTAATTTATCAGAGACACCTCATGTACAAAACTCCTGTCAGTGTCAATAGTGAATTACAACTCTGCCATTCCTACAATGTGGGATAATGAAGTTAAAGTATGGGCTCTTCCTCTATGGCCATCACAAAACAAAATTTTAGACTTAACGGCTCTCCTCCTGACTGCTGAGTTTTCACCCGTTCCCTGCCCCCTTTTCAGTTTCTGCAGCTTCTCTGTTCTCTGCCAGTTATCAATCACTGTCTCTCACTGCATGGAAATAGCCTCTTGAATTGCTCTGCTTGGGAACAGTGGTAAGCTAAGGTAGCTAAACCACATCCAGGCTCTGCAACAAAGAGCTGTGTTGCACTGGGGTATGGACATGCCAGCAGCAAGCAATGTTAGCCCAATATTTAAAGTTATCCGGAGATATGGGCCATCTGGTTTAAGTCCCTGCTGTGCTGCAGACTTCCTGAGGGAACTTGGACAATTCCTTTGATCACCTTATGTCTCCGTTATTCATGAGTGAAACTTCTGGACATTGCAGAGTGCTGTAAGGATTATTATATTGCACAGTATTAGAGGCTCAGATATGATAATATGGGTAGAATGAGCAAAAAGCAGTTTGCAGAAGCCTGGGATGTTTTATGATCCGAGACGTGAATCCAAAGCACGTATATTTCTAGCAAACTAGCACTGTTATAAAAATTTCACTTTGGATACACTTAGATAAGGTATCCTGTCCCAGGGAACCTCAGTGTACATGCTCCTAGCTCTGACTTCTGTGGACACGCAGTTTTTTTGCATCCTCATGAACTTCATACCTGAACTAAATACCTTTTAAAAGCAGCTCTACTTCTCCCAGTCCCTCAACTCGGAGCTTATACTTTTGGGTCTCACGATTATTATTATTATCTGTGCCATTGTCCTTGAAATATAAGCCAAGCTTTATCCATAGTTCGGTCATGTTTTTTCAAAGTCCTCAGTTTAAATCACTTACATATTTTCACCAACAGGTCAGGTGCTTATTTATACATTTGCATATCTAAGTAACCTAAACTGTGCCCACAACATACTCAAGTGGAAAAAAAAAAAAACAATCCTGAAAATACCAAGAAATATTGGCACCACTGATGCTTTGGACTGTGAGTAGGCAGATTGCAGTGCTAGAGCAAGGAACTCCAATGAAGGCCCTGGAGGAGGACACTGGTCCAGCTCACACATTATCAATTGTAGGAGCACTGTCACTGTTTGGAGAGGTGCCTAAATTATGTTTACAAAGGAGCAATTACATTAGATGAAACTCAATACTAATATAAGATATGAAGGCTAAATTAGTCCAGCTTTATCTTCTGCTTATGCTATTATTCTGAAATATTGCATGCATTGGCTAGTTGTTTCTCCCTATTTCCAAATTCTCTTTTTCCAATAGGGTAAATTGTTTAAATTTCCCTTGACTTCTGTAGACGCTTTTGCTGCCTGACATGCTGGTTGAGGGTGGCCAAGAACGCAAAAGTTCAAGCTAAAGAAGAGAAAAGGAAAACTTGACACTCAGTTTTAACAATTTTCAGTATTTACACTGAAATACTTACATCTAAAATAACATACTATGTCCAAATGAGAAATTGCTTTTGATCACTGGGTGTGATATAAAGAGAATGAAATGTTGGTATCATCTGACAAGTATTTCTCAGTAGATAGGAAACTTGAAAAAACTTTTTTATTGCTGTTAAACCACGCTGCTGCAGTATAAAATAAGCATCAGATACTTTTCTTTTTTTGAGTGAGTGCTGAAAATTTGGGATAGCCCTGTCCTCTCATTCCCACAAAGGATAACACAATAATCTCGTACCTTCTGGAATAATTCTAGACGATGCAAGTCTTCTATTTGAATGCAGCCAGTACCATCATTTTTTCTGGAAGATAAGCAGATCAAAAGATCCCAAGGGCTTATACGACCTATGAGGAAAGAAAAGAAGCGTATTGAGAAAGAAAATATCATGCAATTCCTATTTGAACAAAAAATACTTAGAGCCAAATCCTGAGGAATAGCAAACTGTTGGAGTGCTAACTACATGAACAGCTACAGGTGGCAGAAGGGAAAAAGACATATTCACTACCACTGTTCAAGCTTTGGAACTATATTTAGGTATTTCACAGTTGGCACCTCCTGTTATACCTGCCTACTGATGTCCAGTCCTCTGGTGTCTGACCTGTTCAGCATTCAGAAATGAAAAAGTTCGATAACATGGTGCTGCTTTTTTCTGACCTCCTCAACATGTACACTTAAAACACACATCCACTATATGCAGTGTGATCTTCTGAGGTCTTTCATTAATGGGAAGTAAATTTTATGGGAAGTAATACTGGTCATGCTATCTCAAACAGCAGGAATTTCTAACCTGAATTTTGGTGTAGCGGCTTCCTAAATACTAGACACCAGATTGCCAACATCTAGAACTGGTGTTCAAGTGGGAATTAAGTTGCACTGAGCAAGTAGCTAGCTTCTGAGATAGTTCTGATGCTTCCTTTCTGGGGCAAAGCTGACCTGTGAGACCATGGGGTTCTATTATCAGGAAACAAGCAACACGGGAGTCAGAGATGGCTGCTTGAAGAAGAGACAAAACTAAATTGCACCAATTAAAACACCATTATGGATCAAGATACAAATAGGTCCTGGAGTTTACCCATATCACAGCATGTGATGTGGTATAGAAATGCCAATGTAGCTTCAAAAGAGCTTGGTCAGCAACCTCAAGTGGTTATTTGTTTTCTTCTGTATACAGCCTTTGTAATCTGGACTAGTTAGAGATAGTGGCATCTCTCAAAAGATTAACAGAATCACTACATCTGTTGAGAACACCACGAATATGTTCAATAAAGGGTAAACCATTTCAGTGACAGGATCACAATCAGAAATAAAGAACTTCCAAACAGAAAGGGCAGCCAGAGAAGCTGTACAGCATCCAAGGCAGGGTACAGCATTAGGTCAAAGCTCTTTGCAGTACAGCTATTTCAGTGACTGGTTGGTTGGTTCTTTTTCCCAAGGTTGGGAAGATTACATGCATTTTATTCCATTTTGTCCTATCCATCTGTGATACCTTCCTAATTTTATTAGATTACCCCCTAAATTTGGTCCCACTGATGGCCCACAGAGATATTTATTTTGGCAGATTTCCCTCTCCAAATGTAATTTTCTCCTATCCCAATCACAATCGCAAATGCCAAGCAGGGTGAAGATTTCACTTAAGGAGATCTAACATTCAATTTACATTAGGTACAGTAATGAACTTATGATGCAGAATGGGTCCAGGACTATGAAAGTAACTATCACCTTTTTTAGGTGTATAAGCAGTGTGACAAAGCTGAAGAGGTGAATTTTCAGTTACGCTGCATCCATTACTGTAAAGAATTCTTCAATTTCACATTACGAGAACAAGTATTAGGGTATAAAAATAATTAAGGCATGTGATATTTAGGCAAGAAAGATTCACTACGTGCTCCTTTGTGAAAGAAACAAACAAAAAACTGCAGGTAGATAAAAATGGCACAGATGATAGCAAATAAATGAAACATTAAAGAAACATACACGCAAAGACTTCATTTTAGTGCAAAAGATTGACAGTGTTAACAACCTACTTGATGACCTCACCAGCTATGTAATTATCAGATAAGCAAGATGTTACGCCTTAGACTACCAAACACCTTTGAATAAATCATTACAATTACATATAAAGCACAATGCCTAGCTGTGTGCAAATTGAAAGGGAGCTGGAGGAACTCCCATTTTTCAGAAGCAGTTAATTTCCTTCCCTTGTTTATTGTTACACATCCTGGCCAGGGATGAATTTGATCCCTGACTCCAAAGGATATGCTGCACTGTGTATCATTTGCCTTTAGGCCACAGCAGAGTGATCGATATGAACGTACCGAAGAAAAGAAAAGGGAAAGGAAAAAGGGCCCTCAGACCTAGCATGTTTCTGAGCCAGTGCCCAGGAAGTAGAACAGTTAACTGCTAGGAACAATTTTTCAGGAGGGGTTGAATGCCTGCCATTATTTGTGTTTTCTGCTGAGAGTAATTAGACATCTAGCCAGTTATTTTAGTACAGAACAATCAGAACTGAAACATGTCTATTTATAGAAAACAGGAGACTTCCTATTAGAAAAACAGCGTACACCTAGTGCTGTCTCTCAGATTCAGGCTGACAGAGCAGTCTGACTTCTATTTAAATGTATCAATACATTCCTAATCAACCACACATGAAAAAATGTTCTTGGAAAACAAACATGAATGAGGCATGTGTTACAACCGTTATTTAGTTTTTGAGCGGACTCTTCTGTGAATAGATATAGCCTAGAAATTGCCCGTGTCATTCCTCTCACAGCTTAACTTTTTGTGGAAAATCAACATCTATGATCATGAGACCGTGAGTCTGTCTCCCTTCTGCAAATGTAATAATTATAAAACTGTATCTCAGCGAAAAAGTGCTAGCGTTATTAATATTCCAGTAACACCAAATGGCCCAGGCAAAGGATCCCAAGCTGTCAGGCACTGTATTTTAACACAGAAGAAGATCCCTTTCACAGAAATTTTTTCTAAAGTAAAGCAAGATACAACGTGTAAGCTAAAACAGTCTACAATAAAAGAGAAAGGAAGAACAAAAGTGACAGTAATAACACAAGTCACCTGCATGGAAAAACTCGTGTTTCAAAATTTTTTGAGAGATGTTTAATGAAGGAGCATTAATAATGTCCATATTATTCCATCTTTAATACACACTGTTTTGCTGGTTTCCTGCAGGCTTCACACCAGAAGCGGGCTTTGACAGGACATTTGAAGTGGAAGGTTAAAATGGATATTTCGTATCTGAACAATTTAACTACTAGCAATTTGCATGAAGCTTTTTCCATGTAAAGGGCTTTGTCTATAGTTACAGAAATCTTGTTTGCTTTATTCAGCAAACCAGTGGAACTCAGCATGCGGGAGCAGTAGATCAGTTAAACAGTATGAAATCCCACCTCATGGAGATAGTCTCTACTGCTTTGTATTACTTTGCATTCAGACAAGCAGGGGAGTGGTAACTTAAGATGAGAATATGCAATTGTATGTTCATCCCCTCTCTGAGCATCTTTGCAAACCAGGATTTTTTACTTCAGCCTGTTAATTAAGGCCTTGCCTACGCAAGGAATGTTCATCTGCAGAATTACATCTTATTATGCAGGCAAATTGAGCTTAATGTGGATACTTATAGCTTATGCTGGCAGCATGATGCTTTTATTCATCTATCTTTTTTGCCAGCTCTTTGCCCCTCCTCTCCTCCAGTCTTTGTAGTCCCATCTTGCAGTCCCATCTTAAAAAGCGTTTGTGTACCTGAGATGTGCATCTCATGTTTACCTGAGAATATCAACCCCAGTTGCTAATCCAAGAATCAGTATTAATTGGATTAGCAAAGTATGATAGCAATTAGCAAATCATACTTTGATTCCAATCCGCTGTGACCACCTTTAATTACTCTCATTCTCAATGAGTCAAAGTACATGTTATTCCATTCAGAGAGCAATAGGCTTCAACTAAAAATTGATATAACGTACAAATTATAATTTTCAACAAGATACCACTGTTTTCATTGGCTTTGACGCTGACTTGTTACTTGGAATAATTGAAATGGTTAATGTGGAAAAATAATCTAAAAGATAGCAATCTAGAGAGAAAAACAAACAAGCTTTTAGCAGCAGTGGAAATAGCAATGCAGAGACCAACAAAAACATTTAGCTTTTTCTATAAAAATATTCTGCAGAGAGTTTTTGTATTCTGATATTATAGATCAAAGTGAACAGAAACAAAATGAGAACTGTAGGATTTAGTGGGGTTTTAAGCTTACAGCATATATATATTATAGATGAGCATCAAGAATTTCTGGACGTTATTTCTAAAAAGAAGTAATCTTATTCCTACCTTTGAAATTATCATGTTCTCCCCACAAGCTATGGCATTGGAGGCTGGATTTTGCAGGAAAACCGTTAGATGCATGCAGCTCCATGGAGTTTCTTATCTTTTATGTGTATACACAGAAAAGTATTCTTTGATTTAACCAAATGAGTAAGTTTCATCTCAATACCATAGCTTGACATTTCATTTTTCAGTGTTAAGGTCCTCATTCTGAATTTTGAAATGAAAGAACTTTGAAAATCAAATACAATTTCCATCTTTTATGCTCAACTTTCTGTACTTCATTCATTCTGGGAAATGAAAAGGCTGGTCAGCTTTATTTTTATTTTAACTTCTAGTCAATTTGCAATTTTGCACTCGCTCGCACCATCACCCTAAAAATAATCAATTTACAAGCACTAGAGGATAAGAAGATCAGGAGAAACAGCCAACATTTGTTTGTCAAGAACACATCATATAAAACTAGTCTAATTTTTTCTGATGGAGTAACTGTTTTAGTGAACAAAGGAAATAGTAGCGATGAAACAGTTTGACTTTAGTAAGTCTTTAGGCACCGTTTCCACACAACATACCTATCAGGTGAGTGCACAGCTATTTGAAAAAATGAACTCTACACTATCAAAGTGGATTTTTTTTGGAGCAGAACCTCAAAGCATACCCCACCGTACATTCAGTTCTGTTCAAATTTCTTATTAACAAATAGAATGATGGAATAGCAAGTGCATTTATAAATAGCAAATGACACCATGTTGAGGGAAAGTATAAGCACTTTGAAAGACATGATCAGAATTCAAAATAATTTTGACATACGGACCAAATTCAACCTGAGAAAATTCAAAACAAGTTCAAAGTGCCATAATTCGGAAGGAGAAATCAGATGGACAGAGAGCAGTAGTGCAGAAAAGGACCAGATTCATAAACTGCGTATGAATTAACAATATAATACTGTTGGGAAAAAAAAAAATCCCCAAATAACTTTTGAGTTGTTGGCAAAGATTTATTGGAACTGAAAGAGCTGAATTCCCCTCCTTTAAAATTGCAGTTTGAATTTATTCCATGTCACATGGAATTCTAAATAATAGGGACTATTTCATTTTAATCATAACCCCACAGACATTAAGAATTGCAACCAAACCTGTTTGTGTGTCAAATATAAGGGACGGGGTAATCCTGCTGCTGCGGTTGGAGTTGGTCATACCTCATCAGTAACACTGCTTCCCAGTTTTGGAAAACATGGTTTCAGTAGAGGGTTACAAGAAGAAGGTGGGTTTTAGAAGACCTTGTACTGGGCCTGACTGGGATGGAGTTAATCCTCTTCCTAGCAGCCCGCACAGTGCTGTCTTTTAGATTTGTGACCAAACCAGCGTTGATAATGCACCGATGTTTTAGCTATTGCTAAGCAGTGCTTGCACAGTGACAGCGCCTTCCCTGTGTCTCACTCTGACCCCCGGTGAGTAGGCTGGGGTGGGCAAGAGGCTGGGAGGGGGCACAGCCGGGACAACTGACCCCAACTGGCCAAAGAGCTACTCCATGCCACATGATGCCATGCTCAGAAATAAAACCAGGGTGTAGTCTGTCCAAAGCTGCCATTGCTTGGAGGCTGGCTGGGTATCCATCTACTGATGGGGGTGCTAACTGATTGCCTTTGTATCACTTGGGTTTTTTTTTCCCTTTTTTCCCCCCTTCATTTTTTAAACTGTCATTATCTCAACCGAGGAGTTTTTCTTGCCTTTTCTCTTCCAAATGTCTCCCCCATCCTGCTGCAGAGGGTGGTGAGTGAGCAGCTGGTGGGTCCCTAGTCACTGGCTGGGGTCTACCTACCACACATTAGAACTATGAAGAAGATCAAAAGAATTCTGGGGGCTTTTTTGATGCGTTTTCTCTAAAACAAGGTTAAGGTGATAGGAAATGCCTTCCCTATATGTATTGGTTTTGGTTAGGATAGAGTTTATGTTCTTCATAGTAGCTAGTATGGGGCTGTGTTTTGGATTTGTGCTGGAAACAGTGTTGATAACACAGGGATGTTTTAGTTACTGCTGAGCAGTGCTTACACACAGTCAAGGCCTTTTCTGCTCCTCAAGGAGTGAATGAATTCCTTGTTTTGCTTTGCTTGCGTGCGCGGCTTTTGCTTTGCCTATTAAACTGTCTTTATCTCAACCCACGGGTTTTCTCTCTTTCACTCTTCTGATTCTCTCCCTCATCCCACTGGGGTGGAGTGAGTGAGCGGCTGTGTGGTGCTTAGCTGCTGGCTGGGGTTAAACCACTACACCATAGAATAAATTTTTACCCATCCAAAATCAGTTGTCCTCTTTAATCACTGGAGGCAGGATACAAAGTAAACATTTTAATTTGCAGCAAATGTTATATAAAGAAAATTTCTAACCGCAAGGATGAAGTAGTGGAATACATTACTTTAGGAGGCTACAGAACCCCTGCCAAGGGAGATCCTGAGATTTGTACATGATGGTTTTTTAAAAGAAATTCCCCTCAGCTCTACTTGAAACATATTTCCAGGCACCTCTGAGCTGCATGGATGTGAAGAGAAGATTTTCAGGAAAAGGTATTATTTAGGTACTGACGCATTAAACTGTCATGTTGTAATCCTGATCTGTAAAAAAAAAAAAAAAAAAGATGAATGTAAGTTTTAGCTTCCTGTATCATGAGTCCTCATAGTCTACAGGATAAAAAAAAAAAGTCAAGCTCCTCTGCTCCTGCAGGGTAATGGAGTGAGCACAGATTGAACCAAGTTTGATGAGGAGGCACATATTTATGGAAGTAGCTGCTTGTGCACAAATCGAACTTTACACAAGACTGTGTAAATGTTTTTATTGTAAAAACGAATGTTTTACAAAGCAGGCTTCATCCCTGCAATGTAGTCAATTTATGGGAGCCAACAGTTTGCTAGTCAAGAGTTTAGAGTGGAAAAACTACCGGGTGTCTGAAAGACAGAACTACTGCCTCACTGCCCCTCTGCTCCTGCAGGGTAATGGAGTGAGCACAGATTGAACCAAGTTTGATGAGGAGGCACATATTTATGGAAGTAGCTGCTTGTGCACAAATCGAACTTTACACAAGACAGAGGAATGTTTTACAAAGCAGGCTTCATCCCTGCAATGTAGTCAATTTATGGGAGCCAACAGTTTGCTAGTCAAGAGTTTAGAGTGGAAAAACTACCGGGTGTCTGAAAGACAGAACTACTGCCTCACTGCCTGGCTCTGGACTCAGGACAATCCTGGCTGGATTTTATGCCTCTCAGCATCTCAGATGGCAGTAGCATCAGGCAGGCTGCATGCTGGGGTTTGGGGACGTGGGAATTCTACACCTCTGAAGATCTGAGCTTCACTGATAACACTCCAGGGAAAAATATCCTTTGAAGACTATTTCTGGTTATGGCAGCTCGGCTGTCTCATTTGTGCAAAGATCAGAATGCTGCTTGTTAGACTGAATGCTTTCTCTTTGTTAACGATACTGCCTTTTATAAGTTTTTGATATCACTGTTTCATTTGTAGGGCTTTCCCTAAAGAAATGTCTCATACCTAGGTGTGCAGGAATTTTCCCCTTAAAGAAGTATTTATTGGAGGTATTTTAATTTTTCTTTTGGTGTGGCTCTTGATAGTCATGAGCTATCACCAATTTGAACTGACTATGACAACAACGAAGAGATGATCACTCTGGTAAGTGAAGATAGTGCAGGAAAAGATGGCGAGGTTTCTGATATTTTCTGAACTATTCTGGAAAGCAGCTGTTCACTTGTCCATGTGCAAACCTCTCCCTGTTTCACACAGCGTCCTCCATGCTACTTGCTGAGACTGACTGTACTCTGCCATTACATACAGTCCAGTCCAGTAACCACCTGCTTAACTAGACAAATTAGGCTGAAATCTTTTGGCACATTAATTGCAGTGTAGTGTTATAAGTGTAAAAAAAGCCCCCACCCCACGTATGAGGCTGAGATTGTTGGACGCAGTCAATTCATTCACAAAATACTTCGTACAGTTGCTGTATGGCTGCCAGGGAAGGGCTGCAGGAATGCTGAGGACAGTCACTATTCACCCCCCCTGAGGATGATCAGGGTTTTATTTTGGCTCAGTTACCCCGTAACTAAGAGGATGGGAAGCGCCAAGGGTAGCATTCCTTGTGGAGGAGAGGCTGGCATGAACCAAGTGGAACCAGCCTAATTCCCAGGATAGCTCATCTGTCCCTGAACAGCTTAGCACAAAACATTGCCCTGTGCTCAAGAATTAATGCATAGTCACATCCGAGTTCAGCATTTGGGGAGTGAAATAGCCACTTGAAGTCCTATTGCAGTGCCTCACCCATAAAAACAGGGTAATGCTTGACTATTGGCTATCTCTTCGCAAATACTGCAGAGAGATATTAGGTCTAACTACAAATGGGAAGGCATAATGCTTCCACTCTTGTCTGAAAAAAAAGAGAGAGTTATTTTATTACTGTTTCCTTATATCAGGAAGGGCCAGGCTGCAAGCCTGTTTTTCTTGTCAATCTAAAGCAGAATTCTAAAAGTACAAAAATAAATGAGTGTAACAAGCCAAGAGCTACCTGTTTCTCCCAGAACTCTTCTCAAATTTGGCAAGATGTTTTCCTTTTCCACCTGGTCTTAGACTCTAAAACTGCCTTGGACGTACTTACCAAGTCAACCAGTTACTGTGTTCCTTACTGGAGTAATTGATAATACAAGACAGATTACTTTCTCTAAAAGAAGCAAAAGAAACCTATTGCAGGCATAAATACAAGAATGGAGAAGAGACAGGACAATCCTTTCTCCATTTATATCACATTCAGTCATGCAATAGATTAACAATCCTTTCTTCAATCAACAAATTACCCTACTATAAGAGACAACCATGAAAGCATTTGCAGACCTGCAGCGAGTGATTTAAAGTGGTGTTTTTCAATTTGCAGATAACTGTCTGTAAGACAACAAAAGGTAGTGCACAAAAAAAATGCAGTATTATTAAACTATAACCATTTATTTTTCTGTGCAACCAAAGAATGAGCACAATACTGGAAATAAAAGTAACCAAAGTACACTCAAAAATTATATTAGTCTAGAAGGGGGAGAAGAGTACTGCAGTATGTAAGACAGGTGCATTAGATGGTTCTTAGTTTATTGGGGAGAGACCGTGTCAGGCTAAGAATAATTGTCCACTGAGTTGTATTACAGATTGTAACTCTAACAACCTATAGTTTTTTTCATGGCATAATCTGTCAACTCAAGGTATCAAAATATGCTGTCAAAATACTTTCTGAGCTACAGGAGAGTTCAACAGCAAACAAAAGGAAAATATGTAGTCCTGGCCCAATGGCAAACACATCAGGGCAATTCAAACACTCAAGCCTGTCATTCCACTGCTGTGCTTACAGACTGTGCTTTGGATGAATATTCAGATTACTCTGATATGCTCTCCACACATGGGTACTTTCTGCATAGCAAGCCTCAGTGAAACCAAAAGCATCTAGTAATCCAATATGGTATGCTCTACTTGTATGCAGGCTAAAAAGGTTTGCAACCCTAGTTGCTCCCAAATGCTGAAATTCTTACTCTATATGTATTTAATACACCAGGTAGGCTACCACAGTCAAAGCTGCTAGATATGTTTGTCACTCACACAAGAAAGCATTGTGGGACTGAGACCTAACCTTCTCTGGGATGGAAGTACTTGGTACCTAGTTAAAGAACATAGCTGTCACAGATCTGCCAAAGCTCAGCTAATCCATCTGTGTAAGTGCTTCTTTACCCGCTGTGAAGGTGAAGAAGGAAACTGTCTGACAGAAAAGCCAGATTGAGAGATATTAGAGACAGGCTACTGACAGTGGACTGGGATGAAGAACCAGGTGAAAACTGGAAAGAGAGGATGTGCATGTGGGGAGGAGGAGGGTCATGCAGCTGAGACACGTAGGGATCAGACTGGGGTGAAGAAGCTCATGGGGAGGGCAACTCTATAGTTAAGGAAGTTATTGTCCATATGCTCCATCTGTCATAGGCATTGGAAAATTTGCAATGACGTCCCTGTCCTGGTAGCAGGGTTTGGGGCTGAGCATGAGAGGTGGCAGTGCACCATGCATGGATCAAAGTAAATAAATCAAAATATTAGCAGATTTTCACACGTGCATCCCCCTGAGGGAGGAAAACCACACTGCTTCATGCGATGAGGAAGAGGGTGCTCGGCTCTCCAAGCCTCTGCGGAGAGGGAAGAATAGCTCCCCCCTGCTCTGTGCCAAGGAAGAAGACTCTGCCTGACACAATTGCCTTTGGACAACCCTCACTGCTACGTGATCCAAGTTATTCTAACTGATAACTCTTGGGACTATATCCAGGAAAGAACTTTGTATCCCTGTTCTGTGCACCCTGAGGCAAAGTCATGTGGAAAAGCAGCATGCAGTCATGAAGTGGAAGGATGTATCATGGGCGAGTGAGTCAAATCAAAGTTGAAAAGAGTGCATGTCACAGCTTTCGAGCACCTAACTGCATGCTGCTTGTGTGCATATATGGCCGCTCTGGTCTGATATTCACAATGTTCTTCAAGATCTCCCACTGTTTATTATGAAGTTATTTTATTTAAATTTCAGATAACATAAAGAAAAGTAGCTGTTTAAATACGTGAGGTAAATACCTCTGTTACTCACAGAGCAGAGTGGCAAAAGAAGGGAAACAAACACTTGTGGCAATGAAGAACACACTGGGGACAGGAAAAACTCCTCTTGGCTGGATACAGAGATGTAAGATGAAAAACCAACAGTCAATTGATGCAAAATCACCAGGATTCAAAAATTCTATTACAGAAACTTTTACTAAAACTCCAATTATTTTTTTCAGGGAAAAAATAAAAAGGAAATTTAGGCCTGAAGCTCTGTTATTTTACTGTGAGAAACTCAGAGGAACGCGGGTTACAGTTTTCAGACCCATGTCTTTGTTGCTGAATAAGCAGAGTAGGATTGCTGTGATCACTGGTTCTGTGATAAAAAGTTCATCTTCAGATGTGCCCAATGAAGCCCAGGGGAACCGCAGTGGGTGGGGGAACCCATATAGCACCCTGCTCCGGGTGCTCCCAGGGACATCGCAGGAGAGGGATCTGCCCACAAAACACTCTTCTTTCTTATGCACGTGCACACGCACGCACGTACACACACACACACACACGAAGGAGCACAGAGGCACGATGCTGGGTGGGGGAAACCCAGTACCCTGTCAGAGAGACACAAGCCCCTGCCCTGGTCCCTCCGAGCTGTCCCAGGGGAGACTCAGCCCCCGTGCCCATCACAATGAGTGAACGGCAGCCCCAAAGCACCTTGTGGACCTGGGGAGGGGGGGAAGTGCATTGCCTAAGGGTTTGGGACCCATTACGAAGTGCACGGTAAGAGCATTTCCCAATTGCTTATTATGGGCTGTTTCATGGAGGAGCCAAAGGTGGGGAAAAGGAGGTATCAAGGTGGTTTGAAGAGGAACAAGCATAGGAAAAAGAGGAATAAAGGGATAAAAAGGGCTTGCCATCTCTAAGCAATGAGCTGGTTGCTACTCTTGGCTGGCCATGTCCTGTACCTGGTCAGGACAGTCTGTCCTGTCTTCTCATTAAACTCCATTGCCAACTCTTTCCTGGCAGCAGGGCTCTCCCGCGTGTGCGTGTGTGTGCCTGGGGCTGTAAGTGCAGCCCCTGGAGGGGGACCAGGGCTCGGAGGTCCGTGTGTCCATGATGGCAGCAGCTGGAGCAGGTGTACGAGTGCATGTGTGAACACTGGCAAGTGAATGAGTCCGTGGGTGCTGTTCGTGTTTGTGTGAGTGCTGAGTGTGTTGATCTGTGTGGCTGGCCGTGTGCGTGTATGTATGTGGTGTATAGGTGTGTGCGTGTGCCGGCTGGGAGCACACGCTCAGCCTCGCTGCTGGTTGGACGCAGGGGCACAGATCTGCATCAGCCTCGCCTCTGTCAGGCTGCCGGATTTGGCAATCTTTAACCTGGATGAGTGTGTTCATAGGAGCTACAACAAAAACAAGAGGTACTGAGGCATCTTCCCCACTAGACTATTACCAAGCCTGCTGATCCCGCTACTCTTACAAGGAAGAGTCTGGGTGTTTGGAGAGGCACATGCAACAAATGCAAAGAGTTGGAGGCTGGAAAGAAGATTCAATGGGTGATTCAATGGGAAAGTAGCACCTGGGGAGGAGGAGTTCTGCCCAAGGAAACCAAACTGCTAGTTTGTGTACACTTTCCATCCTGCCCTTCACCCCAACCTTTCTACCACTCCCAGTCTTTGCAACAGGACATGAGGAACCTGAGCTGAGAAGCCCTCTGAATGATGGCACTAATGAGAATTCATCATTGACTTGAAGGGGCAGAAACTGTGCTAGAGGCTGAGAAAACAGCCTGTTCTGTTCTATGGATACAGAGGAGCCTTAGGATAAGCAGCTAAGGAGTAGATGGGTTTATTTGTCTTAATATCCTGTCTCATTCTAATTACAATTAATTAGGATAACAATTACAATGTTGAAAGTATGGTGTTTGATCACCTATGCAAGAAACAGACACATATTTTAAAGTCCAAATGGCAGCCCTTGATCACTGCATTTACAGCACTCGGGCATCCTATGCCAACCCTAATTAATGTGTCAGATTCCTTAATACCCAAGAGGCAGGAAACAATCAGAATACTGAAAAAGAGAAGCTTGGGAATAGAGGCAATGGCTAAACTCAACAGTGTCAGGACACAGGCTCAACCACTAGCCTGCAATCATCCGCTGTGTTTGTTTTCTTCTCCCTGGGTGGCCGTGCAATGACCCAGGAGACAGCTCAAGCCAGTGACAGTTCCTAAAACTCAGCGAAGAGCAGGCCACCCTCAGTCAGGGGAAAAGAGTTTAGACACATGGACACGAGCCATACTGCATCACTTGTCCTCAGGACTAGGGAATTGACCCATTTTATTTATGAGTTAGACAAAACCACAAAAACAGTGATGCAATAATTAAGTCACAGCTAATGTAAGGGAGATTTCCAACTGTACCCCACAGATACTGTTTTCTCTGCAGCACCCTACACTGCCTTTCAACTCTACTCACCTGGCATGCCATGGGGTAGTGAAAGTCGATGATACACACATCATCATGACTACCATGTAGAGCATCCATGGAACATGGACTCTAAAGTAGACATTAAAATTTTCTCTCCAAACTTTTTAAAGAAATGTAGGGTCAGACTGCTCACTTTTGAAGGTCAACAGACACTCCCACATTGTTAGATTTGCAAAAAATGTGTACTGGGATGTAAATCAGATGTGTCATGGAGCTGGGTACAGAAGAAAAAAACCTGCTGCTTTCTCCTACCTCACATATCATCCTGTCATAAAGAGGGCAACCTAACTAGTCTACAGTTGCCTTCTGTGCTAGTGCTTTCTTGAATACTTCTTTCTTTCTATCCTTAGATCTTTCTCCAAAGGTCCTCCAACCTTTGTTCTAAAGCCGTAGCACTTCATTCCAAGTGAAAATAGGGTTAACGTGCCAAACTCTATGTGTTTAAAGTCCTTGTCTTCAGCCTACTCTTTACAGAAAATTACCTCAATTATTTTTCGTTGAAGACTGACTTCTGTCAGGCTCCAGTGATACTTATCTTCACTGTGGTTGTGAAAACTGGAGTGAGGGCTTTTCTTTTTTTTTGAGAGAACTGCTGAAGCCAGATGGAAAAAAAATATTTAAATGCCTAATTCCCATTTAGACAGATAAATACTTCTTGATTTGGTCAAAAATAGCTAGGTCTTGTTCTTATTTTGTTTATCAGCCTGTTTAACAAAGTATTTCAGTATGCTGATAGGTTTTCTATTTTATCTCTTGTAAAAAAAATAATGAGTTGTAGCAAACAGTGGTTTTCTTCCAAATAAAGAAAAAATGGTTTTGTCTTATTTTACCATTTTACACTAAAAGTCCTTTTTCAAAAAACTGATCAATTGAGCTGTATTCTAACTGTCAGATCTTAAATAACTGTGGTTCTGCCAGATTCATCTTGCATTTACACAATACAGAAGAAAACTCAGTACATTCTGTGTACATACACGCTTTTAGTAGCTGCTATAAATTAAAAATGAAACTCCTTTTTACAGCTAAATATTTATTTTGGAAAGCATTACTACAAATGTCAGAAACAAAGTCATTACAACAATGAGCTTGTTATAGAAACACTTTATGCCTTGAATCATTTGTTTCAAACTTTCCAAACTGCATACCACTCAGCTCTTCTGTCCTTCCCTCTATCAGAGTATGAATATATTTTACTTCTGTGAGGCACCATTGAGGAAATATGTTAAGACTATATTTTTTTAATCTTGCTACTGGTTAAGGTTGCTCAAATCCTATTCCTTTGCTACTTTTTAATCCAAATCCCTTCCATATTTTGCCCTTCTGTAGTGAAAAATGGACATTGTTTTGTAAGGAAACACACCTGCCAAAAATGATAGAAATTAATTATATGTGGGGTTTTTCCTTTCTAATAAAAGAGTACGTGTCACTTTTAGTAATAGTTTTCTGTATGAAATTTTTTTTTCCCCAAATCTGAAAGCTCTCATGACCAACTTGAAACTGAGGGATAGTTAGTTTTGATTTCTACGTATGTCAGAGAAGCTTCCTTTCTCTTCAACATCTGTGCAAACTAGGATTACCTCCAAATGGACAACCTCAGGGGCCAAATAAAAGAATATTCAATATTACATTGAAAAATCAACTTTGAGGGAGTATAATGAACATCAGAAGGGTAGAAGAATCATTCTCCTCATGAAGGAAAGGTTCCCATTTGATGTTAAATAAGCCAATGTAACAACAATATGGTGCGTGAAATTTTCAGAAACATGTTCTAACCCGTGGGTGGCTACTGTACTTTTGATGTCTGGGGCATTTTTGGGATGCAGCATTCAAACGAGCTGTCAGCTGAAAGTGGATGCAACTGGAGAAAGTTTGAATCTGAACCTAGGAATGGAGTGGGCTGGCTGCAAATTACAATGAAGGCCCATACAGTGTATAAGCTTTTTGCTATCTGAACCAATAAAAGTCATGGTAGCTAAAGTAAAAAAAAAAAAAAAAAAAAATTGGTTTGGCTTCAGTACCACTGAAGGTATATAATGCCTCTACCTAAAATAGGAGCACAATGATGAAAGACACCACACTTCTCACAGCTGACCAGGGCTCAGAGCCAGTGAGTGCATCAAAAAGGGTGCACAGCTTCCAGCAGCTGAAACACTGGGCAACACTAATGCAACAATCCCTTAGACAGAGTGCTCTGGCGGGACGGCTACAGGCTTCTGGCTAGACTTACTGTCATTCTCCCAGCACCTATATTAGTAGACAATCATCTGACATTTAGAAACAGACATATATAGTTATAAACCAGAGTCTCTGCTTGAACCCCACCAGGGCCAGGATTCATTTCTTAAAGGGAAGCATTTTAAAAATACTTGAATAAACAATTATCTGCTCTTACCTTCTTATCTTATAGGCTACAGTTACAAAACATGGCCTCAAACCCTTTTTCAGGATTTGCATGTTACTAACATATTATAAAGCTTGTATACTTACACCTTAATCCCTTGTATTTATTTAATTTCAGTGGACTTGCACATTGTTGCTTTCCTTTGGCCAACGTGTGTATCTGCCTGGACACTGGTGTTTTTCAGATTCTATTAACATGACATAATTTATTCCAGCAAAGTTTTAATTTTAGTTCACTGTGTAATATTTTAATTATTGTAAGTTCTAAGTCAGCTCAATAAATACCACTCTCCACTGGACTGTATGTTCTGTTTATATGACCAAAAAGAACATTCAAAGAAAGGTATGTTTGGTAACTTTATGACTAAATGCTATATTTTGGTTTTAACTTGACAAAGTTCAATGTCCTTGTACTTTTGTTACAAACAAATAAAGAATTTCCCTTTCGCAAGGAAAAGAGTGCATTTGAAATAGGGATTTTAGTACAAGTCTACAGAGGGTTTATTTTAGTGATACAAAGAAATAGTTTGTGTGCTCTTCTCCTAGAAAACATGAATATGTTCTGCTAATAATTAGGAAGGAGAATACATATTGTTCAGAAAAATATACGATGCGTTTAGATTTTCTACAACAAACCACAGCGTCACATTAGAGAGCAGCATTTATTTGGGTTTGTCAGAAACTGCCCTGTCTTGTACTGAAACCAACGATGTCTGTGGCATGAGATAAGGCATCCACTTCCAACTAGCTGGCAAATAGCCAGGCTTAATTGCTAAAAGCAAAATCTAAAAGTGATCAAGACAGTGGATGTTTCTGGTATACATTTGCTTCCTAAAACTATATGAACTTTCATTTTAAGGAAGCAGAACAAATTTAACAAACATTAAGTATGCTTGTAACTCAGTAGGCTCTGAGGATCACGTTTCTACCTATTTAGCTTGTTTAGGAAGCTCCTTGCTTAACAACATACAAAAAGAACGCTTCTGAAATGTGTGTTTCACTTGTCAAAACTTTGCCCAGGACTCACATGACATATATTTTGCATTGCAAAACCAACCAGTTTTGTATACTGTCAGCTATATATTTATACCAACAGTTAACCAAAATGATTTTTGGAAGAGCAGTTACATCTGCTAGATTTGAATATATACATGTATTTGTACGGTAACCCACAAAATACTTCTGTGGCTAGCCTCACCATTATTATTTTGCACAATATTTTAAATGACTTACTTATGATAGAATGATCTTGTGCTTTTGCTGGCATGCTAGGATCTCCAGTCCTGCTTATTTAACCTTACCTCCACAGGGTTGTTTACGCTTTCAGAACCTGATTTCAATTTACTTTAATTTTCTCAGAGACTTTTGTATTTGTAAAAGCTGAGCATCTAGTGACCTCTCTATTCCTGACATTTCCTTTACTCTCCACTATGAAAAAGAACAAAAACCCCAGTGTCCCATTTCTGTTCCAAAAAAACTAAACTGCTTCCTTCAGTGGGTTGGTCCTTTTAATTGGAAATGGCAACCAGATGTTTACAGAACAGACCAGCAATTTTCCTTGAGGCCTTTAGTCTTTATAATTGTTTGCTAAAGTTAGTTGGATTTCATGGAAACTTGTCTGAGGCTGTAACAAACAGCAAGTAGGGTATCCTCCTAACAGTATTCTGAACAATTAAAAATAAAAAAATGAAATAAAAGTAAAGTTAGAACTAATGCTACCTACTCCTGTTAATGTATTTCAAACTCCATAGAAAACCACTCACTAAGGGAGGAGATTTAGTTCTCTTAGTACTGATTTTTACATGCCGTCCCATGAAAACCATCCCTAAGCACCACTGATTTTGTGCTCCCTTCCCTTTTCCCCACTCCTGTCAGGAATATATTCTCACAGATTTGGGTTTTTTGAGAATATTTTGCATTTTAAGAAGATGCTGTAAACTACCTAATGCTTGTTCCTCAGTTAGAGCCCTGAGTCACCACAGCTGATTCACACCTGAAATCTCTCCATCTGCTTTAGAAATCACTATGTTTTCCCTCTTCAGTTTCTTATCTGCCTCATTCTCTCAAGGCCAGTCCATCTTGTTACCCCACAAGGGGACACACTACACCCAATAAAATCTCCTTACCTAGTATTTCAAGACCCCTAAGACTGAATGCTCCACAGCTCCAGGGGATCCATTTGATCACTTCACTAGCCTTACGCCCAAACCAGCTTTCCTAATATCTAACATAACTTTGTCGTTGTTGTAGTACTTCATGTCCTATTTACTATAGGCATGAAGAACAGATTGTTCTTTTTTCCTTGGCAGCAGACTTTTTTAATATTTTATGTTAACAAGTACCTCTGTCCCCCCAGTCATACCAGTCTTCACACTCATTGAAGAAAAAGCATCACTGCGTCCTCTTGTCTCTGCCACCTCCTCTCATTCTCATTACTTTTGCTGATAAGTATGTCTTGGAAAATGAAAAGCGAATGTCTGACAGTCACCAGACATGGCTCTGGGGGCCTCTGAAACCCACGGCCATAGTTTATTCTCTAGACTAATTAGGAGCCCTGAGGAAACTATTACTGGCTGCACTTACGAAGTAGCACTTCTGCAAGCTCCTACCTTGCTGCTGGCCAGATGTCAGCAATTAAGCTGATTCTTTTGCTGATTTAGGCTCTGGTCAAAAGTATGAACAGTGAGGAGTACTAGAGATGATACAATATACTAAAGGAATAACATAAAGATATACAGCAAGGAGCATGCATTTCATCCTAGTTCTGACAGTGACTCATATGGTTTTTATCCTAGTTTCTCCATCTCTAACTCTGGTGTGGCAACATTTCTCCACCTCCTAGTCCTACTGTGGATAGAAGTGAACAGACACAGACATTTTCTTCCCACGGAAAATGTAGATTTTCTTTAAAGAGCAATTTTTCCAAAGGACACCAAACAAACCAAATTGAAAAATTGAGAAAGACTGACTTGGAAAATTGCTTTTTGGGAGAATCAAAGCAGAATTTCCTTTCATCTGTCCCCAACTGCTTCTTCAGTCATGCACCATCCAGAGAGAGACAGAAACCTGCAGCTAGCATCACTCCACGTCTGCTGAACACCTGTGCTTGCTCCTGCAGGCTCACGCTTCCTGACATTCCCCAAGCAGCAGCTTTTACAGGGAGCAACCGCTGGGTGCAAGGAAGCAACGGAGCGCTCTATAGAGAGCCAATGAGGGAGACAGCAGAGGCCATATCTGCCATAACAATACAACAATTCTCAAATCAGCATTTTACAGCAAAATTAGTTATGTCTGAATATATTCAAGTTGCTTTAACAATGAGAGGTTATTCACTCCTTGCTGTAATACCTATGTAATGCCATGAGATGCCACCTTAAATGCCAGACAGATCTCTTGACCCCAGCACGAAAAGAGAAGGGCCAAGATTCACTCGGATTTGCTCCCACGGGTCTGTTGTCTCACTCATCCCTTCCTGTTCTTGGAGCAGCTCCACCTAAGTACCACTCCCACATCTGCAAAAAGCCAGATCATCCTCATAGTTAGTTGCTGGAACCAGGGCTTAATTTAAACAGCCAAGTATTTAAACATAGCGTGCTCTTAAAATGGCAGAAAACAGAACATAATTCAGTGCATATTGATAAAGTCAGCAAAGAGGAAATAACTTCAGATCTAATATTCTTTGCAATATATGTAAATTTAAGGATATATGTATAGTATACGATCTCCACTTAACAATCTCAGGTGAATGAATAGGACATGAAGCTGGTATTGATTTCAGTGGAAATAAGTATCAAGACTTACTGACCCAAGAGATAAATATCGACCAAAGCTAAGATGGGTTCAATACTTATCTTATGGAACAATAAATCACAAAAAAAAAAAAAATCAATATATGTACTGTAACAATCTTTCTAATGGCATGGCTAAAATTTCATCTTCAGTGGATGTCACTCAAACTGCAAACAGAAGCCATAGTAAAGTTTAAATACTTAACTGTAGTATTCTAAAAATAGGAAATGATAATGTAAAATCAATACTATGAAAATGGTTTATGATTCTTTTTTTAAAGTCACTCATTGCAATTGCACAAAATTCCACCAAATTATTAAAATTCACATTCTAAGGCAGCGGGCAGCATGTAATGCTGCACTCAGTTTGCCAGCAGCCTGAATAGATGTGCTTTTTTCCATGGCCAAACTGACTGGCTATCATTAAGGTTATGCAGAATCTTTTCCATTCCAAAAGCTAGTGGTAACAACAGAATTTTGCATGTTATTGCAGAATGAATTAAAACTGGCTGGTCAGATTTGTAGCATACAACTGCACATGTTTTTTGGAGCCTGCAGTTTTCTGAGATTTGTGTAACTATTAGTAAAGGTGAAGAATTGAGAAATGAAGGAAATGCCTATTAAGGGAGGGTCATCATTGACTAATGAGGCAGGCACACTGAGCAAAGGACAGAAAAACTTACGGCTCCAGAAAGAAAGATAGAAGTAGTTTATTTATCTTAGAAGATGTCATCTGGGGAAAGTATGGAATTCAGGAAAGGTTCAGGCAGCAGACAGTAACTAGGGAATGTTATTTTTGGAGGGCAGAAATGCATTTTAATGCAACAAATTTCTGAGATAAAACTTCCCTGTTAAAAAACGTTGTGAAAATGTTGGCAGGGCATCACAGAACCATAGGGACCCACAGATCCTGTTAAGCTTTGCTGTGGCCCCAGAGATGAGAGCTTCTTGGACAGGAAGGACAGGGAAGAAGGCAGAAGACTTTAGAAAATATTTGGCAAGTTCTTCTCCAGCGTTTGCCACTCTGAGAGAACCTAAGGGCGCTCTGAAGCCAGGCGGCTCATCCCACTCATCTCTGATAGAGCAGCACAGCTCTGTGCCGGGCTGAGGGAAGGAAGGCCTGCGGCTTATGTGGCTCAGCCCAGAAAACCTCCCAAAGCCTAGATGTGTGGAGCTTTCTCACTCCTTCTGATCCTTTTATTACTTTCCATGAAGCTGTGTGACACTGTTTTCAAACCTGCTCCCAGGCTGCAGCAAAGGCAGAACATGTCCCAGAGGCTATGTCTCTATGAGCAGATTCTCACATTTTTAAAAAAGGAGGAGGAAGGAAGGAACAACACACCAAGCACACCTTCTTCTGCCTAGCTGGCAAACAAACCAAGTGTACCATTTATAGATGTGCTGGCCAATACAACCTGATAACTTTCTCATCAGCTGCTATCCAACTTCATTTGAACTGTTTGCTTCACGATGGACTTACCACAGATACTGGAGATACTGACCATGTTTAAACGGATCTACCCCAGCAGCAGCTGCATGCCCAAGGTGGCAGTCCCAGTTCTCCACAAAACTTGACTATCCCGTCATCTGCTACTAACACAGTACCACCTCTCTATCTCCATCCTAGCAGCAGACTAAGATATGTGTTAAACCTTACAGAAAACTGGCTCATTTAGGGCTGCCGCAAAAGGAAGATTCAAAGAGCTCAGAGCAGGCACAGATATCATCAGTCCATGGGCTTTTCCCTCCATGTGGGTTTAATTGCTAAGGAATGGTGAAAGCACAGCTACTTTTTGTTCAACCAAAGCTGCTTGAGAATTTACTGACAGAGCTATTTTACAGTGAAAAATTAGGGGCTTGAATAATTTATATTTTACTGCAGAAAGCATCTGTACAGATTTTTCATAGGAAACCCATAAACCACAGTCTCTTTGCCTGAAAAAAAAAGGTATCCTTTTCCTTTTTAGCCAACTATTTTCCAGTTACCGAAACTCAAAATGTTTTGGTTGGTCTGTAAGAAGTGAAAAATGTCAACTGAAGAAAACTATTCCTCTGATGTTTCTCTCTGACAGCAATGAACTCAACACAGTGCTGCAGCCCAGGTGTGGAGGATCTCTCTGGAAGATCAGCGTGCAGAGCTGTCACATTTGGATTTCAAACGGGAGCAAAACTGATCCCAAAATTAATAGTGGACCAGCACAAAAAAGTTAGGAATGTTTTGCAGAGAATTTTTTTCCATATATGACCTCAGCTAGACTCTTGGCTCTCAGCCATTCTAAACAAAAAATCCTTTCAAAATTAGAGTGAACTTTGAAAGATACACGAGTAAGACAGACTGCACAAAAATGAAAGCACTGGATAGAGCTGCTAAATAATACCAAGTAAGAAGGAATGACTCTTATAGATTTTTCACAACATTCATGATCTATGTTTCTCAGTCCATTATCTATATTTTTTTAATAGAGGTTTCAAGGAACATATTTTCTAATAATTTATAACACTCCTATTAGGAAAATATTATGACAAAGCATAGCTCAAAATACTGTTCTTCAAAATAAGGAGTACTATCCTATCCAGAACAGTATACCCCATCATCTACTAGCAAAGAAAAATAACTTTGAGCGTAACTTGTTTAGTTCTAAGAAAAGATCATTGGTTTGGTATGCAGACATACTCTTTTACTTACTTCTTGTTTTTAAAACATAACTTTAAAGCTAGGCACTTACATAACACAGGGAATAGTTAAAGGCAGACTTATGTTGCCATGAAATGGAATTAGTAGTGTCTTACTCTTCACCTTAAATTGGCAAGCATTTGACTTTTTTACATACTCCAACATCTGCTGGAAGCTGTAGGATGTTCCTGGAAAATACCTAAAACCTTTTTATTATTTTTTTTTCATTACTGGAAAAATACTACAGGAAGTACTGCTGCTAGCCTGTAAAACATAAATACCCACGGTTAAGCTGATTTCTGCAGAGGCAGTGTTTGGAGGGTAAAAACCTGTATTGGAGAACCTGAACCCAGTTGATCACTGTAGCCAAATCTAGTACAGTGATTTTTTCTAAGTCATAACTGAAGTTTGCATACACATTTCCCTGGCCATTTGATACAAAAGTATTTCACAGAGATGGTGCACATGGTCCCCAGAGATGTTATCTTTTCTCTGCAGCCCATCTGATATTAGCAAAACCTGTGGACACACTGTGTCTTGTCACTCTGGTATGGAAAGTACTCAAGACAAGGAGTGGCTGAAAGGTGCATATGAAACCAGATTAAAATAAAAGAGCGAGGTGAAGACAATTTACTAATTCTCAGTACAGCCTTCCAAGATAACTGCATGTACCTTATTTTCAAGAAAGTTTCTTAAAGAAACTTGAAATTAGTGGTTGAATTTTGAGCAGCCTCATCCATGCAAAATAATTATGTTTTTCATCTGTGAAACTACTCTGATTGGTTAAAGCACGAAGCAAAACTGAGCTCTCTGGTAACCCCAGGAATGTATTGAATGATGCAAGCCTGAATGATGCAAGCCTGAAGCCTGAATGACGCAAGCGGCACTCCCCTTAGCATGAGAAATAACTGACCACACCATTTTTCTACTGACAGAATGGTGGCCTGTGTATTTTTTTTCAAAACCTTCCAGTTCCGAAATTGACTTCCAACAGAAGACCAAATTGAGATCACAGTTTCAGTTCGTACCTCTAAGGTGTCCAAGAGCTCTTAAACACGGTCAGCATATATATAACTGGTGCCCAAAGCTTCTCTATCAGGCACAGTATAACTCTACACCGCAAAGGTACAGTCCCTTGTGCAAGAGATCAAGCTTCTTCAGTAGCCTGCTTTAACTGCGGATCAAATTTCAATAGGAACTAAGAACCAGCAGTAATTTACCCCAGCATCTGCAGCAAGTGCAAAATGTACTTCTTCTGTGTCGTGTTCTTTAACAAACTGAGTGTGTACATTACAGAACAATCAAAACATTACCAGAGGAAAAACTGTACCTTCATGCATACAGCTTTTCCTTAAGAGAGAAAATGAGAAAGAACCAAATGCAACAGGTATTTGTTTTGTTATGAAATGCTCTACTGAAAATCACTCTGTTATCATATTGACGAAGTTGGTATGAGAAGTCATCAGGAACAAAATTGATCTGATTTGGTTGTCAAGACTATGATGAATCACTCTGCTGCATTTTTTTACAGAAGGGAGTATCTAATGGAAGAATCATCTAATTGTGGAAAATTAGCTGCATAACTGGGAAGGGCTAGAATTTGGCTTGCATCCTTACTCACATCTAGAGTTTATAAGCTTTACCTCTATGGAAGAATGCTGGATCAATAGCTAACATTTAGTAATTAATGAATTAACTAAGTCAAATTATTCTTACTGTGATAAGGGCCCTCAAGCCTGGGATCTTCCATCAGTCTCCTGTTTTCAAGGACTGTGACTGTATATCCATGTTTTGCCAGGATGCGCTGACAGAGCTGACGGTCGCTTTCACGGTGGGCAGGAGGTGCGTACAGAACTGCTCTTCTTGTACGGCTTCCAAAGTACTGGAGAATGGAGTCGTCAATCTACAGCAAACACAATGCAAAGGCAACGGTGGTAAGATAGGACACTCCTCAGCAGTATAATATATAGTTGTTATTTTTCACAAAAAGAAACTTGTAACTTACTGTGACAATCCGGGAAATATTTCTGGTATAATTAAGAATTCTCTTCATATCAGGGACTTCTGACCACAAATTCCATTTTGTCTGCCTCTCTGTTTTTTCTGCCTTCATTTTGGACTGATATTGCAAGGGGTTGAAAGCTCAGGGTAGCAATGGAGGATCTTTAAACCATGGTCTTCCCTTCACGGAAACACCTTTGGCTGAAACCTGGCCTGCTGTGGTGAGCTGGTAACAGTACTTGCCAGGTGATTTTGACTGTGGCCTCAGGCTGACCTGTGGGTCCCATGTTAACTGTTCTAAGGAACATGGCTCCTACACAAATGGCAAGTGCAGGCGTCTGAGTTCTGCTGTGCAGCGTGATTAAGAAACAAGAAGATTACTGAGGTAAAAGCATGCACAGGAATCCTAAACAGTACTATAGATTGCTGTGCCTCTAGAAAATTAAATGTAACCTTGTCAGTACCTTATTGCCTTATTAGTCCAACACGATCCAGCCCAGGAGGACTGGCAGAGAGACTTGTATACAGGAGCAAGTGGAAAGGTGTATGATGTCTCCAATGAATCCCAAGGAACTCTTGGGTTGTCTACCATTCACTGTCTTCCCACATAGTGCCTAGGGACAATGGCATCTAAAGAAAACCCCTCCTCTGTATAATAGCCTGGGTATGAGCTTCTTGCAAGGAAAAATGGAAGAGAGCCACCCCAAACACACAGAGATAGTGTGAGCTGGACATTAAGTTCTGAAAAGAGTGAATTATGGGGCCGCTGTCGTCAGGTCTTTGGGAAACAGCGATACCTTATGTCTTACATAAGGCATAAAAATAGGATGCTCCATGTGGGAAACAGGTCACTAATACCTGGAATAGTCTAGCTGTTCTTTTGCAATAAAAACACCGTTAACAGACAAGATTTTCTTTTGGTGAAAAGTATGTGTCTTTAGGATTGAAACACACCGGCATTTAAGGGATTCAATTCAGGACATGAAATCAGTTCTTGTCAAGTTCATGAATTTCAACCTAGCAGTAGTCAGCAATATGTCCTTTAAAAACTGTTATCCCATAACTTCTAATTTTAGTAGGAAGTGCTACACAAATAAGGCACCACCATTTTTTGCACAGTAGACCATACTGAAAAAGAGACAGATGCTTTGGTATAAAGCTTATCACTGGACATAGGAAGTGCTACACAAATAAGGCACCACAATTTTTTGCACAGTAGACCACACTGAAAAAGAGACAGATGCTTTGGTATAAACAAATGTAATTCAAGATGTGTCCAGTTGTTTATAGGCCTGGGATCTAGTGATAAAGTCACTCTTCTCAGCAGTCTGTTCCCCAATTACAGGATGCAGTTTTACATTACGCTTGGCTGAAATGTAAGCTTCTCTGAGGCATTGAGGAGCACGAACTATTTCAGAGCCCTGAGCCTCTAACACCACGTCTGCTTTTGCTCCAGAGCAGACATACCCCCGTGGAAAGGGTTAGCAGCATCAATGAGGGGACCCTGAAAAATATCTCGATACAACACTGTCAGAGTCTTCCACATATATTTGCTAAATGTGCAACCCAAAACTACTTTAGACCCTGGGATATTCAAGTAAAGGTTGATCACATGCTGGCTGGAAGAAGCACAAATAGCACAGGGTGAAGTCACAGGAACTGCATTAGGTAACCTGTCAGATGTCCTCCCCAGCGACCCAGCGTTTTTAAAACACATTAATAGGGCAGCAAGCACAGCGTTAGAACATCTCAGATTGCCCTTCCCCACCACAGGACCCACCATTCTTTCCCCTCCTGCCTTTGCCCCTCCCTCCTCTCCTCTTATCTTCTCTCTTTCCTGCTCTCCTGCAGCGCCAGCAGCCGCTGGCAGCCCTTCCTCTCCACTTCCCTCCCTCCCTCCTTGTTCCTAAATCCAGCCCTTGCCCTGGCCCCCTTCCTGTGCTCCCTCTCCCTCCTCCTCGGGGCAGTCCAGCCAGACACTTCCCACTTTCCATTTCACTTGCATTGTGGAAGAAAAATCAGGAGAGAGACACCTCTCACTTTATTTTGCGAGCAAATCCAATTTTCCATCCCACGTGTGCTGCAGTGGCCAGTGTTGTGGGGTGAGCTAAGGACACATGAGGAGCGCAGAGGGGCTGCAGCCCAGGACAGATCCCTGTCTGGTTTTAGCCGGCGATTACGGCTTGTCCCGCTCCCGTCCCTCCCGGTGCGGCTGAGGGTGCTTGCTGCCTGCTGCGAGGCTCCTGCCTTGGACTTGGCGGCACGTTGTGTGCACCCCTCCTCACTAACGGTTATTGCGTTTTTTTCATGCTAACAAACCCCACCTTTCTTCGCAAAAGCAAAGCCTCCTGCAGTATCACTCCTTAAGCATTTTACTTCAAACAAACTTTAAGAGCTTCTTAAAGCTCTTAAAGCACCCAGCAACGACTTTATTTTCCCCTGCGGGCAACACTCCAAGGGCAGCTCTTGCAAGGCTTACCCCAGCCTGGCCGCCGCCTTGCAGCCCATGCCTTGGCAGCCTTGGGTGCTGTCCGGGCCTGGGGGCTGAGCTGTGTCCCCCACCGCTCCCTCCGCCTGGCCGGTGAGGCACAGGGGGACAGGAACCAACCGGCCTCGAGGTGTCCCAAGGGCCCCGAACACCCCACAGTCCCTGGAGCCGGAGGCCTCGGTCTGCGCCAGCCTGCCTGCAGCAGGATCTTCCAGGGGAAGGGAGCTCTCCCTCCCACCTCCATGTGAGCGCTGATGCAGACGGCATCTTCCCCAGTTCCCTGGGATTAGCAGAAATGTTTACAATGCTCTAGTTTGGCCATGGTAAATATTCAGAGAACATTGATAGTAGCATAAAAAAAAAAGGGAAGTTCAAGCAATGGTGGTAACCTAGGTCACTTCCAAAAAACACAAAGGCAAATGGCCCTGAGCGGCTCCACGGGGCCTACGCAGCAGCTGCCTCCCAGCGGCCGCCTTTCATCGGCACTCAGAGGGCTTGCGATGGCCTTCGTGCACAGAGCATGCCGCTAGCTGCTCCGGAGGGCTTTCCTTGGGACACACAGTCCAGAGACATGTAAAAATCCTTCAGGCTGCCGGTGTCCAAAGCCTCCTGATGCAGGACTGGGAGAAACGAAGTAGGCCTGGTTGGGGACACGCTTGCCTGTGCCCCCAGCCTCCCCTCCCGCCACCCAGGCGCTAGACACAAGGCGCTTCTAGCCACTAGCTTCCCAAAAAGTCTTGATGGGATCTTTGGGACACCAAGATAATTCAGGGTCCTAAATTTAACAGCTTGACCTGATGTCTAATCTGGTACTATTAAATAATATGAAGTAGCTCAACACCTTTTACGGTGCTTGCTTGAGATCCATGCGTAATGTTGCCAAATTTATTTCCTCTGCCCTTTCCTTTCAGAGCTATTTGCAGTCCAGGTTACAAGATGCAATGTGTCCTCTCTGTTTTCTTGCCAAGCCAGTGGAATGTAGGGTGGTTTTTTTGTTTTGTTTTAAACTACCCGTTGGCTACACAGAATTAAAAAAAATTCTGGCCAACTGCACGCTTGTAGCAAGTGATTCCATAATTTTTTCCAAAGCTCTGTATAAAATGCCTTACATCACTGGCCACACTGATCTAGTTACCACTGGATGTATTTCAGAATTTCCAATACTATAGCAATAGCAGTCATGTTTATACACTTAAAGAGTCTGCTGGTTTTTATAAAATGTTTCTCAATCATAAAAATGCAGTCTGGGCAGAGAGCTGGTATAAAAGAAGCAGAGTGCAACAGATGAAAATAAGCTGTTCACATATTTCAACGTTTTATGGTTCTCATTTTTTTGGCATTCCTATAACTTTAATGTGCAGCAGGCTTAGACCAAAAAAATGGATCCATAACATCTTGAATATTTGAGAATAATTGTTAAACAGTCAAATGTTTTCATGTCCCAACCATTTTTTAGCTCTTCCCCGGTTTGAAGTCTCAGGCTATTTGTTAGCAGGTCAGTTTATTACAGATTCAATACACCTTATGTGAAAGGGATTGGTAAAGAACATCTGTGGCCCATGTCTTACCTAGGGAAAAGTATGGCTGTCTCCACAGAAATTAATGAGGCTTTACAGCAAAGCTGAGATTTCCCATATGATTTAGGATGAGGCCTATGTCAGCTTTGACGTGATATACCTGCTCGTACAGCTTGCAAACCATTGCACTTAGCTGAGTCACTGACCTCATTTTAGTGCAATAGGCTGTTACACAGATGATCCACAGCCTTAACAACGGGTCTAAACAAATCACAGTGGGCTGTGAATAAAATTGCATAAAAATGAATTTTGTAATTTTGTTTTCAGTTTATAGAATAAAATTAAAAACACAAAAGAAAACAAATTGAGCTCCATAAAATTTATTATGTATTTTTTTAAAATTATCAAATCAAATGTATATTCCTCTGAGGTCTTAACAAACGAGATAAACAGCCCAGTTTATATAATATGAAAGCTCAAGAATTATGTAATCATCCTTGTTCGACTGAAAATAGACATCTATTATCTGAGTTGCAATTCTTAGTTCTGTCTGTCTGCAAGTTCCACATAGCTGTGAAGTTCTCTGTTAAAGAGAAAAAGTTTTGACATTTTCCTTGAAACCAGTTTATCCAATTCTAGCTTATGAATGTATAAAGATATAACTGATTGTATTAGTCTCTGAAGCTTTCCTCTATTGTACAGAATTTCTGGGTTGTTCAAAAAATCCGAAATTTGGTCAGTAACTGAATCTTATAATATATAATTACTGTTGTCGTTTTGGCCAAGAAGAAAATAGCAAAGATATTTCAAGTTGAGGAGAGAAAAACAGTTCCTTGGCGTTTTTTCAGATTCCAATAAGACTGCATAATTCCATAAATATTGATGCATTGTCTCTGCCTGGCAAGGAAGCAAATACACAGTTTGAACTGTTGCCACAGAATTTCATTGACCATCACTTCAACTGCAGAAACAAAATTCTTCTTCCTAACATAATGGCCCAACTCATGTCTGCCTAAGCTTTTCTCAGGACAGAACTCAAAAACTGTGAATCATCTTTTCAGCTACCCAGTTCTGGTGGCGTTAGTCCCTGTGTTGATTACAGGCAGCCACTCTTTTACACCAAGCTAGCCAAGACTGTCAGTCTTGTCCAGTAGCTTCAAATAACTTGACTGCAGCTTACTTTAACCCCACTGCTTTCTGCAGGTACTGGGCTGCTGCAAAAGAGATACATGAGCCACTATGCAAACCAAAAGGCCTTTGCATGAAAGGGGAGTGCAACAGACATACCACAGAAGAGAACCAGCCTTATATAAACAACTCCGGCACTACTAGCGATCTTCATAGGCAGGGAACTGCCTAAGTTCCCATATAGCCAGCAAAGGAAGCGTGGATCTACCTTTGCTGCTAAATACCACCTAGCACAACAACATTACGAAAAATCCATGAGTGGGACTCCTAGAAACTACGGCACTAATAGTAAACAGCATTAATCAGAAGAGCGATAATAAAAACTTAGCATGTGGTTCTAATGCCCTAAGTCGTTCATTTACAGGACTGTGCAGACCTTTATTAATTCCAAATGTGACTTCTAAATTCTTGTTCATGTTTGCATAAAAGTTCTTAGAAATAGTAAGGTGCTCATACTACCGTTGTATTTGAAGTGCACATCGCTCCTGTATAAAGAAGTAACAGAGAAGTTAATTTCCTGTTTCACTTTCTGGAGGATATTTAAATGTGTTGTCTTTACGTTCTGTTAGATTTCCTAATCGGAAAGGACTGGGTGTAGAATGAAATGGTTGGAAAGTAATTCTGCTTCCAATTGTTTGCTGAATAAATATGGAACAAGCAACTAGATTATTGGCACTACTTTGATGGCTGGTTTCTGATGACTTCATAAATCCACGAGCAAAACTGGAGTTATTTGCATAGTCATCACCAGCACGCTGAGCTGGAAGTACAGAGCTATTTTATCAAAATGCCTTTGCTTTATGATTGCATGTAGTTCACGGTACCAACTCCCTTGTCTGAGAACAGATGATGAGCCAATCCTACCATCTTACCAAAACAGCTACTTTTGAGGAAAGGGCTCCAACGAAGTGCGTGAGTGAGATTCTGCCTCCATTTCCCATTTGCTGCTGATGCATCCTTCTCAAAGTTCCCTTCCTGCAAAGAGTCTCCACCCTGCCCCTCTTTCCTGACTGCTACCACAATAGCCTTGCCCTTTATCACCAAAATATCTCTAGCTATCTGCACAGTAAAAATAGCTGTTTCCTCAGTGCCTTTTGCATTTTACATTGAAAAGTGGGAAAAAAATATCCTGCTTTCATAGGGTGCAATGTGAATGTGGTATCATTCCAAGGAAACCAGTTGCTGATACCATACCATCTGTCGATTGCTTTCTATTAACAGGGGTTTCATACTAGCAAAGTTCTTTGTTCTTTTGTGAGGAGAAAAGAGTTCTCATCCCCCTACTCTATTCTATAAAATAAATATCCTTTTTAAGATTAAATTTACTTTAAAAATGTATCAAACCTTATTATGCATAATGTAATCTTTTCTATCTAGAGCTCTCACTACACTCCATTTCTGCATAATAGCAAAAATCACCCCTTCTCATGCTATCATCCAGCTTCATTTATCCCTTTTCACATATTTAAATTTCAAAAGTTCCCACTAGCTTTGTCTTTTCTTTCAATTTCCATTCCCATCTCGCTATCTCTTCCACAGCACAAATCCAGCCCCCTCTGTGCACAATCTCTTCTGTGGCTTCTGAGGATACTATTATTTTGCAGCCATAGTTCCCTACTCTGCCTCCCACATCTGCCCCAGCCAGTGTCTCCTTTCCCCATGCTCTCTTCCATGACGCTCCTCTCCTGCCCCCTCCTTCCCTGCTTATTCTGACTGAAGCAAGTATATTCCATCCAAAAAATCAATAGGAAAAAAACCCCAGATATATGGCCTTTGGAGGGTGAAGTTCATCAGATTTGTTTTAAATGTCTGCATTAAGTCATGATGAATTTTGCATTAGAGGGAGTTATTTTCATTGACTATGAAGTCCAGCCTTCTGGCTCTGACAAGATAGAGTGGAGCACTCAGGTAAAGAGAGGACAATTCTACTCTGGATGTCCAGAGTTCTAAAGTTCTAGTAATAATTTCTCAGCTTTTCAGTAATTTCAGTCCCAATTTTCAAATATAGGTACCTGGGCCTGTAACCTGTGCAAGACGTTCAACTGGATCTTCCTCTAGATCTTGGTTAGGACTAAAACATGATGTTTCTCTTTTTTTTTTTTTTTCTTTTTCTACATAGTGTCTCTGAGATATGGCCACATCAAGCTGTCCTTAGCTTGCATCTTTCATACTGTCCACTCCCAGTAAATTATATCCTATCCTATTTGTTCAGAATGAAGCCATAAAAAAACATTTCTCATTCTTCCTGTTTGCTTACCTCATTATAGCTCCTCTTGGAGATATATCTCTTTTACACCAAACATAAGTGGCAGGTTGAGGGCCTTGAAAATGAAGACAGATTTTTTTCACCATACCTGTTATATTTCATTTATTAAGATGCCAGCCTTGCCCTCATTTAATTCTCATATAATCAGCTACATGTCTTTTTTATTTTCTTTTTCTTAGCTGGCCTTAAATGGCCAGGGGATGTGAAGCAATGCTCTTGTGAGTATCCATGAAATAATGGATATCCCTCAAGACCCATCTTAAAATTTTAAAATCTATTTTTTTTATACATTGGCCATGGTTAGAGAGCTAGTATGCTGAAACAGTGCCTACCACATGAGCAATACTGTCTCACTGCTTCCTCCCAACAGCAGAGGTACTATGTCTACCTGGGCAAAACGCACTGCTGTGCAGAGACACCTAAGTTGGCTCTGGCTGAATTAATTCAGAGAGTAGAAACACTGCGTAACCAGCTAATTAGCTCTTCTCAGAACTGGCTGAGAAGCAGAGCTAAATTACTTAAGATAAGTGTACAAGTTTTACATCTGGCTGGTACCAAAGGTATTTCTGGCACAATACCATGCCAGGCAAACCTACACACAGGGCTTGTATGGAGTTTTTTTGTTGATACCTATTTCAGTTTTGATGCTACAGCACCAACTCTTCTCCTTACTATGTATATATATATTCGCAAACAGTTTATCATGCAGAAGGTAAGTGTGCCTGGCTGAACCTGAAGACAGTCTGCTGCTGGATATGATATCTCCCTCTAATGCCTTTAGTGTTGGAGATTCAGAAATAAGCCTTCTATTTTTTCATGCTACAGATATTAATGTTTAATTTTATACTAGAAAATGTTGACCTCTGTTCATGTGAAAATAAGGCTACAGGACCAGCTCTCCAGCAGCTCTTAAAACTCCTGTAACATGTGATACCTGAGAGAAGTATTATGAGGTCTGTCAGGTTTTCCAGGCTATGAATGAAATCTGCATTTTTGCAATTTAAAAAAAGACAGCTTGCGCTATGTGCCTGACAGTAATGGCTCCATCCCAGGGCATCTTGGATGTAGTTACAGATCAAACTGGCAATTTCTAGCCCCATGCTTTTTCCGCATTTGTCTGAAATTTTCCAAAATGAGACCTATTTTGAGATCAGAGGTGCAGTGGCAAAGCTGCACTTTTCCTCAGATCTCTCCCTCCGCTTCCCCCACCGGCTCATAAAAGGTGCCAGCTTTTTTTTTTTTTTTTTTTTTTTTTTTTTTT
>NW_008796110.1:4852059-4864333 GCF_000699145.1 Aptenodytes forsteri
TTTTTTTTTTTTTTTTTTTTTTTTTTTTTTGAGGCACGTAGTGCTATGCATACTCTGAATAGAGAAATTATCAGACTTTGGAAGGGGATTTTGCTCATGCAATAACAATCATAACCAAATTCTCACAGCAAGCTCAACACAATACTGATTGCTTCTCTGAAGGAAGCAAGAACTAAACCTGCCCTACCCAGTCAGAAGAGATTCTGCAGCGTGACCGATCTCAAAACCCAGAAACATTGGGTGTTATCTAAAGAATATTATCTCCAGCAGGGTCTTCTTTTCCTTAAAACTTATTCATGAACTTTGATTTCATAAGACATGTTGTAGTGTTTTCTTTAAGTCACTGTTTAACTGTACAATAGATTCTTTTTAATAAATCTGCTTGCTGGACTATTTATAGAATAAGAATACATATGTGACTAGTTAATTAAAAAGGTGAATAATTTGGACTATATTTTAAAGTATTTTTCCAGATTCATACATGAAGATTTAAACCAGAGCTGTAATGAAAACTTGTTTCCAAACTAGCTACTGTGGGTGGGTACGTGACTGTAAATAAAACAGTGTAAAGTTTCAACCATGACTTCTGTCTTAGATGTTACTGGGTACCCGATAAAATCAAGCAAGATAACAGTTCAGCTATCTGAGTAAGCAGTGGGTGAGAACACACAGTTCAAGAACACACTTTCAAAGCAAAGTGGTAGAGATTTTTGGAGATGTTTGTCTTTTCTGTTCCCTGAGATTATTATTCAGCCCACACAACCAGCAGTGTGTTCTCTGGAAACAGAGAGCAACTTAGAGTAACATCCCAACATGTGCAAGACATTTTGTTCATCATGCTCTAGAGAAAACTTTCAAGACAAATAGGGAGCCAGCTATGGGTGGTCTTCAAAACTTGAAGAGGAATGTGTTAGAGTAGCACAGCCCTGGAAAACATACCTATAAGGGTTAACATATGCATTTACATCTGTACTATAGGTTCAGCATGAGAGTGCGATAGTGACATCCAACCATGTATGCTGGAGGGCAGTAAGTACAGCATGTTGTAAAAACATAAACTTCATTCTCATTTCAAACAGCCAGCACACCAAGTTCAATGTCAATCTGCATTTTTCTCAGGCAAATTGGGAAAGAAGAAATTACAGATATTTTCAGCCAAACAGCATACTAGCAAAACTTTGCCAGTTCTTACAGACTTTAGGTAGCCCAAGGTAAGATAGGAAATGTTCTTTGCCGTTACAATAGCAATGAGTAAAAAGGAATGGACTGTAAGTGTCAAAAGCTGTAACACAATGTGACTCGCATCTGTCAGTTGTGCTTATTTCCCTTTAAATTGTAATTCTTCGTGTCACATTGTTGAACAAATCCAAATCTGGGTACCTAGTGTACTAAAAGGTCATTAAAATATAAAATTATGACAAATGCAGCATGGAGTAGATTTCCGCAACTCATAAGATCAATCTCTCTGACCTTCACAAGAAAAAAAAAAAATCCATCTTTTAAGACTTAAGGTTAAAGAGTTCATGCCAAAGTTATTTCACATATCTGTTTTTGATTGTTGCAGAAGATGCACTTTACAACTGCTCTCCTAAAATCAATATTGCTGACCTTTCAGACTGTGAACCCTGTCTAATCAAAGAAGCAGCCTTCTAAATTTATTTTTTTTATTTGTACTGCTTTATGTGGATGCTGTCCATAATCTGTGAAGTGACAGATTAATGTTTTTAGTCCTGATATAGTTGTATATAAAATGCCAGCATAATGATAATTTCACCGTGAGATATCTGCTGCACTATTAGCAGCCCTCTATAGGATTGAAGAAAACCTGAAACATTTGCGCTAGTGCTGATCACAGATTCCAGACTAAAAATAACTACCTCAGTCTGGGCCATTTAACAAACCACATTTTCCAACTAAAATAACAGTGTCTGCATTTGTTAGGTTTTAACACCCATTCTAGGAACCCTATACAAAATAAACATGAGGTCAGGTAACCTAAGGACAAAGTAAAATTTGTGGGACAAAGATTCCAAAGTAAATAGTGTGATTTGAAAATATGAAAAGCCCTTTTTTTATTTCTCAAATGCAGTCAAATTCCGCTTCTCAGCAGAATCCCATTAAAGTTCAAAACTGACCAGCAGATAACTTTAACACAGGGCAGCTGCAGTCCCGGTGCTAATTAACAGCCTCAGTCACTTTCATGAAACCCCACGGGCTCCTGATTTATGTGCCTGTACTGTAAAGCCTCTAACCCGATTCCTATAGCCAAAATAAAATATGGTCTGTGCAGCAAACTGAAATCTCCCTGGAGTCACAGAGCAATGCCATGTTTCAGTCGAAGACGTCAGGATTCCTGTGTTAGTAACACCACACTGAGGGGCTGGTAATGGAGATGTGCTTGCGCATATGCCGCTGTCATTAGATCACCCATTTGTTTGTACACAGATCTCAGACTTCCAAGCTTAGGCTAATTTTAGCTGGACTCAGATGATCCTGCCAGACTCGCTATCCCTTGCTTTGCTAATTATTGCTCAGCACTCTGCTCCAGCTGACTTACCTTTTTCACTGTCTGTGAATTACTGCCAGGGAGGAAGCAGTGAGTGTTGCTTGGGGAGACCTCCTTGTATCTTCCTTGCTGTGTTTTAGTCAGTTTGTTGGGTGCAATCCCATTAACGACCGCTGAAAGGATGCTGCTGGTCATGAGAGGAGTCAGGGTCTGGCAGAACAGACAGATGGCCACCACTAAGGCCAGAAGGAAAGGACGAGGGCGACAAAGCCTGCGGCACCTGGGGACTTGCCCACAAACCATGGCCTTTTTGCCGTCCTCACTTCACCCTTTGCCACATTGCAGATGCAGTCCCAGTAGCCACGTCTTGCCAGGGTAGCAAAAGTCAAAGGCACACTTTACCCAAACCTAGTGAGAGTTTTCCCCATTTCTGCTGCTGAGCGCTTTTCCTGGTGCCTGGCAAGAAGTCACGGGTTCCAGAGGAGCAGAGGCTTGGGAAGTACCCTCCCATGGGGGTACGGGAACAACCTGTGAAAAAACAAGAAGTGAGCAGCGGCAAACAGCAGCGTGCCATGGGGCATTCTGTAAGGAGCTGTAGCGAGCTCATCCACACCGCGCTCTCGGGAGAACAGACCTGCCGGCAGACAGGTGAGGAGCAGAAATCTTCACCCCCTTTGCAGAAGGAACTACTCAGCCAGACAATAGTATCCAAGAAAGCAAGAGGTTAAAGCTTAACATGTCCTGTCCACAGCTGAAAAGAGTAAGAGAGTGTACCAACTTCGTGAACAATCGTTTGCTGTTTTTTTCTCTCTTGCATTCTCAATTCCCACTTTGTTTTTACAGTTTCCTTCATTCCAGTCCTTTTAAATTGCCTCCTTCCTGTCAGCATGCACAGCTTTCTAAAAGTGATCATTTATCTGAAAACTGACAGACTATGAAGATTTTCGTTTGCATTTGTTTTGTCCAGATAGTGAGTTCAAAGTTAGGTTTACTTACTTGGTTCTTATCCTGTTAGAAGTTTTCCGTTCTCCTCTAATGGGCTGCTGATTAAAACCACTTGGAAAAACCCTGGCTCATGATCCCAGCTCGTCTCACACGCTCAGAAGGCAGGCACACGCACATACACACGCCATCTGAAGCCAGTTGGACCACAGATTTCATATAAATAAAGGCTGGACTGCTCAGAGGGTGGGGCTAAAGTAGTTCTGCTCTGAGCAGGCACGGGGTTTGGAGACGCAGCCTGAGATCTGAATGGGGAACAAGAGGTGTCCTTGCTCACACTGCATGCCTCGAAGCCACCATCACTGCAATTTTTAGAAAACTGCTATTACAGCAATCAGGCTAATTGAAACAATATTAATATCTTGCAGGCAGTAGAAATCTGAGCAGCACCTGCAATATTTTTATCCAGATTAACAAAAATGTTGTAAAAGGAAGCAGATTTACTTGGACATAAGCGTCACTGACAAAGCAGTTGTCAGTAATTTTCCGTAGTAGATATAATATCTCATAGCAGTGTATAAATAAAACGTCTAACTGATGTCAAAGAGGGAAAGAAAGGACGGCGGACAAAAATACTCCAATGAAAGCACTTAGTATCTAAGCACAGAAGGTCTTAGTTACTACTTCCCCCTGCTGACACAGGACAGGGACAAGACAGATGGGAACAGTTGAGGAACTCGGTTATCTTTATAGACCTAAACTTCTCATATAATCAAGTTCTTTTAGCTAAAAATGTCTGTATACAAGTCATCTATTTTATCCTCCATCCTTAGTTATTTTTGAAAAGAAAGAGTTCTTCCTACACTGCCTCATATATAAGAAATGAGCGTTGTTATGATAACTTTGAGCCAATCTACACAATTAAACAGCAGCAGCATTAGTGAGTTAGAGGCCTATATACAGCAATGAAGATTGGAGTATATATTTGTTTGAAGTGTTGGTGTTTATTCAGCTTTCAAATCCTTTTTTTGTTTTCCATACTAAACCCATCAATTTGCACATACAGAAAAATGCCATAGAAGTCATGCAACACCTCGCACAGAACCTCAACTGTCACATGCACTGCATTTTAATTTTCTGTCTGGGGCTGTAGTTGTCTAAATTAGACTCCTGGGTTATCCTGAGCAGGAAAGGAGTACAAAACTTGCCTGTACCCTCCCATGATAGATGCTTGCCATCCAGACAGAAACTCCCATCTCTGCTCATGTTGCTCATGCCCCCTCCTTCCCAGCATTCCAGCTCACATCCTTGGGCCCTGCTCCAGCCAGTCTGTGCTGCAAAGCCTCTGGCGAGCCAACAAATCTGGCTAGTGGATGTCGGAAAACCATGGGTTCCCTGCAGCTAGCTTCAGGGTAGGTCTATGCCATACAATGGGGAGGGGTACCCAGGGAGCTGGTACATTCAAAGGAGGATTGCAGACACTACAGCTAGCCTGGGAGCCACAGTAACCCCATCAGCAGAGGAGGAGAGCGTAGTAGAATTGCTTTATTGTTTTAAGAGATTGTCCCGTGGTTTTTGGCATGTCCTGATTTCTGGGCCCACAACCACCAGCTGTGTGGGTGGCATTTGCATGGTTGTCAACTTCCCACAAATTCTTAGTGAGGGGATTTTAGTCAGAGCTTTACGTGCTATTGCTAAAAGACTTGATTAAAACCAGTTTATAAAGATTTGGATTAATGGTTGCTTCATGATGTGGAGATCGTACCCCCTTGCTAGAGTCCCACACTAGAACAAAGTAATCCTTTCTGTCCTCACCCCCTGCTACCTCAGTTACCTTCAGCACAGCAAGTAACCATGCTCTCCCTCCAGCCCAACGTCATTTTCCCCTTTCAAGCTCATAAGCGGGGTCTTCATCCTCACATTTTCCCCAGTGTCTCAGAGCCAATTCATTGTTCCTGCAGCTCCAAGATCACTTATGGGCCCCAAGTCTTCAGGACAAGCTGACAACTTTTACTCATTTTCTGTACCAAGACCAATACTGCAAAAACAGAGGTGAAGGGATATCATCCAGGGCAGGCAGATCACTGCCTCCTATATACTCCTGGGGATCAGCCTTCTGTTCATCTGCTTTTCCCAGATGTTCCAAGGAGCGAGCTGGCTTTTTTCCTATGTTTTGTGGCTTCTTGTCATGAGAATAGCATGTAATGCACATTTCTTTAGCTGTAAATACTTTTCTCAGTCACAGCTGGAGTGCAATGAACATGATTCCTGTCATCTTTTGAATCAGGATTCCACCACATCTCTGGGCTTACATATCTACTGACTTATCTGGTCACATTCTGACACTTCAGAAATTAAGCCAAGACTATTGCAAACAGGGACTAATTCCCCTGGCATTAACTAGTCACTTACAAAAAGGATATAAGTAGATAAAGAGTCAGGCCTCCTGGGTCCCAAACTCATGAGTCTTCAGTGCATAATGTTCAAATAACCACAGAACACAATTACCTGGAAGATCAGAAATATCCAGCTAAGTATTTATACTTGCAGGTATATATACATATTTCAGAAATCTTAGCAGAAAGCTGCAAATCTCCTCTTTCTGCATACAAAACAAATCTAGTATTCGTTTCCTATTTGGGATTCCTAGGCCTGTTCCTTCCAGTGGCTGCTCCCACTGCGTGGATTAAGGGCTCTCTAGCCTGCTTACCTCTCCCTACTCCTTCTGCTCACTCAGGGCTGCTTTCCTGGATGCTCCCTACAGCAGCCAGCTGCTGCACTGCTCTGCGTGAGGCAAGGTCCTGCAGGGATTGCTTCTGCCAAAACCAACCAGCCATGCCTGTCAAGAGTGATCTCCAGTGCTTGCAGCCAGAATCCCAGTTCCACCTGCATCATCTGGAATAGACTGTAAATGTTTAAAGATACCCTGACACAGAAAAGGTGAGAGGAAAGGCACAAGACTTGCTAAAAATTGCCAGGGACTAGGATTTGAAAGGACTTAGCCAATATGCCATGCAGGCATGTAATGTGCACCATTCATCATCTCACTGGGGTTTTAAGCAATCTAGCTCATATTCACACAGCTTCCATTTTACACAAGTCTCTGTGTTTGTTCAGCGGTGAAAGCTAGTGACCACTGAAGAATGATTTCCATGGTCTAAGTAGTGACCTGGACAGATATTTGCCAGGAGCCAACCAAGAAGAAAATATTAGGCACAGAAATTTAGCAGGAATTTAAGGCCAGCTGAATAGATCCATTTTATGCATGCTTAACTTCACTCAGAGATCTAACATGAATCGTTCTGCAACTCTGAATAAAGTTAAGTCCAGATATAAGTGCTTGTAAGATGAGGACTTGATATAATAAAAACCATTTTGCATCAATAATTTCACTATATCGAGGCTGCCAAGAAGAAAATATGTTTAAAAACCTATTCACAATTGCTCTTTCCTAGAGCAAGTTTCAAATTACGAAGTATAGCATCCTAGCAACTATTTCAGTGATAAACGAGCTCACATGAAAAATAGGCTCAGACAGATCATTTCTAAATGAACTGATAGTTAGGTCCTTGTAATCATGTCTGTCATCTTCACAGTGCAAACCTATATGCAATTTTCATTGTTTATGGTCAACTCTTTAATTTCTTTTTTATTTTCTAGCATACTAAAAACTATGCCAAGGGCCATAAATTCTCAGTAACTTCAAATATTGGATAAAATCTTCACGAACAATAGGCATTAATAGCACTGTAAATATTCAAGCAGAACGTCTAGTTAAACTGTGCTGGAGAAAGCCTGCTCAGCCGCACCCTCCACGATTTTTTACTTCACTCTGAATTCAATCCAGATTGCAACTAGATTTGCAGCATCTTCAATCCTGTGTGTGGTCCCGTTATAAGTAGCGAATGGGGAAGACTGGCACAGAGTGAAGAAAATAGGAGAAATACATTTCATTACTGCTCTGCACATTGGAAGATTTGATACTATTGAAGTTTAAATTAATCCCAGCATAGTAAAAACCCAGACTCTCTCCCCTTTTCCCATTCATAGAACGCTGTAAGCCTTAATGATATTGTGATTTTGTTCCACAGAGCACTCCAGAGAGCAAAGATTCACATCTTAATCTGCTTTGGCTCAGCTCTCTGACCTTGACTCACAGTGAAGGCAGGCTAGCAGAAAAGATTCTGCAAATCTTTGGAAAGCAAAACAGTTGATGTTAACGGGAGAAAAGTTTTGGGGGAGACCCTCCTTTTGGTTTTACTTCTCATTATTGTTTGATTTATTTAATATTTTGTCTTTATATAAGAGGCAATAAATGATCTGGACTGCATGAACAGCACATTTACTTCTCTTATCATAGGATTTACAGTCCATATATATGCATAGTCAATATATAGTCCATTTTAGATCCTTTGTAAATTTTACCAGTGTGTTAAGAGCTGTGATTGCTGGATGTTTTGGCCCAATAAAGATGCTGTTAGGCCTGCAGTTCCATGGGCATATCAGCCAGACTAATAATTCTCATTTCTAGTAATGGAAAGGGGAAGGTCTTGCTTGCTCCCCTGCCTTTAGCATCTGCTCCTTACCTCTGCTCCTGCTCTTTCCCTTCCTCTCTTTCTACCTTGTGGTGGTGCTTGTTAGATCCTTTCATGAGAAAAAACAGCGCAGCTGGGTTGGTTTTCTGCCAGGTGAGTCAGCTGAATCGACTGAGAGGTCCAATGAGCCCTAGTGCTGGTACAAGTTAAACAGCGGGAGAACACGAGTGAGAGAGGATGTGAACGGAGGAAGGGAACAGGACCTTTTAGGCAGTAGCAAAGCTTGATACTCAGCTCACCAGACTACTGAACCTACCCCAGCTTTCCTAAAGTTTTAGGTAGGATCTGGGCCAACCGAGTTATTTGTCCAGAGGCATCTCTTTGTATCTCAGCTATGTTCTTCACTACTATCTTTTGGCAGAAGGGTGACAATGAAACACAGGTATCTATTTATTTATATATGTTAATAATACAGAAAGCTGCTTCACATGAGGGTAAAGGAAAGCAGCTGAAGACCAATGTCTTATGGAGATACTGGTTCCTACTTAAAAGGTGAATTTGCGTGTCGGGAGGAAAAAATAGATCAGTAAATTCTTTGCTTCTTCCTGTCTACACTTATTCACTGACTCTTGACATAATCCCCTTGCAGCAGTTATTCTGAGATTACACAGAGATTTATGGATTTTGTAGCCAGTTTGATTGCTCAGACTCATTGGTTACTGCTGAGAGCTGAATAAGAATCAGTGATAATCAAGTAATGCCCAGATAAATGTCGTGTTCTTGCAGCATATCTTCAGGTATGCAGAACAGGAACAAATTGAAATATCTTATGACCTCTGACAGCATTTGTGTTCCTTTTTATTTTAAGTAAATATTTTATTTTGTTATGGTCCACATCTCTTCTCTGGCATCTTGCTGGTCCCTGTCTTCTTCACGCCTCAGGTAAGAACATTTGAACTTCCACTCTCAGGTCTTCCTTTTTCTTCTTACAAACTTTTTCTAATGACAGCTCTGTCTTCTCTCAAAATCATTTGCTTTTAACACAGTGAATAATCTCTTCTTCTAGGTGATCTAGATCCTTCTTATTGTCTTTTTTTCAGTTACGTTCTCTGGATTTATTACCTGAAAGGTGTTTGCACAAATACTTTTCTGCTTTCTCACGCACTTCTGCAAGCAGAGCTGTTCACTGCCTTGTACCTGCAGAAGGGCTCTGAATGCGCTTTATGTGCTGGATAGTAATATTTTTCTTGCAGTTCTTCCTAGCTGCTTATATTTAGGTGAAAGTATGTTGAAATGACCAATGGGAGTGGCAAGAAACCAAGAATACCAGTGTCATTGACTCCGTCCTAGCCACTCGATGCCTGCTCAAATGATGTTCGCGATGGAGGGTATCTGTATTGCTCACCAACTGTTCCATGTACAGGGACATCCTCCCCATGCCCGGCCCTTCCCCTCCATCCCCAGCACCAGGTCAGAAAAGCTTCCACGAGAAGGAGGCAGGGTGGAGAGGGACAACTATTGGTAAGAACACCGGTTTTGAGGCTACTGCAAAGAGGAAGGAGCGATCACTCAGCCAGGCCTCCAGGGTGACAGTAGGACATGTCCTAAATAGCTCCCTATACAGTGGGAATGTGTGAAGCTTGCAAGCCAGTCACGGAGTTGCTGGAACGAGAGCAACAAATGTGAAGGAAAGGCCCAGTCTGTAAGGGCGTTTAGCAGGGGGAAGAGAAGCATTTACAAACCCTTTTATTTCTAACATTTAGCATTCTGCATTTTCTCTGGGTTTTTTGGGGTTCTTTTTGTTTAAGTTAATTGTTCTTGTTTCTGTTCCAATAAACCCCAAATATAGAATTGAAATTTCATAGTCCCCCAGGTCCTGTCACAAGGTCTCTCCTCTTCTTTTGTGTAAACTAAATTATTTCATTGCCATGTTCCCTTTTCACTTTAGCCTGGCCTCACTATGTAGGTAGCCAAGACTAGTAGAGCATTTATTTTTTTTCCTCCTTCTGTTCTACGGCACAAGTGGACCCAAAACAGTCCAGAAAATGAGGAAAGCCAAGGTTACCAGAAAATTCATTAGAGTCATCCTCAAGCACCAGTTTTTTTACACAGTTGCCCTCAAGTTCAGGAGCAAGCTCTGTTTCAAATAAACCAACTTTCAGAAGCTGAAAAAGAAAAATACAACTAGACTCCTCATTCCATAAACACTCATCTTCCAATTCACTCTCTAAATTCCTTAAGCCATATTTTCTTCTGTCCCATTACCTTTGGCTGCCTTTCTTCCTCTTCACTGCTCCTGTGATCAAGAACATCCTCTCTTCCTTTAGCAGAGTGGTTGCTTTGCTGAGACCACTCATAGACTTTTAAATGACTACCCCAGTGTCTCCGAGGTTCAGCAGTCCCCTGATGCTCTTTGGCATCAGGGAAACAAATGGAAGTCTCCTACAAACAAGAAAATATTGTTTAGTGTTACCTCTATTGTATGCGTATAAAGCAAGGGTGCAATGCTCTCGGGTACCTACAGCTGTCTCTGTGTTGTCCTCTAGATGATTTAGTCTGCACTGCTGCAGACAGTGTGCCTGCCATAATTGGCAAACAAGCTCTATAATTTTGGATCAAGTTTTCCAGGTGCCAATCATTTCAGACATTTTGATCATTGAATTTTGGTTAGCCCCAGTACAGTAAATATCCATGCAAATGTACAAGTTAAACCACATCGTCGCCTCCACTGACTTCAGTGGATGAGATCATACATGTGGGTGTTTTAGGCACAAGAGAACAAGAACTTGATTTTTTTTGTATCAAATGTCTTTGTACTGACGGGTATTTGTTTAACAGAGTTCCTCTGTTAGCAAGGAGAGTTCTAAGACAACCACATCACACAGAAAGGTAGACTAAATGCTCACCTGTGCCTCTCAAGGCACCCATACATCTAACCAGCCTCATCAAGACCAGCCATTATTATATATACTAGAGTACATAACAGTTTATTCCAGTTTGTTGCATTCTTGTGGTGCTGCCAGAATATACAATAAGCCAGTACAGAAATGTGTCACCTGGGGCACTTCACATATTGTGCACGTATATGAGAAATTATTGTACAAGCAAATAGAATATGTGGAGGTGCAAGACATGCTGTTTTGTTGCTCTTACGGACAAGCAGAAAAAGATAATGGTATACTTCTGAACTTATCAATCTGATTATAACTATACAGTTTCTCTCACGAGTCCAGCTGCCGTGGCATGATTACAGCAGAACAAGATAACAGCAACCACTGTGGCACAGAAGTTGCTTTAGAAATACCCTTAAGTACATTACATCTTTTAAGCACTGACTTTTGACAACCTAGACCACGTGGTATTTGTAAAAGTAAAACTGAAAATTAAGTTTAACCACTTTTACAGCTAACAAAAGCAAGGCGGCCAGAATACATAACCTGAAGGAGGCCGCACAGAAAGTCCCCATTGCAGCTGGCACGCGGACTGATGAGTTCTTTGTGTCCTACCCCACGCGGAGTCACTACGCCACCTCTGAGCTCTGGTCTGTTGGACTGCACAGCTTGCTCAAAACACGCCTGATGGCTATTGCATTGGGCTGGGAGGAAGTGGCCTGAAAGCCGAAACTGAGGGAGGGACGTCATGCTGAACCGCTGTGATACGGCTGGGAGGAAGCTGAACACCATTCTGTCAGTGGGTGATCTTAACCATTTTGATTAAACGGGTCATGTGTAAGACTAGCATTCCAGGCAAGGGGCTGTTGAAAAAGCAAGGTTTAAGAAAGATATTTCTGAGGTCTGAGAGATCTAAAATGTTTTGCTGTCATTTTCTACACTTCACACCTAATTGGAATTGTCCAGAGGGGCTGAAAAGTGAATAGAAGCCTTTTTGTTCATTGTCTGACTACTGGGTTGTTTGGGGTTGTCTCTTTTGTGGGTTGTTTTGTTATATTTTTTCATTATGGAGGTATATTCTATTGTTGAAGATTATCTTAAGTTTTACTGAATCTTTCTATGTTTGGTTGTGAAATAATCAACTATAAGAACATCTTGATTTCAAGAAGTTAGCCTCTATGTTAGTGTTATGTATGGGTTGCTGTGTTACTTGTTATCTGAGGCTGTGTTGCTTGAAGTCCCTATTCTCTGGACTCTCTAGACCATAACCAGAGCCCCTAGGTTCTATTGTACATAGGATGAGTTATTTGACAACCTGGCAAGGTAGATATCTAGCTGGCCAACTTGGCAACAAAACTTACTTTTAAGGTGTCCTGAAGTGAACTGCCTTCATTATAATA
>NW_008796110.1:4864441-4869773 GCF_000699145.1 Aptenodytes forsteri
GTAAATGTAACGGTGATCTCGACATAGGTGTGCTTGATTTGTGGAAATTCCACCTGGCACCCGGTGCCGCAATAAAGAATGCCTGCTTTCTAAAACTCCAAATTGAGTCTTAGAGAGTTCTTCATCTGCCGACTTACGGTAACACTATGACTAGAGGCAGATGTAGATGTTCTTAGGATTTGATTTTGCAAAAATTAAAATATAACCAAAATATAACCAAACCAGAATCCCTCTGAAATACAGTATGAAGTAGCTGAATAATATCTTATTAATATTTTTAAATCAATCACTTTTTGCATACAACTATGTTTTGATGCACTTTTAAAACTAAAGCGTACTGAAGAGACTATTTGTTTTGGAAAGTAAAGTAAAACCAGGTAGTGCCAACACAGAAAATTAATAAAATGTATAGAAGGCTGATAGCTAATTTACTTGTTTTAAAATAGACTTTAGAAAGAGAATTACAGAGAGTATTTGGGGTGGATTTAAAATCATGCCATCATTAGCCAAATATGAAATCAGGTTACAGTTTTATAATGCGTTGATGTAATTACAAACAATATCTTTAGATGTTTCCTTCCTTTCATGAGTTTAAATATTACTGCTTAAGATTTAAAGAGTAGGGAAAAGGAAAACTTACTTAGAATCTTTTCTATTAAAAGGCTTGTCAGCCTCCATAAAGAGACATTCCCAGTACATTCCTTTCACCCTCTTGACAGAAGTCTTTAAGTAAATAGCTGTAGGTGAGTGTTTGGAAAGAACTTTCAAAATGAAGAGTACTTTAGAGTTGGTAAATCTTGAACTTTAATGGAGATACTAACCAAAACACCTTAAAGTTGGATTTTTTTTCTCTTTTTCGTTTTTGAGAATCATCTTTAGTTTTCCTGTCCTGGGCTAAAACTTCACTGAGATGTTTTCCCAGTGCATATTTTAGATTGTGTCTATGTCTTACAAGAGCAACCAACGATGTTATAGAAGAGGTGGGCAAAACTGTGACGCTCTCAAAGGTAATCATTACTTCCGAAATCAGGACTTCTGTGTGCAAAAGCATGCTTTAAGTCAGTGTCTAAGAAAATTTCTACTCTGGATTAAAATGATTAACCCATAATTTTAATTTTTGAGGGTAATTTTAAAAGAACTCCTAGCATAACTGCTGCTTATTCCTCAGTTCCTTAGCCATTCCAAGTGTTACTAGGCTATGAGGAAGATCCCTGGGAAATGTATGGTATATCTTCCTAAATTAAAATAAGGGGTTGGTAAATACTACTGACTGTAGAACCATCACATTTTCCAGACCTGACTAAGGAACACATGTCTTTGTTGTCAGTTCATTCAACTATTGACTAATCCATCCATCTATAGAATGTGCTTTCTTTAAAAGCCTGAGATTAATTTAGCCCCAAATAACACGACAGAGAAATTAAACACATTTTAAAATAATTTAAGTCAAGAATACCATATCCAGATGCATTCATCACAGCAGAAACACTCTAACTTGTCACCTGTTCAAGCAAACCACATAATGGAACATTTATTAAAACAATCTTTAAATATGATGAGCACTTATTTTTACCCACACACAGAAACAGTGTAATTTCAGTCTCACCAGAATAAAAGAAAACAGAGCTGTAAAAAACATTTCCTGTACCAACACAGGGAAAAATATTCCTGTACTTCTGACAGGAAAGGATTCCCTAATTCCATAGCACTTCCCTGACTGACCCCTTCCAGCACTTAACTACACTCATGCTTGCAAAGTTTATCCAAACATCTATCCCACATGACTTTTCATGAAAAGAAGTAGTAAAACTTGCTTTGAAGTCACAGGGCCACACTTTCGCAGATGGAAACAATATAAAATTATCTTCGCATTGCTCCCCTATTTTTCTTTCACTAATTCTCATGTGTGCATATACAGTATAACTGTTACTTACTCTTCTGTAAAGAAAGGCTTAGTATAACCCTAATTAGGAAAACCAAGTTAACTGTCAACCTAATAAATAAATCTGTGTTCAGCAACAAAAGTATACTTAGGGTTCCCCCAAATTTTGTTATTTTTATGAGAAGTATACAAATTGTAGCTGAACAACTGCATCTCCTTTATTTTGTTTAAGAATCCCCTCTTTATACTCTTAAACTTCAGTGAAACTTTTCTTAATTGGCAGTAGCCAGTTTCATAAATGTGGGCATACAGGTTTGACTCAATGTATATGGCATTGCTGAATAAATATTTACAAAGGAACAGAGCAGTCACAACACTCAGAAATTTTCATAATATAAGGTACACTGTACAAGTATAAGCACTTCAAAAATGTTAAAACAGCTGTGGATCCTAACATTGTTTGTCATTTTCTAGTGCATTAGGTAGATTTCTTCTACAGCCATGAGGCAAGTATTTCTCTACTCTGGTTGTAGTATGCTAGGGGTTTTTTTCAATACCTTCAGGGTTATTTTTTTTCAGTAGACAAAGAGAAAACAGTTAGCAAACAGTTAAAGTCATGTTTATAATAAAGACTTTATATGAAATAATGTAGGAAACTATTATTATTATAAAGTATAAAGTGTGATGTATGCAAGCACAAGTCTGTAGGTAATCATGCAACTTGTTGACAACTTTTGCATGCTCAGATAGCTCCTAAATACAAGATATATCTCGAAGAAAAAGCTGTTGCTTGTCTTCATAGAATATCATATGAGTATAAAAGCAAGATATGGATTTGAAAGTGCTAGAGGAATATTACTGTAGCTTGGTATAGATGTAATGAAGAGTGATGTTCTTGTTTTAGTTACATTATTCTCAGAGTATTTTAGGCAATCCTGGGAAGAGTAGCAAAACTGCAGAGACAGTGTTCATACAGCGTGGCCTAACCTGAGTTATTCATGTATACCCCTAAGAAAGTGTAAAAAGTCAGACCCTTATCCCTCTTGCAATCCTGCTGCTCAGAGATTTTTAGTGCAAGTGCAAAACTGAACCCTCTGCTGTCAAGGTGAAGGCCACCTGGGTCCTCCTTCTGTCACCTGTCACATCTATTGAACAAGAAAAGTGCACGGTCCAGACATTCCAGCAGGATGAGGTGGGAGGTGAAAAAACTTGCCAAGAAAAGCCAGCTTGCAGTGGAAAGTACCCCCCTGGCGAGGGGGAACAGAAAGGGGAAAACAAACCTCAGAATTTCTCATCTTTACTGCGCGTGGTTGAACAACATTTTGCAAAGTTCAGTAAAGAAGACAAGAATGCAAATTATTCTGTGCTATTCAGCGAGACAACCTAGCAGGATTTTCAGAGCAGGAAGCATAAATGTATTTCCTCTTTCATTTCAGACCTAGAATAAATAAAACCTACAGCTGAGAAAAAAACGTTACTTCTTCACAACGCAAACAGACAACACAGTTTACAAGGCAAAGACCACTTTTTGTACTGTTATGGTGTTTAGCACATTGCTTCTCAGTTTGTGGTACTACAAATACCTCCTCATCCTAAAAATTCACCCAAATGCTAGAGCACTGAGATGAAACTAAAACCAGCTGTACTGCATAGTGCCAAAGGGTGACCTAACCTAGCATCTCGTATCAAACAGCGTTCAGTGGTGTATGCCAGAGGATTGCAGGACTGTCACAGGCGTCCAGGAACACTTCCCTAGTCACAAACCCTCTTAATTTCTAGTGATCAGTCTTTAGTGAGTTTTTGATCCAGATGTGTTACTGCTGCATTTTATGCCTCCGTGGGCTTTGCTTCCACTAACGTCCCAGTCACTTTTTACACCCACATAAGCTATATGGCCAGTTGTACAATTTATGCATGCCATGTGTGAAAAAATGCTGCTCTTTTTTCATTTTGGACTGGCTACCTCCCTACTACTTCTTCTATCAAAAGACACACCTTTTCCACAGCACTCCTGAACGTACGGATCCCTGTTACACCCTTATTGAGCCTCCTCTTTCCCAGCCAGAAGAGTCCCAGGCAATTCAGCTGCTTCTCAGATGTGTTGTCATTACACGGCTTTGACTACTTTGATCCTCCTCTTTGAGCCTTTCCTAGTTTTGCTACGTTTTTGCAGCAGAGCGGACCAGAATTTTACACTACGTTAAGACCTAACTGCACCGTCAATTTACACAGTGTGAAACTGTTTTGTTGTATTCTTTATCGCCTACCGAGTCATTCTTAGCACTTGCCTGACCCACTGCTGAGCAATGAGCTGATGTTTCCATAGAATTACCTAGATAACTCCAAAATCACTTTCCTACATAGCAATAGCTACTTCAGAGGCCCCAGCTGCAGGTAAATTAAAAATTAAGTATTATTTTATATATAATTTTATACTTACATTATTTTAGCAAATGTTGAATTACATCTTCCATTTTACCAGACACTCAGTATCGTGAGATTGTTCTGCTACTTTTAACACTTTCCATTTTTGTTATTTTTGAGAACTCGATGTAAGTGCAAACATTATGTTACTATTTACCCCTCTTTAACTGATGTGTTACATACCTGCTGAGCAGCAGAGTCCTGCTGGACTCCTTTAGCAGCCTCTCCGTGTTGGGAATATTGGTAATTTATTCCTTTACTCTTTATTACTCTATTTCGCAAACAGCCATGTAACATTAAGGGACCTCCACTCTTCAACCAGCGCATCACTGTTTTTTTAAAGCAACTTTAATGAAAGACCCTGTCTAAACACCTTTATGTAGACTACATCAACCTGGCCTCCGTCTACTCAGTGAAGCTTCCAAGAACTCTACTGACCATGAGGCGAGGACTCTGCCAATATGTAACTACTCACACTACTCACTGCTTTTATACTGTAGTGACCCACTGAGCCTTAAGCTTCTCTCACAGGCTTCCTGTTTAGAAGAAAACAGAACAAAAGCATGTACAGGTTTTATTGTTCTACGTCTTTGACTTAGGTATTGCATTTTTTCCCGCATTTTTCATGTTTGTCCATTTCTCTTTTCTTAACTTAGACACAAAATACTAAAGTAGACAAAGGTAAGTTTTTGCCTCTTAAGAGTTCTCTTAACTAGCTCCTCCATGAAAAAATAATTTATATTGTCCAATGAAACAGTGAACCAATGCTCACACTAAAAAATGAAATTTTTATTTGAATTTGCAGTCTCTGCACCATCTTACGTATGATTACCACCAGGGTGAGGGATTTTGCTATATATGGTCTTAATTCTCAATTCTTAATTCTCAATTCTCAAGATCAGGTTCGAGACCAAGGCACCTGAAGGTGCACAAGTCCATGGGACCTGACGAGATGCATCCACAGGTCCTGAAGGAACTGGTGGATGAAGCTGCTAAGCCACTATCCATCGTATTTGAGAAGTCGTG
>NW_008796110.1:4871262-4873441 GCF_000699145.1 Aptenodytes forsteri
AGCCTAGAGAAGAGAAGGCTCCGGGGAGACCTTATTGCAGCCTTCCAGTACCTGAAGGGGGCCTACAGGAGAGATGGGGAGGGAGTCTTTATCAGGGAGTATAGCGATAGGACGAAGGGTAACAGCCTTAAACTGAAAGAGGGTAGATTTAGGTTAGATATAGGGAAGAAATTCTTCACTATGAGGGCGGTGAGGCACTGGAACAGGCTGCCCAGAGAAGCTGTGATGCCCCATCCCTGGAAGCGTTCAAGGCCAGGTTGGCTGGGGCTTTGAGCAACCTGGTGTAGTGGAAGGTGTCCCTGCCCATGGCGGGGAGGTGGAAGTAGATGATCTTTAAAGTCCTTTCCAACCCAAACCATTCTGTGATTCTGTGACTGACTGACTTAGCCCTAGAGACTGAGACATTCAGTCCAAGGGGAGTCTAGATTACCTGTTGCTTATTTGACTTCAATTCATAGCATGACACCAGTTTCCAACAGAACAAATAGTTTGTTATCTCTATGGTCTCAACAGCCTCACTTAAAACCAGATATTCTAGTCCTCAAGTGTTTTTTTAGACTGAGATTTCCACAGAAATACATACATAGTGGGTTCAGTTCCCAGTTTTAATGGAACCTTAGTTACACTGCTCTTTGCTGTTTATTTTCACCAATTTCTATTCTAGTCTTTTACCAAAGTCTATTTATCACCCATAATCACATTTTCCTTCTTATGCATCTACTTTTACCCAGTTTATGAATTTAAAATGCCTACTTTTTTCATTTTTAAATAAATGTTGTGACAGAAGCCTGGTTTCATTTTCATTTAGATAAAGCCTGCATTTTCTGCACATACTCCTATTACTAATGAGCCTAACTCTTTATATTTCCTTGACACTGTTTGCATAGTCATGCACTGAAACACTGCTTCTCTCCCTCTTTTCTCCTCTCCCTCTTTTCTCCTCCTCTGCGTGGGTTTGGAAAGCTACCACGGTCATGATCTTCCAGCCTGACAGCCCAAAGAGCAACCCAGTGCTAAAGTAAAATCTTCATTCCAAAGGGAAACTGTATTTTTTTAGCAGTGGAAGGAAGGAGGAAGAAGAAAAAGGGAGTAATAATCTTGTTTCTGTTCGGTGCTGCTGCACGAAAAGAGCCTTACAGAAACAACAAAAGGAAATTGTCAGCGAAAGGAAATCTACAAACTATGTCCAAAATAAGCAAGTGGGGAAAAAAATACAGAAAATCTTTCCATTATATTCATGGTCAAGGGTCTAATTTAAAGATCAGTTTTCTGATCCTGTGCTACTACATGTACAGCTCGCAGACGCAACCACTCATGGGCCTGCATTTAGGCTTCCTAAGATGATCCTCCCTGTTACCCTAGGGATTCTACAGCAGGACGAACAATTTCTCCCTTGCTTCTTTCCTGAACCGTGTGTTGGTTTTTACATGAAAACCACTGTCCAGGAAGGAGTACGGCAGCTGCAAGACACATTTACCATGGTTTTCTTCTACTCTTCCTATTTCCATCCGTGCCATGCAAATAGGAAGGCAATCCTGCCTGTGGATACATGGTAGGGATTTTTTTTCTTAACCACATGGAAAACAGAACTTTCATGCCCATTTAAGCAGGTGCCACTGACCGGTCTGGAGGCAGAGACATCAAAGCAAATGGTATTTCGGCATTTGCCTATATATGCATTCGTTATCCACCCACCAGAGAAATGTCCTCCTGTACAACGATCCTTCACATGGGTCATGTAAAGCAATTTCTTATGCAAACTTAGCTACACTCTTCTGAAACCACTTCAGGGACGAGCCTTTTTTTGACAAACGTACAGAAAACATTAATCTGCGGAGTTGAGGTTGTTTTATTTTAACACCTAATACAATTCAAATTTAAAGGATTACTTGCACAAAAAAATAAACACATTTGGTATAAAAATTTATCATCACTTTAACACCTTTTTTTCCTCTTATGGCCTGCGCCTTCTCCGGAGCAGAAACATATAAAGACTAATGGCACAAGTTTGTTTTATTCTACAGCATTTTTTTTGTTTTTACATACTCAAGTACCCTAGAGGACAACAGCCCGCTGTATACAAGAACCATTTTCTTCAGCCTGCTGAATTAAGTTTCATAAAGAACCAAAGCTATAAAGGCATTTTAAAAACCATTGTCTCTTTTTTTTTTTTTTTTCA
>NW_008796110.1:4873452-4888540 GCF_000699145.1 Aptenodytes forsteri
TGACTTTTTGCACCATTTATATACATAGTGTTACATAACAGCTCTGGAGTACAGTACATGCAGCAGAATATATCTGTTGAATATAAAACATACATTTAAAATCTTGACTTATCGGAATTTTTTGAAGATTGAGTAATTGTAGAATGCCCACTGCTTAGAGAAAATGGTTTGATAGTACAAATGTCTGCATATGTTGGCCACTGGAACAATCCAAGGCTCACTGGAATAGTATCTGTAGCACATCAATGTGCATAAATAATTTACTTACAATATTAAAACACGACTAGCAAAATCAATAGTTCAAGATCTTATGACTGCTATGTTAACCCTTAAGTGGTTGCAAGGAAGTGTGGTGGGGGTTCCTCCCCCTCCCAAGTCCTCTATAAAACCGTTAGTATGTAATTTGTTTTCCAGATGAAGAAACTTATTTATGTCTACTGCCTCTTCTCTTCATTGCAGCCGTACACTGTGGACAGTACCATTTACCTTTCGGTGCTTCTGTCAGTCCAACACATCCATAGTGGAACCACTCAATAGGGCACTATAAAAACCAGAGTTAAAGAGAGGGTTTGGGATTTTGTTTTTTTTCGAAACACCTATCACAAATAGAATTCTATGAAAATGAAGCATGAGTAAAAAGCATAGATTCTGCGTTTCACACAAACTCACGGGACAAAACAAGAAGAGAGGAGGATCTCGGTCCCTAACATACACTCAATAGACTAAGGAAAGTGATAAAAATTCTAGGTGTCATATTTGGACTCACATAACAGAGCAAAAGAAGTATGTTGTGCTTCCAAATACTTAGTTTGACAACACTAAGTGACATACAAGTAATCTTATCACTCACTTCTGTTTAAATGTAGTATCTCAGTAAGTACATGATGACATTCAACTGTTCTTTTAAAATTTTTTTTATTTGAAGGGGACAACTGATATTAGTAGTGACATAGGCTAAAAGTTCCCAGAAATAAAGGGCATTTCAAAGATATCAAACCTTCCCAGTAAAGAGTGAAGCCTTCTAAAAGAACCTGACTGTGGGGACAGATGACGACAAGTTTCCTGAAGAACAGTTCAACTCACATGCACGTTGCTCTAAAAAAACTCTACTCTAAAACCAACTCTAAAGAAAAGTAACTCCTGCAAGCAATAGTTACATGCACAAGCGTCTCATGAACCTTTTGAACTTTGTTACTTACATCTTGGTTATCACAGCCTACCATTTCACCATAGGACACCTAGTAAATTAAAAAAACAAACCCTTATTAATAATTATTTTACTAATTAAAAGCAATCACATTTTCAAAGGGCTAAAGTTCAAGTTTCTTCCTCTGAGGAATTTTTCCATTAACAGCAGCAACAATATTTTGATTTTTCTTTTGCACAACCCAAAGAACATGTTCACAGCAAGTTGATTTTCAAGTATTTTTTATGCAAATAAAAGATACTTCTGCATACTTCAGGTTGGATGAGAAAGTTCAGCATTCAAAACCTGAACGAAGCACGTCTTGGTCTAAATAACAGGGCTCAGTATATTATCAGCCCAGTTTTCAGGATTATATTGATGCCTGGCATTTCCCTTGTATACATGACAATTTCAAGCACTTTATTTGAAACAATCCAATACTTTCAGGAGAATTACAGAATTCTATAAACTCTAAAAAAAGCCAACACTCTTAAAAATGTTTAAAATAAGAACAAGCATTTTTAAATAAAAGTTTCTCATGTTGTCATTCAGTCTCTCAAGTTTCCAGATAGCTTTAAGAAAACTAGTTTTTTGTTGTTGGTTTTTTTCGGTTTTGTTTTTGTGGGGGGTTAGTTTGTTCTTTTAAAGGAAAGTAGGAGAGACCAGGCAAATTCCTTACTAACTTAAAATTTTAACTAAATTCATTGTGAACCTGTTCAGTTTTTAATTTAATTATTCCTGAAGTCTTCATTAAAAGATTTAAAACTCTGCAGGTACGTCACATCACTGGAAAACTTGCTTGTTTTTAGCTTCAGCAGTTGAGTTCATTATTCGTATCACCAGTAAGTAAATAAAAACAGATCAGAATTTCAAGACTGCAAATAGAATGCTTTTAAATTAGCAATCAGAGAAGGGAGTTCAACTACAGCAAAACAGCAGCTCTAGTTATATTTCAGGTTGGAAGCCATCCTTACCTGATTACAAATGCAGTAACGTGGCTCATTTGGATCATAGGTCCAGTCAACCTGGCTATTAGAATCAGACTCTGGTATTACTGCTGTTTGCTGGGACAGTTCTTGTGCCAGTGCAGATGAAGAAGAACATGATGACAGAGACGAAGAAGAGGAAGAGGATGAAGACTGCTGACTTGAGGATTTGTTGTTGTTTCTTAAAAAACAAAAAAAAAGCGTATCATAATTTACATTCATTTCCTGCCAAGTGAAAGGATCACAAAACAAGTACTTTTTTCCGCTCTGAAATACCGCAGTATGTAAATCCCAAAACATCATTCAACAATTGCAAGAACCGAAATGGACACACTGAATGCTCTTTGGAAAAGGAAACAAGTCTTACCAGCTTACCAATAGCAAGGCAAGCTATTCTAATCAATGGAATTTAACAGCTTTAAACTGCCAAATGGCTTTAATCAATGTTTTTCTTCACAAAATTTTCCATCAACAGCCTTGGTGTAAAGTCCCCATAAAAATTATGTTGCCAATAAAACAGGAATTTGCATATAAATAATGTCATACGTCATGTAGAATAGATAGCTGTGTTTTGAAGATGACTGATTCTGTTAATCTCCACTCAAGCATCACCAATCACTCCACAGGAACAGTGCTAGAATACAAATTCTATGCTTTTGCTTATAGGTCAGATCTGACACCCAAGATATCCATAGATGAAAAATGCTTCTAAGATAAAATTATTAACAGAGCTGTGAACAAACACAAATTTATATGAAGAAAGCCACGCAAGTCAGTTTAAAAGGACAGGCATTCTGAGACAAACCCTTTTCAAGTAAAACTTATGATTGCTGTCACAATGTGTCATGACACTGTGTTGTTTAAAATGGTTTTAAATGTCATTTTAATCAGAAATAAAATTCATTCTGTTTCCTGTCCTAGAAGGCCAGCCATCAGAAAGTGTTGTGATTATTTGTGAAATGGCACGAAGCAGATCTCCAGATTATTTCAAAACCATCTACAAAAGCATAGTAATTCCCAACATTTGCCGTTAAGCCAAACCTTCTCTCCAGAACACAGAAAAATGAGGGAAGAAACTAGACTATATCACAGATGAAAAAGCAAATCAAGACATTTATTTAAAACCTTGGAGTGAGTTTGCTTCAAGGAAAAAAAAGTGAGACGACAAAAGAAGAAAGCCCTGAACAAAAAAAGGCCAGCAGGCATTAACTACCTTCTGCTGATCCCCCTTCCTAGATATTAAATATGAAGTATTTCTAATATGGCCCATGACCTTTAAAAGAAAGCTTAGCTGTCTTAAAAGCTGTAATTGCAGTCAACAAGTAAGAAAACCTACTTGCTTTTTCTGCCACTTCGTGAATCTGTGGTTGATGAACTTAATGTCTGTGTTAATGTAGATGCCAGAGCTGATGATGAATATCCAGTTGAATCTCTGGATAATGAAAATTCTCTTCCAAGCTGAAAATCATTGTTCTTAAATGCTTCATAGCTGGCTTTTAGACTGGATGTTCGTCTTCCTTCCTTCATCTAAAAGGAATACTGGTATTGTATCAGATTACACAGTAGAGCTCTTACAGAAGAGATACTCGGCTGCTAACTGCTAATTATTTGCACAAGTTCATTAGTTACCCTGTTAACAAAATGATGTATAGTAAGTGGTAAAAAGGTGTAAGAATATCCCACATGAAAACTAGAAAACAAGCTGTCCCTTTATACAAGTTTTACAGGATGAAACTGTAGCATATAAACAAAAATGATAATACGAGAACAATCATGTCAGCTGAAAGTGAACATGGGAATTCAGATTTAAAAAAAAAAAAAAAAAAATCACTAGTCTTTCTTCTTAAGCAACAGTAGATGGCAGAACGACAAGAATGTTTTGACATTACCTGCGCTGTGGCTTGCACTGCTTGAGCTGCTGCCATGGTAATTGCACCGGCCCCGGATCCTGAAGATAATGAGCCCAGGTTATATGATGCCAATGGTTGAGAAGAGTTTGTATTGTATGCATTGTTTGAAGAGGATGATGAATTACTGTTTCGACACCCTTGATGAACAGAACACATTTATGAAATTCAAAATGAAACTAAATTCCTTTGCATTTTAAGAAGAGTTATATATGACAACCAGTGAAAGAGTAGGAACTCCATTTATGCATCAGAGCAGTCTGATCATTTGGAAAAAAGTTTAAAAGGTCATTTGAGAGAACCAGTATTGGTTTAAGAAAAAAAAAGTTTGTTCTCCACCTATCCTCATGTGCAAGGAATCCTTTTAGAAAGGCAGTCCTCACTATCATATTCAGCTATCAAAGAACAGATGCAGCTGCTATGTCTATATAAACCCAATCTCCATTGAAATTATGCTGACTACTGTAACCATCAAGAGAGTACGAATTTGACCGTACACCTATACTGTTTCTGAAGTAAAACTTTTAACAACCTTAATTCTAAAAACCACAAATCACAGTTTTAATGCAACACAGATTTCCATGCTTCTCAAACATAGTTACATTTTACTTGCCACTTCATGTGAAGTTCCTTCAAAAGAAAAGTAAAATGGGTATGAGGGAGACTACTTAAAATTGATGAACACCACTAAATTCCAAAACGTAAGGTAGTTTACTTACTATAACCTCTCACAATCTTTTATTTTCAGAAAAGAAACTCATGAAACACCCTAATTTTGAAAAAGGGCAGAAAGTTGTGGGGGGTTTTTTTATTCACTACTCAAAAAGACTTCTCACCTCTTTTGAAATAGACAACACATGAAAGAATTTTATTTCATTGTAACCGAATGCCACGTCAGTCCACCCCTTAAAACAGAAAGTGTGAAAATTCTTTTCCCTTACTTTGGTAAATGTTGCATGCGTTTCTTTTTCCCAAAATAACATTGCATTGATCTCTTATATTTCTACTACTGGCTGAATGAAACTGTACTGTTATCTTCTTCCAAGCAGTGTAAATAAAAAGCAACAGCCAACATGCAGCTGTTAAATGACAACAAAGCCGATGCGCTTCATGGACAACACAGATGAGTAACAATGCCTGCAATTTCTCATGTTTCAAATGACTGAAAATCCCAGAGGAAAGGGTATGAGCCTCTGATTTCAAAAGACAGTAACTCACAAATATAATTGGGTTTCTCTTCTTCCGATTAAAAAAAGCAATAAAATGCAAGACAATTAAGATTACCTGGTGTATTTTCTTTAGAAGCATCTGAAGTCAGGGTAGATAGAAGAGCTTCAGATTTAAACTTCTTTTCAGGAACATGATCTGTTGTACTGTGGTGAGAAGATGGATTGTGTTTCCTTTCTAAATGAAACAAATGAAGGAACTTAAATGCAAAAACCTTTTCAGCTTGAAAGTCAAACTATAACTAGAGATAATAAAACAGCACTTCGAACTAATTCCCACCAGCAAAACCTTATTATTTCAATCTTGCACTTCTTCTGAATAGACATTATTATCATTGCATTATGCCTTCTCCCCCCCCAGTGTTTGGAGAAAAAGAAAAAAGTTCTGAACATTTTTTTTCCTAATACTACTCAACAAAAAATAAGGAAACATAAAAAGTGGACATGTTTTTGAGTCTCAAATACTTACTCTCTACTGGAGTGTGAGAATGGGCGTGATGGTTATTCACAGGCTGTGATGGTGTATCCAGCTCCAGAGACCCTAAGAGGGAGGTAAAAAGGATAGGAAAATTTCAGTCATCACTGGCATGTTTTTGACTTCTAGATACTAAATGAATCTTTATAATATTAACCAAATCACTATGTAGTTATATTTATTTTAATCAGAAGGATTTTTGCTAGAGTTGAAACCCTTCCTGTAGTACAACCAGAAGCCAGTGAGAAGAACAGTTTTAAAATAAAAATTAGTGACTGCTGCTGTTCAGCTGTTGAAATCAAGCAGTTAAAATCAAGGCCAGCAAGGAGAACAAACAACATTGCCCTCAACAAGCCACTTATTCAAATGAGTTGCACACAAGCCAGTGATGGTTGGAGAATGCTACACCAGGAAGTACTGACAATCTACACCAATATGAATTGAAAAGAAAATTGTAACAGGTAAACTGTATTAACGAGGCATCTTGTCCCACTGAGTTCATCTTGTCACATTGAGTCAAAACACACAAGCACTAGCAACGTCTTTCAAGATAATCTAACATTCAGCAGGAAGGGCTTCAGATCATTATCAAATTTTCTTAATACTCCAAATACACAGAGCAACAATCCAAAGAAGAAAAAAAAAAAAAAAAGGGGGGGCACAAATGCAAGTCTATGTCTAAGAACAACATTTCTTGTAATAGGAGGCTAAAGGATCGCAGCATAGGAGAGACTTTGATCGTCAATTTCCATTAGAACAATATACAACAGTTTGTGTATCAATCTTTGGCAAAAAGATTTTGAACAAGCTGCAATACCTACCAACTTACATTTATACAGAAGACAATTCAAGAAAGGAATTCACATTCATTTTTTAAAATCTGCAGCTTCAACATTTCTTTCCCTCTTTCTTTTTCAGTGCTTTCAAAAAGTACATGAGTGTATTACAAAAGTTTAGAGACAATTATTCTAGAAGAGGTTCAAAGCATAAGGAGATATTTTGGCTGAGCTAACATTAATCACGTTATGAACTAGTCCAAAGGCTGCCCTCTGGCGGAACCTCAACAATATGTATTTACTCTGAAAGCTAAAAATGTTAAGAGGCTTCTACTTTTCACTTTATTAAAAAAAAACAAAACAAACCCCAAAACCCCAAACCTTAAAGATGCAGCATGTGGCCCAGTACATTTCTATTTTGAGTTCTTGAAATTCTACCTACCTACCTCACCAAACACACGGCTCGACCGAAGGCAGTATCACATCTTAAAACTGCAGCTGGGATTCCAACTAAAATAAGCTAGTCCTTTTCTGTAGTTGCTAGTTCATCAAAAGCACTTACTTTGCAGTTTTCTTTTTGTGCCTGTTATTTGTAATAGCAATTACAAATAAAATATCCAAAAACTCCCAGCTTTTATGACAAAGCCACACGAAGTTCAAAGAAAGAATATTTATTCCTAATCTCCTCAAGTGATTTAGGCTACTTTTCACTGTCCTTCGATATGAAGGGCAGCCACTGCCTCTTAGCTCCATAATCACAGTAGTTAAATCAACTTTGAAATTTATCATAATCGCATTTGAACTTGATGTCTAAATGCTGATGCGTACAGAAAGGTCAGATTCTTCTATACCAGGTTGGCCAAAAAGCTGTCCCATTATTTTTTTTTTTCCACATTCTGAATACTAGCATTGCTGTATTTGTTAAGCATGCAGGTTTCTTACCCAAAATGCTTCTCCCTCACTACCCCATTACAAAATAACCATCCTCTCCCCTTTAAAAAAAGAAAATCACCAAGTACCTAGTTTTACTTGACATTCCACACCTATAACCAAAATAATGACCCTCCTCAATTTGGTGGCAATCAATTCAAGTAAGAAATGGTACGCTTTCAACTGGGTAAGTGGCAAGCTTAGGCTGAAGTACTTGTCTGAATATCTACAGTCATTAAAAACAGGTTTAAGGAATTCTGTACCTTACTGTAGCAATTCACTAGTGCAACAGTAGTGTGGAAAAAAACCTATTCTAATTACTTAGTTGTATTTTGACTTCACTGGTAAAAATGGAGGTTGAAACTAAAATTTGAGAATTGCTGACCGATGAAAAGTATGTGGGTCAAAACACAATTTTGGAACAAGTGGAAATACTGCAGGCCACTAACAAATTTATGATAATTTAATTTTGCAAATTGACAGAAATTCTGTCAGGTTCTTAAAGAAAATCGTGCATACTTACTTCTCTCTAATATTTCTGTAATTCCAGCATTATCTGCTTCAAGTTCCATTTTAAATTTAGCGAGTTCCTGGTCCAATTTTCTCAAATGACGGTCTACCTGTTTTTGAGACAAAGCAACAATAAATAGCATCCAGTTCTGGAACATGAATGTCTACACCCGTATCCTCAGGCTTGCTAAATATTTCCCTTCCAGCAATTCTCTGTCATGCAGCACTAAGCACATATAAAACCACACAGAAGCATAACTTCTCGGTCACCTACATTTCCCTAACTCAGCAGAGATACTAGAATTAACACCAAAATAGTCCTGTTGCTCCTAAGCTGTGCAGTCAATCACAGGGTACAATAAGGCTGCATAATGGCTCAGCAGCTAGAAATCCTCCTCTTACTTTAGGCAATGTTCCAAGATGCAATGTTAAGTGTTTCTTTTGAGAAAAAAGATTAAAAGGACTTGGGGGTGTTGTGGGTATGGGTATAGAAAGGGGAAGAGAAAGAACAGTACATGACATGCACTTTAGAAGAGGTTGGGCTGCATGGGGAAATTGCAAGTTTACTGAATTGCAATTTGTATGCCACTATACACATGGGTAAGCTTAAGTATTGAGTAGAAGGGTCTCTAAACTGAAAATGTAAAGAGTCCTGTGCGTTTGAGTAAAGTATGACGTGCTCTTGGGTATTGAAAATTACCTTAAAAAAAATTAAACTTAATATCATGGAAAGAAACACTATGTTCCAAAGCTTTCCTCATCTGGAGTCATACAGCACAATACTGTACCTATCTCTAAACTATTAAAAATTGAACAGGTTACCAGCTAACCAAAAGAGAGGGCGTAAGTTCCAACTTTTGGAACTAACTTTTGGTTAGTTGAAGTGGAACTAAAGCAGACAAGAAATACTTGGTTTGTGTCTACTATATTTTAGTGCAGTCTGACTCGCAGGTTCTGTTCTCTGAGAAAACGTAAAATAAATATACTTAAAATTCAAAATCCACATGCTATAAGGACGAGTAACTTGCTCGTGGTCTCTTTTCAGAAAAAAATAACTCAGACAAAATCAACATGCATGAAAACCTCAGGATTTCTAAATTATTTCTGCATGTTCTGTATTTAAGTGATACTACCCAAAGCAAAAAAAATCTTAAAAGTCAATAAAATATTAAATGTTTCTTTCACCAGCAAAAATATCTTTATGTAGCTGACATAACAGTACGGGTAGCACAGTTGTAGTGCTTATCAAAATGTTTAGAACTCCTTTGGGCATAAATTTAGGTAATTCACCACAAGCCTTCTGTCTACTTACCAAATCATATATTTGATTAGCCAGTTGCACTTTTTCATCTGCATCTTCCAAAGCCTTATAATAATCCTGTTATAAAGAAATTTTTTTTTTTAATTATGAATGTAACTGAATTAATTTCAGTCATTTTAAACTATTGTTATCCAGCACAAAATGTAAGTTAAAAGGAGAAATTCAAGTCAGTTTTCAGAAGGACTGTGAAACTCTACTGTAAACAACAACCAGCTAAACTTTAGATGAGAGATGTATTACACATCAATTTATTGTTTGTGCCTTAGAAAAAGCCAAACTACAAGATGTGGACACTTCCTCCTACAGTGATATTTAGATTTCTGCAAGAAATGCTACAAGAATAGAAACAGTCTTGGATTTATTTTATATTACACAGCATAAGGTTATGGACTCAAAATGAGATGATGCCTTTTACTTTGTGTGGAACTTTAGGACCACTGCAGATGCTACTACCCTTCAAAATGATGCTAAATGGTACTGTGAGGGGAGGCCTTTCCAGCACTGTAGTTAAATAGAGATAATGATGTATATATTTTATAGTTTAAATTATTTTAAAACACATGTATATAACTCATGTTATTACTCTAGAATTAAACAGGTTTAAGTGCCTTTTTAGTCTCAATTTCCACTGAAGAGTATCTTGCTTAGGCAAAAACTACTCGGAATTTTGGTCCAACTAAAGTCAAAAGCAAATTTTTCATTTACTCTAGTGAAGTCAGAGCTTTGACGACTTCTTTTTTTAAATATAGAAATCTATTTGTATTAATTAAGGAAAAAAAAACCCTTGGCCAAATAAGTACTACTTGGCTGAAGTGGCAAGCGTAGGAGACTAGAAAGGAGTTTCTCCTGACAAAATGATGGACTACCTTGCTAACAATACCACCACCAATGCCCGAGTGTTGAAGGATAAAACAAAACAAATCCATCTTCTTATTCTTCCCTCCCTAAAGCTACATATACCATATGTATAACATACACAAGGACATAGGCAGAATCACAGGAAATGCTGAAGCTAAGCTTGAAAAATATCCTCTAAAAGAAAGCCAATTAACTTATGCAGCGTCATGTCACACAAGCAGAAACAAAAAGTCTGAGCTGAAAATTTAGTACCTGGTTTCCTCACCATTTCAGGATCATAATTTTTAAAATGCTACCAAATACTGGGCAAAACTTGAGAGAAATACTTCATCAAAGAAACCTTTCAGTCATTTTTCTCCTCCTAGGTAGTTCTATCCATCTCTGTGAAAGCCCAAGGGAAGTCACAGTTCTGAATGCTTAAGTCTCCATCAATCACAAGCTATTTTTTCCTAAGGTTATCTTCGTTTGCAAAAGAAAAATGTGACCCACTCCTGTGATATCCTTACTTTTTTGATTGATGTCATTTGTTCTTCTCTCCATTCAGGTTTGTTTTTCTTTGCGTTCATAAAAAATTCATTTACCCTCTGCTCAAGCTGATCCATTGCATCTGTAGCACAGGAAAAGATTAAGATAAATGTTACCTTCTCATGTATACAAACATTATGAAATAAGGTGGATTTTTTTTCTTAAACAAAGTTGACAGGACTGAGGTGCAAACTATTAGAGAGGAAAAAAAACAACAAAAAAACCAAAACAACCAAGTGACAGTGGACAGAGGAGGGAAATATTTACCTTAATTTCCAAGAAGCAGAATTGCATTCTGGTAGGATTCTCAGCAAGGTTCTTGTGCTCTCCAGCATGGGACAGGCAGGACTCCAAGTTCTAAAGGTTTTTTGTCCCTAAGAGCAGTGGTAGTGACTTAAAGCACGACCCAAACTCCTCACCCAGGGCTCTAGACTGCTGACTTTGGAACATTCCAGCCAGTTACAAACTGAGCAGGAAACAAAATGTTCTCCTAAGAGAAACAGTCAAATACAAAACCAAATAATTGAAAAAATTAGTGCCTCAAAAAGGTAGAGCAACTGAAGAGTCAAGTCACCGCCTTTAAGTCAAGGCCCTCTCCACTGTATGCTAGGAAGGGTGAGAGCAAATTGAAAGCACTCACAAAGTTACTCCCCCCACCCCCAAAGGGTAGCACTAAGGGGTAAATGCACTGATGAAATACTATTTGGACAGGATTCTCACTTACATGAAGTTGAGAAATACTGTAAGGGAAAAATTAAAGCCACCAATTCTCTAACATTAACTATCATAAGAAATGAAAATGTCAACTACAAGTTATTTGTTTCATTGTTTATTGAGACAGGAACAGGGATTCCCTTCCCTTTCCCTCCACCCTCCTTCAAAAAAAAAAAAAAAAAAAAAAGAGTTTAATTTTTCAAGGTTCTTGTGCTCTCCAGCATGGGACAGGCAGGACTCCAAGTTCTAAAGGTTTTTTGTCCCTAAGAGCAGTGGTAGTGACTTAAAGCACGACCCAAACTCCTCACCCAGGGCTCTAGACTGCTGACTTTGGAACATTCCAGCCAGTTACAAACTGAGCAGGAAACAAAATGTTCTCCTAAGAGAAACAGTCAAATACAAAACCAAATAATTGAAAAAATTAGTGCCTCAAAAAGGTAGAGCAACTGAAGAGTCAAGTCACCGCCTTTAAGTCAAGGCCCTCTCCACTGTATGCTAGGAAGGGTGAGAGCAAATTGAAAGCACTCACAAAGTTACTCCCCCCACCCCCAAAGGGTAGCACTAAGGGGTAAATGCACTGATGAAATACTATTTGGACAGGATTCTCACTTACATGAAGTTGAGAAATACTGTAAGGGAAAAATTAAAGCCACCAATTCTCTAACATTAACTATCATAAGAAATGAAAATGACAACTACAAGTTATTTGTTTCATTGTTTATTGAGACAGGAACAGGGATTCCCTTCCCTTTCCCTCCACCCTCCTTCAAAAAAAAAAAAAAAACAACACTGAGTTTACTATTTCAACAGCTGGACACTTGTGCATGCAACAGCTTGCATATTTCCAAAAACACGCAGCTGCGTCAGTCAAACTAGCTTTGACAGCCTTGCTAGTCGCCGGATAGATAATAGTACTGAAAATCTTTTCACAGCACTCTCAGCGATACTGTCCAGATAGCAGTTTCAAATTAAACGTGACAATGCACCAACTACCTACAGACTTCAGGCTCTGGGTGTAAAACACTTAAGATACTTTCCAGAAACCACCATTAAAACTGGATCACATGATGGCCATCATCTCTTACCCCCCAAAAAAGTGAATTAACTAGTTTAAGGAACTCATGAATCCCCAAGTATGAGTAACTCATCAAATCCAATGGAGCCCAAAGGTTTTCTCACTCTGTGAAAATTCACAACTGGAACTGTTCACGTAAATAACCAAAAATCATTCATACTAAATGATCAAAAACATTAATTGATTTTCCCTATGCTGGGAACGTCCAGCATCAAAACCAACAGGAACCTAACAACTGACCGGACAGAGCGCCCAAACAGTTGTGACACAGGCTCACATCAACTTCATTTAGACCCAGACAAACAAAGCAGTCTAACAGTTTTGGTGTATAACAGGTTAAAGATGGGAGAATCTGTACAATGAGCATTTTCCACTTGCACTATGTTATTCAGGGAGAAGATTAAGAAGCCTGAGCAGCAAGCAAGCAGCACACACTTTATGTGGAGGCTTCTAAAAGCTTTGTTTTTTGACCAAATTACTATAGTTTGGTCCATAAAGCCAACAGACAAAATGTTCTATCTCCTATTCCCAGAGTGCAAACAGCTAGGTGATAATTATTCTAATGGCTCCATAGACATGAAAAGAAAAAAAAAAAATCTTCCCTCTTTACTTTTTATTGAGGACACGTATCAGTCTGTGTGAAACTGCATACGGGAAAACTTCCACAGAAACTTGGTCTCTCCTGAAAGGGCAGAAATGGCAAAGGGGAATGCAGGTCAGATCTATTAAATTGTATGAAAAGTTCTCTCTGGTACACTCAAGTCCCCACACCTTTTCTCCCCCCCACCTTTTTAATCCAACTGTGATACTATATTCTGAGATACTAATTTCTTAGATCAGATTTCCCAATAAAGTTGCCAGAAATTCTACTAGAAGAGAGGCCTTTTTCCAGAGCTTGACATTTTACCACGGAGGCCTGATAATCCATGATTTGAACTTAAATAGAGAAACACAATTTATGCTCCATGTGGAGCTCAGTTAAGACTCAAGAGTCAAGTCACAACTCACACGGTCTTCACTTTTCCCACAGCAGCCTTATCAGGACATACAGTAGGTACAGCTGGTTTATTATTTCTTCCAACAACAAACAGCAGCACCTGCCGCATTAGAAGTCCATGTGGTCCAAATAGGACAGAATATAAAGTCAACATTGACTCTAAAACACAGCAGCACAGTTATTTCTGAATTAAAACTCATGTAGGTTTCTGGGACAGCATCACTCATCACAGTACTGTTTTCAAGTACTTCAGAGACACTGAATCTTCACAGCAAGTCACTATGTCACAGCATAAGAACAACCTCCAAGTTTGCATGTAGTATTCAGCGGGCAGTTTGGCAACTGATGTTGAAGAGATGCTAGTCCAGAAGTTTTGTAAATGTGTTTGGATGCTTTGTCACTCATTGTGCAAGAATTACAGAAGTACCAAGGTCCGAGAGAATTTTTCTCTGGGCCTAAGGTTGGTCTTAGTATACAATATTTAGTGTTATTTGCTACTTCCACTAATACTATATAGAGAGTTATTTGCCATTTCCAGTTAAAGAAAAGGAAATGACACTACTGCAACCTTGGCTCAGTTCTGAAACACACTTCAAAAAAACTCCTAGCTTCTTTGCCTCCCTGCTACATAGAAGTAAAATTTGTGAACTTACTCAGAAGTACCTATGTCAGTGAGCTGCTCGCTCCCTCTCCTGGTGCTCCCTAGTGATAGTTACTTCAGAGGTGTTATCTCCCATAAGGAGCCATTGCTCTGTTCCCACAACTTTAAGCACTGAACCCAAGACAGCACTTAGCCCATAGTATACAAAAAAGTCCTATAGCCAGTTCAACATGTGTCATAAAGGCTGTTAAACAGACCTTCTGGGTCCATTAAAGTAAATATCCAAGGGAAGGCCTGAGACCTCACTTCCAAGTACTATAGGTTAAACTATTGTTTTTAAGAACTGTGCTCCCACACAGTATTTTGTATTCCTGTATGGCATTCACTTGTTATTTCAACCCTTGCCCTTTCTCTCACTCTTCTTTACAATAGTCTGACCCTTCTGTATTGATGATTCCTCTCATCTTTTGTGCAGTAAGTTTCATTAACTGCATCACAGTTATAGATGAACATATTAATTGTGCGTTAAATGACAGCAACACCTAACTGGGTGTTACGGGACACCTAAGGCCCAGATGAGATTGCATTAGAAAAGATGAAAAGGCAATGCATCCTGAAAACAGCATAGGGCAGTGGATTATATCAGGATATAAGCAGGGATATACAAAGCAATCTACAAAGAAACCCAAACCAAACTGTGTATTTGGTTACGTGTCAGCTAGGGCACAAGAGGCTAAGCAAAAAAGCGCCTTCACATATGCTATTACGAGGGGAGCTGGCTGGAATGTTTCAGAGACAGCATGCCGCTACCTGCTGAAGGAGTGGGACATAACTCATGTTCCAAACCACCATCACTGCTCTTAGGGATCAAAAATCTAAAGAGTTTGGGACGTGCCACCGAAAATGCCTTTGGGAGCAGCACAAGCCCAGGAGCGACGCTCCTGTAAGGTCCTACATGGGCCGAGACTCAACCGCGGGCCACGGGCGGGGGCCGGGGCGGG